>NC_137102.1:31763459-32208459 GCF_949357685.1 Gobio gobio | reverse complement strand
GTTGTTATGTATATGTAATATAACATGCTGAAAAATCATGCAAAGTTTCATGGAGATCGGACCATAGGTGGCGCTATAACTGTTAAAAAGCTTTGAAAACCATGTAATCCTATGGTGAAATGCCTGTATTGGCTGTAAATGGTATTTTCCATCTCTGTAATCAGGTGGGGTTATAAACATCCACATAATATGCATAAATTATGATAGATCTCCTCATACTGAACAACTTTGCCTCAAGAACCAATACTGTCAATCAAATCGTTATTTAAACATTCACAATTATGTTAATAACCTACTTTTGCAAACTAGTCATAGATTTTTCAACCTGATCAGAACCAAACCAGTGCAGTACAATTCTCTGGACTCTTTAGAGCAATAATTATTTTAAAAAAAAGTTAAACTTTTGCATCTGAATGGCTATAACAGGGTTATTTCATGATGTGGCCTTGACCAAGTGTCCCCAAATGCCTATATCTATTCAATGAATGCTCAGATATTCTTAAAAACAAGTCAGAACATGTGTACTATGCCTCTAAACAAGCATGAAAAATTTCAGACAGATAGGACAATATTTGCCTCTATAACAGTTAAAAAGCTGAAAATTATGAAAATAATGGTATATTAAGCCAATAAGTGGTCGTTTGCTGCCCCCCGCTGTTCATTTTAGTGTACTACACTCTAATATTGATCTACAAGTCATATTCAGCTTAAAATAAATCACTATTTTAACATTTGCAATCACATTTAGTTAAAATGAATATTTTAAGTATTACTATTGACAATTTTCACATTGAGAAATGTGAATCTTGAAGGAGACTGGCAGGAAACATTTTGTTTACTGCAGCATCATAAAGTTCAAATGTCTGTATCTACAACAAAATGTGTGTGTGTAGTCCTATGTTTCTGAATACATTTTTAAAAATCTGATTAATAGTTACAAAGAGCTATGTTAAATGATTATAGACCATAGCATTAAAAAAGTGTGTGTGTGTGTGTGTGTGTGTGTGTCTGGCCTTGACCAAGTGTCCCAAAATGCCTATATCTATTCAATGAATGCTCAGATATTCTTAAAAACAAGTCAGAACATGTGTACTATGCCTCTAAACAAGCATGAAAAATTTCAGACAGATAGGACAATATTTGCCTCTATAACAGTTAAAAAGCTGAAAATTATGAAAATAATGGTATATTAAGCCAATAAGTGGTCGTTTGCTGCCCTCCGCTGTTCTTTTTATTGTACTACACTCTAATATTGATCTATAAGTCATATTCAGACTTTAAAAAAAATCACAATTTTAACATTTACAATCACATTTAGTCAAAATTAATCTATTAGCTATTACCATTGACAATAATTGTCACATTGAGAAATGTGAATCTTGAAGGAGACTTGCAGGAAACATTTTGTTTACTGCAACATCATATAGTTCAAATGTCTGTATCTACAACAAATTGTGTGTGTAGTCCTATGTTTCTGAATACATTTTTAATAATCTGATTAATAGTTACAAAGAGCTATGTGAAATGATTATAGACCATAGCATTAAAAAAGTGTGTGTGTGTGTGTGTGTGTGTGTGTGTGTGTGTGTGTGTGTGTGTGTGTGTGTGTGTGTGTGTGTGTGTGTGTGTGTGTGTGTGTGTGTGTGTGTAAGCATGCATAATGGAATTAACATGGAAGACCAATTTGATATATAACTGATTTTATAGTGTTTATTGCAAAGCAACTGTGAAAAGACTTTATTAATAAGTAGAATGTCCAGCAGAGGGCAGCAGAAGACCACTCATTGGTTCATTCTGTCCACTAAGCATATATATAAACTCTAAAAAAACATTATTATAGCATTGAAAATGACATTTTGTCAATGTTTATCAATTAATTTGTTCATTTGATTAATGTTTTTACAATAATTATTAAATTACAATTAAAATAATGCCTGAAAATATGTTTTAAAGGGGAAGACCTGGAATAAGCTATTTGTTACCCATCATTTATTTCAAATATTTATATCACCAACAAAATGTGCATGTGAGTTAAGCACGTTTGAAGACATTAACTTGGAAAATGTGCCCATTAAATGAAAAACAGACATTTAAAATGAAAATGAGCCAATGAGTGGTTCTCTGCTGCCACCTGCTGGGCATAAATAGTCATTTTTTTATACTATTTACTTATCATGTTCTATAATTCCTATTTAGACATTATAAAGTCATTATTACAATATTTACAATCACATTTTGTCAAATTAATTTATCTCAAATATATTATGGCGTATTACCTAAAATTGCCACCAGATGGCAGCAGAAGACCACTCATTGGCTTATCCTCTAAATTAATATTGTTCAATCATATTTAAACTGTGATCGTGCAGACCAAAGCGTAAATGCTAGAGACTTGAAACTTCATCAGATGATAGTACAAAAATCGAGGCTAATGTTGTCAGAGTATGAACCCGATTGGACAATAGGTGGCGCTACAGCAATCAAAAGCGCGAAATGGCTTATAACTCCTAAACCGTATGACGTAGACTCAAGTGTCTTATATCATTGGAAAGGTGAGTCCATGACGAACAAAACGTATATCTCCGATTTATTTCCGCCATTATAGATTTTCCGCCATTTTGAATTTTGTCAAAAAACTACTTTTGCAAACTAGTCCTAGGTTTTTTGCCCGATCGGAACCAAACCAGTGACAAAATGTTCTCTGGAGTCAGGTTATGAATAATTATCAAAAAAAAGTCGAAATTTATATTCACGGTTGCTAAGGGGTGGAAAACGAATGTTGTGGGTGGAGCCTATTTTACTAAAATGGCTATAACTCAAGAACAAAATAAGATATCTTCACCAAACTTGGTACACATGTTTATGGGCTCATTCCTCGGTCTCGATATAAAAATCGCGACGATTGAACACTTGGTGGCGCTATAACACGAAAAAAACAGGAAAAGGGCTATAACCACCCGACCGCTAGTCCGATTGACTTGGAAATTGGTATGCAGTGTCTTGGTCCAAGGTCCCATGTATGTCTATAAGGACATTGGCGTATCTCAAAAAACATGGCCGCCACAGCCAATTAAATTTGAGCACCTATTAGACAAGGTTAACAGAGGCCGATCAGAACGAAACTCAATGGGCATGTTTGACTCATGGCCCTAGAGGTCTATAAGAATTTTGAAAGAAATCAGCCACTAGTTGGCGCTAACGAGTTGTATGGCTCTGTAATCACGTGGTGTTGCACACATCCACAAAATATGCATATCATTTGATAGATCTCCTCATATTGAACAACTTTGCCTCTAGAACCATTGCTGTCAATCAAATTGTTCATTAAATATTTGCAATTATGTTAAAAACCTACTTTTGCAAACTAGTCCCTGGTTTTTTGCCCGATCGGACCCAAACCAGTCTAGGACAATTCTCTAGACTCTCTAGATCATTAATTATCAAAAAAAAGTTCAACTTTTGCATTTGAATGGCTATAGCAGGGTGATTTAGAAGAGGGACATAGCAAAACACACTCAATAGCCTATAAATCTTAAAGGAAAACTCAAAACTTCAGGAAAATTGGTGGGCATGTGTGACATTAGATCCTTAACAAGCATACAAAGCTTTATAGAGATCGGACCATAGGTGGCGCTATAACTGTTAAAAACCATATGTTTCCTATGGTAAATTGCCTATATTGCCTGTAATTTGAGTTTTCCATCTATTATTTCAGTGTTTAAAATCTTGCTAAATAAAACTTAATGTATTTTGATGCTTGTGTGCTTAAAGGCCTTAAAGGCTTGAACCCCGCTAAATGCTGCTTGCAGCTTTAATTATTATTATTATTATTATTATTAGGGGTTCAAGCACGAAGTTCTGAAACCCTATTGTAATTGTACTGATTTTTATTATTATTATTATTCTCCGCTAAAACGCATCGTGCAGCCCAAACCGTAGAAGCTGGAGCTTTGAAACTTTGTCAGATGGTAGTACAAAAATCGAGGAGAGGTTATCAAATTATGACCCCGATTGGCCTATAGGTGGCGCTATAGCAATCAATTGCGCAAAACTGCTCATAACTCCTAGACCGTATGTCGTAGACTCAAGTGTCTTATATCATTGGAAAGCTGAATACCTGACGTAAAACATTTATATCTCGGATTTCATTTCCGCCATTATAAATTTTCCGCCATTTTGAATTTTGTCAAAAAACTTCTTTTGCGAACTAGTCCCTGGATTTTAGCCCGATCGGAACCAAACCAGTGCAGAAATGTTCTCTGGAGTCTGAATATCAATAATTATTGAAAAAAAGTTGAAATTTCGATTCACGGTCGCTAAGGGGCGGAAAACGAACGTTGTGGGAGGAGCCTATTTTACTAAAATGGCTATAACTCAAGAACAAAATGAGATATCTTTACCAACCTTTATACACATGTGTAAGGGCTGAGTCTTGGGTCACGATAAAAGAATCGCGACGATTGAACACTTGGTGGCGCTATAACACAAAAAAACATGAAAATGGCTATAACCACCCGACCGCTAGTCCGATTGACTTGAAAATTGGTATGCAGTGTCTTGGTCCAAGGTACCATGTATGTCTATGAGGACATTGGCGTATCTCAAAGAACATGGCTGCTATTGGCCAATGAAGTTTGAGCACCTCTAAGACAAGGTTAACGGAGGCCGATCGGAATGAAACTCGGTGGGCATGTTTGACTCATGGACTTAGAGGTCTGTAAGAATTTTGAAAGAAATCGGCCACTAGTTGGCTCTAACCAGTTTTTTGGCTCTGTAATCACGTGGTGTTGCACACATCAACCAAATATACACATCATATGATAGGGCTCCTCATACTGAACAACTTTTCCTCTAGAAGCATTGCTGTCAATCAAATCGTTGGCGCTATAACTGTTAAAAAGCTTTGAAAACCATGTAATCCTATGGTGAAATGCCTGTATTGGCTGTAAATAGTATTTTCCATCTCTGTAATCAGGTGGGGTTAAAAACATCCACATAATATGCATAAATTATGATAGATCTCCTCATACTGAACAACTTTGCCTCAAGAACCAATACTGTCAATCAAATCGTTATTTAAACATTCACAATTATGTTAATAACCTACTTTTGCAAACTAGTCATAGATTTTTCAACCTGATCAGAACCAAACCAGTGCAGTACAATTCTCTGGACTCTTTAGAGCAATAATTATTTAAAAAAAAAGTTAAACTTTTGCATCTGAATGGCCATAACAGGGTTATTTCATGATGTGGCCTTGACCAAGTGTCCCCAAATGCCTATATCTATTCAATGAATGCTCAGATATTCTTAAAAACAAGTCAGAACATGTGTACTATGCCTCTAAACAAGCATGAACAATTTCAGACAGATAGGACAATATTTGCCTCTATAACAGTTAAAAAGCTGAAAATTATGAAAATAATGGTATATTAAGCCAATAAGTGGTCGTTTGCTGCCCCCCGCTGTTCATTTTATTGTACTACACTCTAATATTGATCTACAAGTCATATTCAGCTTAAAATAAATCACTATTTTAACATTTGCAATCACATTTAGTTAAAATGAATCTATTAAGTATTACTATTGACAATTGTCACATTGAGAAATGTGAATCTTGAAGGAGACTTGCAGGAAACATTTTGTTTACTGCAACATCATAAAGTTCAAATGTCTGTATCTACAACAAAATGTGTGTGTGTAGTCCTATGTTTCTGAATACATTTTTAAAAATCTGATTAATAGTTACAAAGAGCTATGTTAAATGATTATAGACCATAGCATTAAAAAAGTGTGTGTGTGTGTGTGTGTGTGTGTGTGTGTGTGTGTGTGTGTGTGTGTGTGTGTGTGTGTCTGGCCTTGACCAAGTGTCCCCAAATGCCTATATCTATTCAATGAATGCTCAGATATTCTTAAAAACAAGTCAGAACATGTGTACTATGCCTCTAAACAAGCATGAACATTTTCAGAAAGATCGGACAATATTTGCCTCTATAACAATTAAAAAGGTGAAAATTACAGGGTTCATATGACAATAATGGTATATTAAGCCAATAAGTGGTCGTTTGCTGCCCCCCGCTGTTCATTTTATTGTACTACACTCTAATATTGATCTATAAGTCATATTCAGACTTTTAAAAAAATCACTATTTTAACATTTACAATCACATTTAGTCAAAATTAATCTATTAAGTATTACTATTGACAATTGTCACATTGAGAAATGTGAATCTTGAAGGAGACTTGCAGGAAACATTTTGTTTACTGCAACATAAAGTTCAAATGTCTGTATCTACAACAAAATGTGTGTGGGTGGTCCTATGTTTCTGAATACATTTTTAATAATCTGATTAATAGTTACAAAGAGTTATGTGAAATGATTATAGACCATAGAATTAAAAAAGTGTGTGTGTGTGTGTGTGTGTGTGTGTGTGTGTGTGTGTGTGTGTATAAGCATGCAGAATGGAATTAACATGGAAGACCAATTTGATATATAAGTGATTTTATAATGTCTATTGCAAAGCAACTGTGAAAAGACTTTATTAATAAGTAGAATGTCCAGCAGAGGGCAGCAGAAGACCACTTATTGACTCACTTTCCTTTTAAAGTTAATAATTTTCAACAGTGACAAAAGCAATTACTATTATAACATACTCATATTTTGTCAGATTTTATCTCTTCATTTGTACTGACACTTCACATAATTACTAGCAATGTGGTAAATCATGGTAAATCACATTAGAATCATGGTTAATCATAGTAAATAATACTAGAACTTGGTGCATTTCACAAAAAATGTGACATGCTCATAGACCATTAAAATATATTTTCACAATAACATATTACAAAAACATTGTGTGTGTGTGTGTGTGTGTGTGTGTGTGTGTAACCATGCATAATGGAACAACTGGTTTGAAGCCTTTTTCAGAGCCTATTTTACAAAAGGGGATATAACTCAGGAACGAAATGAGATATCTTCACCAAACTTGGTACACATGTGTATGGGCTCAGTCTTTGGTCAAGATAAAACAATCGCAACGATTGAACACTTGGTGGCGCTATAACATGAAAAAAACATGAAAATGGCTATAACCACTCGACCGCTAGTCTGATTGACTTGAAAATTGGTATGCAGTGTCTTGGTCCAAGGTACCATGCATGTCTATGAGGATATTGGCGTAACTCTAAAAACATGGCCGCCACAGCCAATTAAATTTGAGCACCTATTAGACAAGGTTAACGGAGGCCGATCAGAACGAAACTCAATGGGTATGTTTGACTCATGGCCGTAGAGGTCTGTAAGATTTTTTTAAGAAATTGGCCACTAGTAGGCGCTAACGAGCATAATAATTATCAAAAAAAAGTAGAAATTTCTATTCACGGTCGCTAAGGGGCGGAAAATGAATGTTGTGGGAGGAGCCTATTTTACTAAAATGGCTATAACTCAAGAACAAAATGAGATATCTTCACCAAACTTGGTACACATGTGTATGGCCTCAGTCTTTGGTCACGATAAAACAATCGCAACGATTTAACACTTGGTGGCGCTATAACATGAAAAAAACATGAAAATGGCTATAACCACTCGACCGCTAGTCTGATTGACTTGAAAATTGGTATGCAGTGTCTTGGTCCAAGGTACCATGCATGTCTATGAGGATATTGGCGTAACTAAAAAAACATGGCCGCCACAGCCAATTAAATTTTAGCACCTATTAGACAAGGTTAACGGAGGCCGATCAGAACGAAACTCAATGGGTATGTTTGACTCATGGCCCTAGAGGTCTGTAAGAATTTTTTAAGAAATTGGCCACTAGTTGGCGCTAACAAGTTTTATGGCACTGTAATCACGTGGTGTTTAACACAACCACAAAATATGCATATCGTTTGATAGACCTCCTCATATTGAACAACTTTGCCTCTGGAACCATTGCTGTCAATCCAATTGTTCATTAAATATTTGCAATTATGTTAAAAACCTACTTTTGCGAACTAGTCCCTGGTTTTTTGCCCGATCAGAACCAAACCAGTCTAGGACAATTCTTTGGACTCTCTAGATCAATAATTTTCAAAAAAAGTCCAACTTTTGCATTTAGATGGCTATAACAGTGTCATTTAGAAGAGAGATGTAGCAAAATACACTCAATAGCCTATAAATCTTAATGGAAAACTCAAAACGTCACTAAAATTGTTATGTATATGTGACATAACATGCTGAAGAAGTGTGCAAAGTTTCATGGAGATTGGACCATAGGTGGCGCTATAACTGTTAAAAAGCTTTGAAAACCATGTATTCCCTATGATGAATTGCCTGTATTGGCTGTAAATGGTATTTTCCATCTCTGTAATCAGGTGGGGTTAAAAACATCCACATAATATGCATATATTATGATAGATCTCCTCATGCTAAACAACTTTGCCTCAAGAACCAATACTGTCAATCAAATCGTTCATTAAATATTAACGATTATGTTAAAAACCTCTTTTTGCAAACTAGTAATAGATTTTTCGACCTGATCAGAACCAAACCAGTGCAGTACAATTCTCTGGACTCTTTAGAGCAATAATTATAAAAAAAGTTAAACTTTTGCATCTGAATGGTTATAACAGGGTAATTTCAAGATGTGGCCTTGACCAAGTGCCTCCAAATGCCTATATCTATTCAATGAATGCTCAGATCTACTTAAAAACAAGTCAGTACATGTATCCTATGCCTAAACCATGTATTCCCTATGGTGAAATGCCTGTATTGGCTGTAAATGGTATTTTCCATCTCTGTAATCAGGTGGGGTTAAAAACATATACATAATATGCATAAATTATGATAGATCTCCTCATACTGAACAACTTTGCTTCAAGAACCAATACTGTCAATCAAATCGTTATTTAATCATTCACAATTATGTTAATAACCTCATTTTGCAATCTAGTCCTAGTTTTTATTGCCCGATCGGAACCAAACCACTGCAGTATGATTCTCTGGACACTTTAGAGCAATAATTATTTAAAATAAAGTTAAACTTTTGCATCTGAATGGCTATAACAGGGTTTTTTCAAGATGTGACCTTGACCAAGTGTCCCCAAATGCCTATATCTATTCAATGAATGCTCAGATATTCTTAAAAAACAAGTCAGAACATGTATAATATGCCTCTAAACAAGCATGATCATTTTCAGACAGATAGGACAATATTTGCCTCTATAACAGTTAAAAAGCTGAAAATTATGAAAATAATGGTATATTAAGCCAATAAGTGGTTGTTTGCTGCCCCCAGCTGTTCATTTTATTGTACTACACTCTAATATTGATGTATAAGTCATATTCAGACTTTAAATAAATCAATATTTTAACATTTACAATCACATTTAGTTAAAATTAATCTATTAAGTATTATTATTGACAATTGTCACATTGAGAAATGTGAATCTTGAAGGAGACTTGCAGGAAACATTTTGTTTACTGCAACATCATATAGTTAAAATGTCTGTATCTACAACAAAATGTGTTTGTGTTTGTGTGTGTGTGTGTGTGTGTGTGTGTGTGTGTGTGTGTGTGTGTGTGTGTGTGTGTGTGTGTGTGTGTGTAGTCCTATTTTTCTGAATACATTTTTAATAATCTGATTAATAGTTACAAAGAGCTATGTGAAATGATTATAGACCATAGTTTGTGAAAAAGTGTGTGTGTGTGTGTGTGTGTGTGTGTGTATAAGCATGCATAATGGAATTAACATGGAAGACCAATTTGATATATAACTGATTTTATAGTGTTTATTGCAAAGCAACTGTGAAAAGACTTTATTAATAAGTAGAATGTCCAGCAGAGGGCAGCAGAAGACCACTCATTGGTTCATTCTGTCCACTAAGCATATATATAAACTCTAAAAAAAACATTATAATAGCATTGAAAATGACATTTTGTCAATGTTTATCAATTAATTTGTTCATTTGATTAATGTTTTTACAATAATTATTAAATTACAATTAAAATAATGCCTGAAAATATGTTTTAAAGGGGAAGACCTGGAATAAGCTATTTGTTACCCATCATTTATTTCAAATATTTATATCACCAACAAAATGTGCATGTGAGTTAAGCACGTTTGAAGACATTAACTTGGAAAATGTGCCCATTAAATGAAAATGAGCCAATGAGTGGTTCTCTGCTG
This sequence comes from Gobio gobio, assembly GCF_949357685.1. NCBI lineage: Eukaryota > Metazoa > Chordata > Actinopteri > Cypriniformes > Gobionidae > Gobio > Gobio gobio. The sequence continues at coordinate 32,198,293 of NC_137102.1, read as the reverse complement.
CCACCTGCTGGGCATAAATAGTCATTTTTTCATACTATTTACTTATCATGTTCTATAATTCCTATTTAGACATTATAAAGTCATTATTACAATATTTACAATCACATTTTGTCAAATTAATTTATCTCAAATATATTATGGCGTATTACCTAAAATTGCCACCAGATGGCAGCAGAAGACCACTCATTGGCTTATCCTCTAAACTAATATTGTTCAATCATATTTAAACTGTGATCGTGCAGACCAAAGCGTAAATGCTAGAGACTTGAAACTTCATCAGATGATAGTACAAAAATCGAGGCTAATGTTGTCAGAGTATGAACCCGATTGGACAATAAGTGGCGATACAGCAATCAAAAGCGCGAAATGGCTCATAACTCCTAAACCGTATGTCGTAGACTCAAGTGTCTTATATCATTGGAAAGGTGAGTCCATGACGAACAAAACGTATATCTCCGATTTAATTTCCGCCATTATAGATTTTCCGCCATTTTGAATTTTGTCAAAAAACTACTTTTGCAAACTAGTCCTAGGTTTTTTGCCCGATCGGAACCAAACCAGTGACAAAATGTTCTCTGGAGTCAGGTTATCAATAATTATCAAAAAAAAGTCGAAATTTATATTCACGGTTGTTAAGGAGCGTAAAAATAGTCGTTCAGGGCGGAGCCTATTTACTAAAAAAGCTATAACTCAAGAACAAAATGAGATATCTTTACCAAACATGGTAGACATGTGTATAGGCTGAGTCTTTGGTCACAATAAAAAAAATCGCGACGATTTAACTCTTGGTGGCGCAATAACGTAAAAAAACATGAAAATGGCTTTAACCACCCGACCGCTAGTCCGATTGACTTGAAAATTGGTATGCAGTGTCTTGGTCCAAGGTACCAAGTATGTCTGTGAGGACATTGGCATATCTCAAAAAACATGGCTGCCACAGCCAATTAAATTTGAGCACCTATTAGACAAGTCTCATGGCCCTAGAGGTCGGTAAGAATTTTGAAAGAAATCGGCCACTAGTTGGCGCTAATGAGTTTTATGGCTCTGTAATCACGTGGTGTTGCACACATCCACGAAATATGCATATCATTTGATATATTCTAAGGGAAAACTCAAAACTTCACGAAAATTGGTGGGCATGTGTGTCATAACATCATTAACAAGCATGCAAAGTTTTATAGAGATCGGACCATAGGTGGCGCTATAACTATTAAAAACCTTTTAAAACCATATGTTTTCTATGGTAAATTGCCAATATTGCCTGTAAATTGACTTTTCCATCTGTTATTTCAGTGTTTAAAATCTTGCTAAATGAAACGTAATGTCTTTTGATGCTTGTGTGCTTAAAGGCCTTAAAGGCTTGAACCCCGCTAAATGCTGCTTGCAGCTTTAATTATTAGGGGTTCAAGCACGAAGTGCTGAAACCCTATTGTAATTGTATTGATTTTTATTATTATTATTATTATTATTATTATTCTCCGCTAAAACGCATCATGCAGCCCAAACCGTAGAAGCTGGAGCTTTGAAACTTTGTCAGATGGTAGTACAAAAATCGAGGAGAGGTTATCAAATTATGAGCCAGATTGGCCTATAGGTGGCGCTATAGCAATCAATTGCGCAAAACTGCTCATAACTCCTAAACCGTATGTCGTAGACTCAAGTGTCTTATATCATTGGAAAGCTGAATACCTGACGTAAAAAATGTATATCTCCGATTTCATTTCCGCCATTATAGATTTTCCGCCATTTTGAATTTTGTCAAAAAACTACTTTTGCGAACTAGTCCCTGGATTTTTGCCCGATCGGAACCAAACCAGTGCAGAAATGTTCTCTGGAGTCTGAATATCAATAATTATTGAAAAAAAGTTGAAATTTCTATTCACGATCGCTAAGGTGCGGAAAACGAACGTTGTGGGAGGAGCCTATTTTACTAAAATGACTATAACTCAAGAACAAAATGAGATATCTTTACCAAACTTTGTTCACATGTGTATGGACTGAGTCTTGGGTCACGATAAAAGAATCGCGACGATTGAACACTTGGTGGCGCTATAACACGAAAAAAACATGAAAATGGCTATAACGACCCGACCGCTAGTCCGATTGACTTGAAAATTGGTATGCAGTGTCTTGGTCCAAGGTACCATGTATGTCTATGAGGACATTGGCGTATCTCAAAAAACATGGCTGCTATTGGCCAATGAAGTTTGAGCACCTCTAAGACAAGGTTAACGGAGGCTGATCGGAATGAAACTCGGTGGGCATGTTTGACTCATGGACTTAGAGGTCTGTAAAAATTTTGAAAGAAATCGGCCACTAGTTGGCGCTAACGAGTTTTTTGGCTCTGTAATCACGTGGTGTTGCACACATCAACCAAATATACACATCATATGATAGGGCTCCTCATACTGAACAACTTTTCCTCTAAAAGCATTGCTGTCAATCAAATCGTTCATTAAATATTTGCGATTATGTTTAAAACCTACTTTTGCGAACTAGTCTCTGGATTTTTGTCTGATCGGAAACAAACCAGTCTAGGACAATTCTCTGGACTCTCTAGATCAATAATTATCAAAAAAAAGTTGAACTTTTGCATTTGAATGCCTATAACAGGGTCATTTAGAAGAGGGGCGTAGCAAAATACACTCAAAAGCATATAAATCCTAAAGGAAAACTCAAAACTTCACGAAAATTATTATGTATATGTAACATAACATGCTGAAAAAGCATGCAAAGTTTCATGGAGATCGGACCATAGGTGGCGCTATAACTGTTAAAAAGCTTTGAAAACCATGTATTCCTATGGTGAAATGCCTGTATTGGCTGTAAATGGTATTCTCCATCTCTGTAATCAGGTGGGGTTAAAAACATCCACATAATATGCATAAATTATGATAGATCTCCTCATACTGAACAACTTTGCCTCAAGAACCAATACTGTCAATCAAATCGTTATTTAAACATTCACAATTATGTTAATAACCTACTTTTGCAAACTAGTCATAGATTTTTCAACCTGATCAGAACCAACCCAGGGCAGTACAATTCTCTGGACTCTTTAGAGCAATAATTATTTTTAAAAAAAGTTAAACTTTTGCATCTGAATGGCTATAACTGGGTTATTTCAAGATGTGGCCTTGACCAAGTGTCCCCAAATGCCTATATCTATTCAATGAATGCTCAGATATTCTTAAAAAAAAGTCAGAACATGTGTACTATGCCTCTAAACAAGCATGAAAATTTTCAGACAGATAGGACCATATTTGCCTCTATAACAGTTAAAAAGCTGAAAATTATGAAAATAATGGTATATTAAGCCAATAAGTGGTCGTTTGCTGCCCCCCGCTGTTCATTTTATTGTACTACACTCTAATATTGATATACAAGTCATTTTCAGCTTTAAATAAATCACTATTTTAATATTTGCTATCACATTTAGTTAAAATTAATCTATTAAGTATTACTATTGACAATTGTCACATTGAGAAATGTGAATCTTGAAGGAGACTTGCAGGAAACATTTTGTTTACTGCAACATCATAAAGTTCAAATGTCTGTAACTACAACAAAATGTGTGTGTGTAGTCCTATGTTTCTGAATACATTTTTAAAAATCTGATTAATAGTTACAAAGAGCTATGTGAAATGATTATAGACCATAGCATTAAAAAAGTGTGTGTGTGTCTGGCCTTGACCAAGTGTCCCCAAATGCCTATATCTATTCAATGAATGCTCAGATATTCTTAAAAACAAGTCAGAACATGTGTAATATGCCTCCAAACAAGCATGACAATTTTCAGACAGATAGGACAATATTTGCCTCTATAACAGTTAAAAAGGTGAAAATGACAGAGTTCATATGAAAATAATGACCAATATGTGGTCTTTTGCTGCCCCCCGCTGTTCATTTTATTGTACTACACTCTAATATTGATCTATGGTTATAGATACATGGTTAATCATAGTAAATAATACTAGAACGTGGTGCATTTCACAAAAAAATGTGACATGCTCATAGACCATTAAAAGATATTTTCACAATAACATATCTCAAAAATATTGTGTGTGTGTGTGTGTGTGTGTGTGTGTGTGTGTAACCATGCATAATGGAACAACTGGTTTGAAGCCTGTTTCAGAGCCTATTTTACTAAAAGGGCTATAACTCAGGAACGAAATGAGATATCTTCACCAAACTTGGTACACTTGTGTATGGGATGAGTCTTTGGTCAAGGTAAAAAGAATTGTGAGGATTGAACACTTGGTGGCGCTATAACATAAAAAAACATGAAAAGGGCTATAACCACCCGACTGCCAGTCCGATTGACTTGAAAGTTGGTATGCAGTGTCTTGGTCCAAGGTACCACGCATGTCTATAAAGGAAATTGGCGTAGCTCAAAAAACATGGCCGCCATTGGCCAATGAAATGTGAGCACTTATTAGACAAGGTTAACAGAGGCCGATCGGAACAAAAGTTGGCGAGCATGTTTGACTCAGGGTCCTAGAGGTCTGTAATAATTTTTTAAGAATTTGGCCACTAGTAGGCGCCAATTAGTTTTATGGCTCTGTAATCACGTGATGTTTCACATATTCTCACAATATTGATATAATTTGATAGATCTCCTCATACTGAACAACTTTGTCTCTAGAAGCATTGCTGTCAATCAAATCGTTCATTAAATATTTGTGATTATGTTAAAAACCTACTTTTGCAAATAAGTCCCTGTTTTTTTGCCCGATCGGAACCAAACCAGTCTAGGACAATTCTCTGGACTCTCTAGATCAATAATTATCAAAAAAAGTTTAACTTTTGCATTTGGATGGCTATAACAGGGTCATTTCGAAAAGAGGCGTGGCAAAAAACCCTCAAAAGCCTATAAATTCTAAGGGAAAGCTCAAAACTTCACGAAAATTGGTGGCCATGTGTGAGATTAGATCCTTAACAAGCATTAAACGTTTTATAGAGATCGGACCATAGGTGGCGCTATAACTGTTAAAAACCTTTTAAAACCATGTTTCCTATGGTGAATTGCCTGTAAATTGAATTTTCCATCTATTATTTCAGCGTTTAAAATCTTGCTAAATAAAACTTAATGTCTTTTGATGCTTGTGTGCTTAAAGGCCTTAAAGGCTTGAACCCCGCTAAATGCTGCTTGCAGCTTTAATTATTATTATTATTATTATTATTATTATTATTATTATTATTCAGACCTAAAACGCATCGTGCAGCCCAAACTGTAAGGTCTAGAGACTTGAAACTTGGCCAATAGGTAGTACAAAAATCGAGGAGAGGTTATCAAATTATGACCCCGATTGGCCTATAGGTGGCGCTATAGCAATCAATTGCGCGAAACTGCTCATAACTCCTAAACCGTATGTTGTAGACTCAAGTGTCTTATATCTTTGGAAAGCTGAATACCTTACATAAAAAAACGTATATCTCCGATTTCATTTCCGGTATGCAAATTTTTCCGCCATTTTGAATTTTGTCAAAAAACTACTTTTGCGAACTAGTCCTAGGTTTTTTGTCCGATCAGAACCAAACCAGTGCCAAAATGTTCTCTGGAGTCTGAATATTAATAATCATTGAAAAAAAGTCATAATTTGGATTCACGGTTGTTAGGGGGCTTAAAATTGATGTTCAGGGCGGAGCCTATTTTACTAAAAAGGCTATAACTCTAGATCAAAATAAGATATCTTCACCAAATTTGGTACATATATGTATGGGCTCAGTCTTTGGTCACGATAAAACAATTGCGACGATTGGCCACTTGGTGGCGCTATAACATGAAAATAACATGAAAAAGGCTATGACCACCTGACCATTAGTCCAATTGACTTGAAAATTGGTATGCAGTGTCTTGGTCCAAGGTAGCATATATGTCTATGAGGAAATTGGCGTATCTCAAAAAACATGGCCGCCACAGCCAATTAAATTTGAGCACCTATTAGACAAGGTTAACGGAGGCCAATCGGAACGAAACTCGATGGGCATGTTTGACTCATGGTCCTAGAGGTCTGTAAGAATTTTGAAAGAAATCGGCCACTAGTTGTCGCTAACGAGTTTTGAGGCTCTGTAATCACGTGGTGTTGCACACATCCCCGAAATATGCATATAATTTGATAGATCTCCTCATACTGAACAACTTTGCCTCATGAACTATTGCTGTCAATCAAATCGTTCATTAAATATTTGTGATTATGTTTAAAACCCACTTTCGCGAACTAGTCCCTGGATTTTTGCCCGATCAGAATCAAACCAGTCTAGGACAATTCTCTGGACTCTCTAGATCAATAATTATTGAAAAAAAATTGAACTTTTGCATTTGGATGGCTATAACAGGGTCATTTAGAAGAGAGGCGTAGCAAAATACACTCAAAAGCCTATAAATCCGAAAGGAAAACTCAAAACTTCACGAAAATTATTATATATATGTGACATAACATGCTGAAGAAGCATGCAAAGTTTCATGGAGATCGGACCATAGGTGGCGCTATAACTGTTAAAAAGCTTTGAAAACCATGTATTCCCAATGGTGAATTGCCTGTATTGGCTGTAAATGGTATTTTCCATCTCTGTAATCAGATGGGGTAAAAAACATCCACATAATGTGCAGAAATTATGATAGATCTCCTCATACTGAACAACTTTGCCTCAAGAACCAATACTGTCAATCAAATTGTTATTTATTTATTCACAATTATGTTAAAAACTTATTACCTAAAATTGCCACCAGATGGCAGCAGAAGACCACTCATTGGTTCATTCTGCTTACTAAGCATATTTAAACTTTATAAAATCATTATAATAAATGTTGCAAATGACATTTTGTCAATGTTTATCAATTAATTTGTTCATTTGATTAATGTTTTTACAATAATTATTAAATTACAATTAAAATAATGCCTGAAAATATGTTTTAAAGGGGAAAACCTGGAATAAGCTATTTGTTACCCATCATTTATTTCAAATATCTATATCTCCAACAAAATGTGCATGTGAGTTAAGCACGTTTGAAGACATTAACTTGGAAAATGTGCCAATTAAATGAAAAACAGACATTTAAAATGAAAATGAGCCAATGAGTGGTTCTCTGCTGCCACCTGCTGGGCTTAAATGGTCATTTTTTCATACTATTTACTTATCATGTTCTTTAATTCCTATTTAGACATTATAAAGTCACTATTACAATATTTACAATTACATTTGGTCAAATTAATTTATTTCAAATATATTATGGCGTATTACCTAAAATTGCCACCAGATGGCAGCAGAAGACCACTCATTGGCTTGTCCTCTAAACTAATATTGTTCAATCATATTTAAACTGTGATCGTGCAGACCAAAGCGTAAATACTAGAGACTTGAAACTTTAGGCTAATATTGTCAGAGTATGAACCCGATTGGCCAATAGGTGGCGCTACAGCAATCAAAAGCGCAAAATGGATCATAACTCCTAAACCGTATGTCGTAGACTCAAGTGTCTTATATCATTGGAAAGGTGAGTTCATGACGAACAAAACATATATCTCCGATTTTATTTCCGCCACGATAGATTTTCCGCCATTTTGAATTTTGTCAAAAAACTACTTTTGCAAACTAGTCCTAGGTTTTTTGCCCGATCGGAACCAAACCAGTGTCAAAATGTTCTTTGGAGTCAGATTATCAATAATTATCAAAAAAACGTCGAAATGTATATTCACGGTTGCTAAGGGGCGGAAAACGAATGTTGTGGGAGCAGCCTATTTTACTAAAATGGCTATAACTCAAGAACAAAATGAGATATCTTTACCAAACTTGGTACACATGTGTATGGGCTAAGTCTTTGGTCACGATAAAACAATCGCGACGATTGACCGCTTGGTGGCGCTATAACACCAAAAAAACATGTAAATGGCTATAACCACCCGACCGCTAGTCCGATTTACTTGAAAATTGGTATGCAGTGTCTTGATCGAAGGTGCCATATATGTCTATGAGAACATTGGCGTATCTCAAAAAATATGGCTGCTATCGGCCAACTAAGTTTGAGCACCTCTAAGACAAGGTTAACGGAGGCCGATCGGAATGAAACTTGGTGGGCATCTTTGACTCATGGCCCTAGAGGTCTGTAAGAATTTTGAAAGAAATCGGCCACTAGTTGGCGCTAACGAGTTTTATGGCTCTGTAATCACGTGGTGTTGCACACATCAACCAAATATACACATCATATGATAGGTCTCCTCATGCTGAACAACTTTGCCTCTAGAAGCACTTCTGTCAATCAAACCGTTCATTAAATATCCGCAATTATGTTTAAAACCTACTTTTGCGAACTAGTCCCTGGATTTTTGCCCGATGGGAACCAAACCAGTCTAGAACAATTCTCTGGACTCTCTAGATCAATAATTATTGAAAAAAAGTTGAACTTTTGCATTTGGATGGCTATAACAGGGTCATTTAGAAGAGGAGCTTAGCAAAATACACTCAAAAGTCTATAAATCCTAAAGGAAAACTCAAAACTTCACGAACATTTTTATGTATATGCAACATAACACGCTGAAGAATCATGCAAAGTTTCATGGAGATCGGACCATAGGTGGCGCTATAACTGTTAAAAAGCTTTGAAAACCATGTATTCCCTATGGTGAAATGCCTGTATTGGCTGTAAATGGTATTTTCCATCTCTGTAATCAGGTGGGGTTAAAAACATATACATAATATGAATAAATTATGATAGATATCCTCATACTGAACAACTTTGCTTCAAGAACCAATACTGTCAATCAAATCGTTATTTAATCATTCACAATTATGTTAATAACCTCATTTTGTAATCTAGTCCTAGTTTTTATTGCCCGATCGGAACCAAACCACTGCAGTATGATTCTCTGGACACTTTAGAGCAATAATTATTTAAAATAAAGTTAAACTTTTGCATCTGAATGGCTATAACAGGGTTTTTTCAAGATGTGGCCTTGACCAAGTGTCCCCAAATGCCTATATCTATTCAATGAATGCTCAGATATTCTTAAAAACAAGTCAGAACATGTGTAATATGCCTCTAAACAAGCATGATCATTTTCAGACAGATAGGACAATATTTGCCTCTATAACAGTTAAAAAGCTGAACATTATGAAAATAATGGTATATTAAGCCAATAAGTGGTTGTTTGCTGCCCCCCGCTGTTCATTTTATTGTACTACACTCTAATATTGATGAATAAGTCATATTCAGACTTTAAATAAATCACTATTTTAACATTTACAATCACATTTAGTTAAAATTAATCTATTAAGTATTATTATTGACAATTGTCACATTGAGAAATGTGAATCTTGAAGGAGACTTGCATGAAACATTTTGTTTACTGCAACATCATATAGTTAAAATGTCTGTATCTACAACAAAATGTGTTTGTGTGTGTGTGTGTGTGTGTGTGTGTGTGTGTGTGTGTGTGTGTGTGTGTAGTCCTATTTTTCTGAATACATTTTTAATAATCTGATTAATAGTTACAAAGAGCTATGTGAAATGATTATAGACCATAGCATTAAAAAAATGTGTGTGTGTGTGTGTGTTTTTCTGTGTGTGTGTGTGTGTGTGTGTGTGTGTGTGTGTGTGTGTGTGTGTGTGTGTGTGTGTGTGTGTGTGTGTGTGTGTGTGTGTGTGTGGGCATGTTTTCGTGAAATATCAGGACACCAATGTGTATAATGACATGGGTATGACATAGGTATTACAAAAAGAGGGTGAAATATGAGGACGTTCCCCATGTCCTCACTTTTCAAAATGCTTATAAATCACACAGAATGAGGTTTTTTTCACAGAAAGTGAACTGCACAGTCTCCTGTGAGGGCTAGGTTTAGGGGCAGGGGCAGTGTAAGGGGATAGAAAATACGGTTTGTACGGTATAAAAACCATTACGCCTATGGAATGTCCTCACATTTCACAAAAACAAACATGTGTGTGTGTGTGTGTGTGTGTGTGTGTGTGTGTGTCTGTTTGTTTGTGTGTGTGTGTGTGTGTGTGTGTGTGTGTGTGTGTGTGTGTGTGTGTGTGTGTGTGTGTGTGTGTGTGTGTGTGTGTGTGTGTGTGTGTGTGTGTGTGTGTGTGTGTGTAAGCATGTATAATGGAATTAACATGGAAGACCAATTTGATATATAACTGATTTTATAGTGTTTATTGCAAAGCAACTGTGAAAAGACTTTATTAATAAGTAGAATGTCCAGTAGAGGGCAGCAGAAGACCATTTATTGACTCACTTTCCTTTTACATTTCATGATTTTCCACAGTATTTTGCACTAAAGCAATTACTATTATAACACACTCATATTTTGTCAGAGTTTATCTCTTCATTTGTACTGGCACTTCACATAATTACTAGCAATGTGGTAAATCATGGTAAATCACGCTAGAAACATGGTAAATCATAGTAAATAATACTAGAACATGGTATATCTTGGTAAATAATGCTAGAACAGGGTACATCATGGTGTATTTCACAAAAAAAGTGACATGCTCATAGACCATTAAAAAATATTTTCACAATAACATATCTCAAAAACATTGTGTGTGTGTGTGTGTGTGTGTGTAACCATGCATAATGGAACAACTGGTTTGAAGCCTGTTTCAGAGCCTATTTTACTAAAAGGGCTATAACTCAGGAACAAAATGAGATATCTTCACCAAACTTGGTACACATGTGTATGGGCTGAGTCTTTGGTCACGGTAAAAATAATTGTGAGGATTGAACACTTGGTGGCGCTATAACATGAAAAAAACATGAATAGGGCTATAACCACCTGACTGCTAGTCCGATTGACTTGAAAGTTGGTATGCAGTGTCTTGGTCCAAGGTACCATGCATGTCTATGAGGAAATTGGCATAGCTCAAAAAACATGGCCGCCATTGGCCAATGAAATTTGAGCACCTATTAGACAAGATTAACGATGCTGTCAATCAAATCGTTCATTAAATATTCGCAATTATGTTAAAAACCTACTTTTGCAAACTAGTCCCTGTTTTTTTGCCCGATCGGAACCAAACCAGTCTAGGACAATTCTCTGGACTCTCTAGATTAATAATTATCAAAATAGTTGAACTTTTGCATTTGGATGGCTATAACAGGGTCATTTAGAAAAAAGGCGTGGCAAAAAACACTCAAAAGCCTATAAATTCTAAGGGAAAACTCAAAACGTCACGAAAATTGGTGGGCATATGTGACATTTAATCTTTAACAAGCATGCAAAGTTTTATGGAAATCGAACCATAGGTTGGCACTATAACTTTTAAAAACCTTTTAAAACCATGTATTTCCTATTGTAAATTGCCTGAATTGACTGTAAATGGTTTTTTCCATCTATTATTTCAGTGTTTAAAATCTTGCTAAATAAAACTTAATGTCTTTTGATGCTTGTGTGCTTAAAGGCCTTAAAGGCTTGAACCCCGCTAAATGCTGCTTGCAGCTTTAATTATTATTATTATTATTCTGCCGTAAAACGCATTGTGCAGACCAAACAGTAAGGGCTAGAGACTTGAAACTTGACCAATAGGTAGTACAAAAATCGAGGAGAGGTTATCAAATTATGAGCCAGATTGGCCAATAGGTGGCGCTATAGCAATCAATTGCAAGAAACTGCTCATAACTCCTAAAGGTAATTTAAGGTAATGTAGTCGTCACGTTTTAGCCAGGTTTCTGTTAAACAGAGCATATCTAGATTATTATCTGTAATAATATCCTTAACAATAAGCGCTTTTGGGGAAAGGGATCTAATATTCAGCAACCCAAGCTTTATCAATTGTTCATCTGTATTATATCTTTTGTTAATTTGTTGGACATCAATTACATTTTTACTGTTGAATGGTTTTGATGTTTTTTTGTATTTACTAATTCGGGGAACAGACACAGTCTCTATATGATTATATCTAGGTGAAAGAGAGTCTATGTGCTGGGATTTATCTGACTCCGGTAACGTGAGACAGCTAGCAGACGGTTGGTTTAGCCAGTTTGTCTGCTTCCTGACCTGGGCCCTAGTGAGTCAAGGTTTAGCTCTAAGAGTATGTGCCAAATTACTAGAGAGAAGAGCGGCACCACCCCAGGAGGGATGGATGCCATCCTTCTTCAACAGGTCAGGTCTGCCCCAAAAACTTTTCCAATTGTCTATGAACCCTATGTTATTTTGCAGACACCACTTAGACAACCAGCCATTGAGTGATGATAGTCTGCTAACTATCTCATCACTCCGCCTAACAGGGAGCGGTCCAGAACAATAAACAGCCTCTGACATCGTACTAGTGAGTTCACACACCTCTTTAATGTTAATTTTGGTGAACTCCGACTGGCGAAGTCGAACATCATTAGTGCCGACGTGAATAATAATCTTAGATAATTCACGATTAGCTTTAGCCAGCACTTTTAAATTTGCTTTGATGTCAGGTGCTCTGGCTCCCGGTAAACAAGTGACTATGGTGGCTGGTGTCTCTATCTTCACGTTCCGTGTAATAGAATCGCCAATGACTAGGGCACTTTCAACAGGATACTCAGTGGGTGCTTCGCTGAGAGGGGAGAACCTGTTTGATGTTCTAACTGTAACAGAAAAGCTGTTCTTTGGTCTGCGACAATGCTGCCTCACTGTTACCCAGTTTCCCTGCTGCGAGGGCCCAGAGTGTACAGAGTTCACTAAGCTATTCGCATCCAAATCAGTGTCTAAAGCTGTTACATCCTCACTACTCTCAGATAAAGTATGGATGCGTGTTTCTAATTCTGAAATCTTCTACGTCAGCCTAACTATCTCCTTACATTTATCACATGTGAAGACCTGTTCGCCAGCGGAGAAACCTATATTAAACATGCGGCATGTGGCGCAAGTGATAATGACAGGAGAAGACATGACTTACCGTGTTTGTTGATTAATTCAACTTACCACTTACCACAAATGTTTGCTGGACACTATTTACTAATCCAACAAATGAACTCAGAAAAAGGGAGACCCGGGTGCAGAGATAACAAGCTAACAGGCTAGCGAAATGCTAACGTTCGATGGTGATTTAGATTAAAAGCTAGCGATGTCAAATTTAACGTGATAGGCAATTTTTAAACAATTTATGGTGATGAGTAAGTTATATTTAGTAGTAGAACAAAGAGAAAATATCAAAATAAAGATTCAAATGTAAGCAAGGCTGTTCAGAGCTACAGACTTGAGCTACACAGCTACAGACACGGCACGGCCTTCTCGTCGCAAATTGCTAACGACGGACGCTTCCCTGACGGGCTGGGGTGCGGCCTTAAGCGATTGTCCAGCCCAATGGGAATGGGAGGGGAATCATCAGCTCGATTGGCACATCAACTGCCTCGAGTTGATGGCTGTATTTCTGGTCCTGAAATACTTTCTCCCCCAATTGATTGGCTGTCATGTCCTAGTGTGGGTGGACAAGCTACAGTCTCATATGTAAATCACCAGGGAGGTCTGCGCTCACGCTATCTGAACAGAATAGCGAGACAGATTTTTCTCTGGGCCCAGGACAAGCTCCTGTCACTCAGAGCAGTGTACATTCAGGGGCGTTTGAATGTGGGAGCAGATTTACTGTCCAGACAGAAATTACAGATGGGGGAATGGAAACTCCACCCAGAAGTAGTCAAGCAGATCTGGGCCAGATTTTACAGAGTGGAAGTGGACCTCTTCGCCCCTTTTCAGACAGCGCAATGTCCCCTATACTTCTCTCTCAGTCACCCAGCCCCGCTGGGTCTGGATGTGATGGCTCATACATGGCCCAAAATGCGCCTGTATGCCTTCCCTCCAGTCTCTCTGCTCCCAGGAGTTCTAGCCAGGGTTCGCCAACAAGGGTCTTGCCTCTTATCGATAGCGCTTGTTGGTCGAACAGAGTTTGGTTCTTGGAGATAGTGTCTCTCCTCAGTGGCTCGCCGTGGGCGATTCTGGCGACGAGGGACCTTCTGTCTCAGGCGGGGGGTACGGTTTCATCTCAGGCCCGACCTGTGGAACCTTCATGTTTGGCTCCTGATGGGCACCAACTGAGGGACACTGGGCTTTCGCCTGCAATTATTGAGCTAGGTGCTAGGGCTCCCTCTACTCTGACAGTTTATCCCAATAAATGGGGTGTCTTTGAAAGGTGGGGTACGACACATAATACAGATCCAGTTAACTGCCAGGTTTCTTCAGTTTTGGACTTCTTGCAAGAAAAATTGTCAACAGGCACTTGCCCCTCCAATCTGAGGGTTTATGTGGCCGCTCTATCAGCTTTTTCACACCCTGGTGGATGGGGTGCCGCTTGGGAGGCATCCTCTGCTTGCTCGCTTAATTCGTGCCAGGCAGTTGAGGTCAAGTCAAGTCAACTTTATTTATATAGCGCTTTTAACAATATAGATTGTTTCAAAGCAGCTTTACAGTGTTAAACAGGAAAATAATGCAGCATAATTTTATTCAGCTGTATAGCCATTCTGGAAAAATTTCAAGTATCATACAGTGACAGTGTGGGCTTTAGATCAATAATTTGATCAGTAATTTAGTTTAAATGGTTAATTTAGTTTATTATTTAGATGTATTTCGATGTTTAGTTGAAAAATTTAGTGTCCCCAACTGAGCACGCCAAGCCAGAGGCAACAGTGGCAAGGAAACCAAAACCCCATTAGGTGACCTAATGGAGAAAAATAAACCTTGGGAGAAACCAGGCTCAGTCGGGGTGCCAGTTCTCCTCTGGCCAATTAACAAACAGCGTATTATTATTATTATTATTATTATTATGGCAGTTTTACAGCTCGGAGGTCATAATAGATCAGAATATTCGAGGGACCGGGGGCAACATGCTGGAGACGGGTTTATTGAGGATGATGTTGATTAAATAATTATTAAAGTGCAATATTCGAATGATCGGAGGCAACATGCTGGAGACGAGTTTATTGAGGATGACATATCGATTTAAGTATTATTTAATTGTAATATTCGAACAATCTGAGTCAACACGCCGGAGACGGGTTTATTGAGATGCCGTGTCGATGAGGCAGTTGCAGGGGGAGTCTAATCACGGTCTCTGCAGACACTTCGGGGTCCTGTGTTGGTCTTCTCTGGGCGCAGGTCCACCATCTGAACTGGATACGGCCCGGATCCGGCTGACTGCAGTAAACCTCGGGATAAAACAGAGAGACTTTCATTAGCGTAGATGCCATTCTTCTGATGATGATGTAACGAGTACATCAGGTGTTATGGGAAGTGTTCCCGGTTCCGGCTGACCTAGTTAATGCAGCCTAACAATCATTTCATTGAAAAAATGTTTTATGTGTATGCCACAGTAAAGAGATGTGTTTTTAGTTTAGATTTAAACTGACAGAGTGTGTCTGCTTCCCGAACAATGTTAGGAAGACTGTTCCAGAGTTTAGGTGCTAAATAGGAAAACGATCGACCGCCTGCAGTTGATTTGGATATTCTCGGTATGACCAACTGGCCAGAATTTTGAGACCGCAGTAGACGTGATGGAGTATAATATGTTAAGAGCTCATTCAAGTATTGGGGAGCTAAACCATTTAGTGCTTTGTAAGTAATAAGTAAGATTTTAAAATTTATGTGATGTTTAATAGGCAGCCAGTGCAGTGTTGACAGAACTGGGCTAATATGGTCATACTTCCTGGTTCTAGTAAGAACTCGAGCTGCTGCGTTTTGGACCAGCTGGAGTTTATTTATTAAGCGAGCAGGGCAACCACCCAGTAGAGCATTACAATAATCTAACCTTGAGGTCATGAACGCATGAACTAACTGTTCAGCATTTTGCATTGAGAGCATGTGCCGTAATTTAGATATATTTTTAAGATGGTAGAAAGCAGTTTTACAGATGCTAGAAACGTGGCTTTCAAACGAAAGATTGGTATCAAAGAGCACACCCAGGTTCCTCACTGACGACGAGGACTTGACAGAACAGCCATCAAGTGTTAGACAGTATTCTAGGTTACTACTTGTGGAGCTTTTTTGTCCAATAATTAAAAATTCATTTTTTTCTGAATTCAGTTGCAGGAAATTACCAGTCATCCAATGTTTTATATCAGCTATGCATTCCGTTAATCTTGTGAATTGGTAAGTTTCTTTAGGGCGTGAAGAAATATAGAGCTGAGTATCGTCAGCATAACAATGAAAACTAACGCCATGCTTCCTAATGATATCTCCCAGTGGTAGCATGTACAGGGTGAAGAGTAGCGGTCCTAGCACTGAGCCTTGTGGTACTCCATACTGAACTTGCGATCGGTGTGACATATCTTCATTTACTACTACAAACTGATAACGGTCGCATAGGTGTGATTTAAACCATGATAATGCAATTCCACTAATACCTACATAATTTTCGAGTCTATTCAAAAGAATGTTGTGGTCGATAGTATCAAATGCAGCGCTAAGATCGAGTAACACTAATAGAGAGATACAGCCACGATCGGATGATAAGAGCAAATCATTTGTAACTCTGACGAGAGCAGTCTCAGTGCTATGATACGGTCTAAATCCTGACTGGAAATCCTCACAGATACCATTTCTTTCTAAAAAGGAACATAATTGTGAAGACACTGCCTTTTCAAGTATTTTTGACAGAAAGGGTAGATTTGAGATTGGTCTATAATTGACTAAATCTGTAGGATCAAGTTGCGGTTTTTTAATAAGTGGTTTAATAATAGCCAACTTAAAAGTTTTCGGTACATATCCTAATGACAAAGATGAAAAAGATGAAAAAGGTCTCCGGTAGGAACCAAGATCCCTTCATTGGACTTAGCTATACTCCTCGAGGGTCTGGTTAAGACCCCGTTTGAACCGCTAAGAGTCAGCATCTGATAGACTTCTGACCCTAAAGATGGTTTTTCTTATGGCTATAACTTCTTTAAACATAATTGGGGATATGCAGGCTCTGACAATTTCGCAATTCTGGGACTTTGCCCCAGGCTTGGTGAAAGTAAATTTAAATCCTCATCCTGACTACCAGCCTAAGGTTCCTTTCTCGACTGTTCATCCTGTCACTCTTGAAACCTTCTGCCCTCCGCCGTTCACAACGCCGGATCAGGAGTAACTTCATAGACTGTGTCCAGTCTGTGCTCTTCAGGCCTACGTCCACCACACTAGCCAGTGGCGTAAGTCAGAGCAGCTGTTTGTTTGTCATGGGGGCTGTAACAGAGGTTCTGCCGCCACCAAACAAACCATGTCACATTGGGTCAGGGATGCTATTGCTCTTGCCTATGAGGTGCGCGGTAAAGCTTCGCCTGTAGGATTAAGGGCTCTTCTACCTCTACCCCTACAAAGTGTTTGAAATGCGGCAGGTTGGTCCTCTCCGCTCACATTCATAAGACTTTATAGCTTGTATGCTCATGCCACTCCGGGGCTCTCATGTCCTTGAGTCGACATCGCAAGCTAATGTCTGAGGCCTCTTGAGTCCTTGTGCACACCAACACAACCGTAAGGGGTCCAGACACCATCAAGCACAGCGGTGTGGGTATTCTCGTTCCTATATGCATACTTCATGCAGCATTGAGTGTAGCTTTTGAAAGGGAACACTTGGGGTTACTTGACTGTAATCCTGTTCCCTGATAAAGCAGAACAATATGCTGCACTGCAGTGCCGTGCTGATGATTTCCCAGGACTGGTCTTCATACAGAAAAATACCTTAAGGCTTGCAGCTGGGACCTATTTATAACCTTGTGCAGCAGGTGTGCTGATGACGTCACCAGCCGAGGCTATAAATACCTCCGGGTCAATTTCATTGACATTTTAACCCCTTTAAGTCTGAACTGTTTTGGGGCCCTTTAGAAGTTTTGACATGCTCTGACATTTGTGCTTTTTTCAGTTGCTTATAAACATATTAATGGCAAAGGTTAATTTCAGCACAGTTTTTCAGCACAAACTGGGCTACCATAATATGTGAGCAACATGTTTGTACATGCTTGTATTTTTCAGAGAATAATGTTTATGCATGGTTTTTGAAAAAACAAGAACATTTGTTTTAAAATTAAGGCCTCAAAACACACAATAGGTGTGTGTCCACTAGACTTTTGACTAATGGGTGTTATTGCCTATAGTTTTTGCTTCAAACTGATGTGAGAATCATTGAGCCTACTTATTCACATAAAACAATAAATTCATATACATTTTGTAAGACACTTTTTATTTACAAAGGCCATATGCGAGGAGGCATGAACGACAATGAATAATGCTGGGTATCACACCTGAGAGAACAAAAAAAGAACGCATAATGGGCTGCATAATGACCTGCATAATTAATGAGCTTCAGGTATTTGACTGAGAGCAACAGGACAAAAGAAATATGTTTTGTTGCTGTTTATTTAGAAAGCAGTCAACAAAGGCCTATTATATTTTAAATGATCAAAAGATTTGACTACTCTAAAAAAAATGCTCTTCTTATTAAGTATTTTTTCTTATTTCCAGTCCAAATATAAAAAATTCTCAAATCAAGATTCATTTACTAGATAGGTACAATTTTCTGGGCAAAATTAAAAATTTTACAAAATGAAGTGAGTTTTTGCTTAAAACAAGCTAAATTATCTGCCAAAACAAGAAACAAGATTTCAATCAGAAATGTTTTTGAAAGAAGTCTCATGCTAAAAAAAACAGTAATATTGTGACACTGAACCGAATTCAGTATTCAGTAAATACAAATAACTGAATACCTGGTAATGAATGTTATAAGTAAAATATTTGGGATTTAAAACAACATTACAGTATGCAATGCAATTGTGATTTCAAATAGTATAGGGTGACATCAGGTTGATTGGGACACTTTTTCCCAGTCATTTCAATAGCAAACATTTTCTGAATCATTTTGATTTTGTAAACGATCAGATACACACAATACTCAAATATCATTTCAAGCTTCAGTTAATTTATGAGACATGCGTGCAATGCATGATCATCAGCGCTAAGGCTATTGTCTGTTATATTGGCTTCTTATTAAATAAGAATAATACGAAAAAAATAAGCAAATATATTAAAAACATTGATTAAAATTAAGATACAATTTATACAAAACGAAATAAAGAATAAAGAAAATAAAGAAAGGCTTTCTACAAAACAAAACTCCAGAATTATTTCTGACAAACTTTGATATTAAATTAAAAAATAACATTAGGCTATAATATTTAAACATCAATATGAAGCAAAATACGTTTGACTGGTACTATATTTATAGCATCTGAGAAGACATTTGCGAATAAAAGCTTTATCGATGTGACACTAGGCCTTTTTACAATAAACACAAATAAATCTTGTCTAAACAGTCTTGCGTGTATGACATTTTGGGCCCTATCTTGCACCCAGCGCAATTGACTTTGTACACCGACGCATGTGTCATTCTTATTTTGCACCCGCGCAAAGCGCGCTTTTCCCTCCACAGAAGCACGTCGCTAAACTAGTGAATGAACTTGCGCTACCTGGGCGGTTCAGCGCAAAAAAGGAGGCGTGTTCCGGCGCAAACAATCCCTGGTGCTATTTTGCTGTTCCATTAAACAATTGCGCCACTGACCAGAAAAAACCTAGTCTAAAGTCAGTGGCGCGTTGCGCGTTGTTCATTATGCTATTTTAAGGGCGCATGCTTGACCATAATGTATAGCGTGCACAACGCTCATACACTTTGCTCATGTAATCTACACAGATGCAACAGTTATTTTTGCAAATCATAAATTGTTACACAAAAAAATATTAACACATGAGATGACGGAAATCATTGTGGTGTGCCACGAAGATGTGAAAAAATAGGCATAAATCTAGCTTACAAATGATTCAGGCTAATTGTAATAATTAAGGATAAGACCTGTTTGCCCAATAGTGGCAAGACATATATGTATATAAGGACATCTGACAAATTGGTTTGTCCGTCAAGAACCAGGAAAAAAAATCGACTGAAAAACTGAAAAAACTGAAAGACTGAAAAAAAAAAGACTGTGAAATGACCTTTACCATAATGTACAACATTACAACTTCACTTCTCTGTCTTTCACTGCTCTTACAAGCATATCAGTCTCCTCGGCTGTGAACCGCTCCTGGCGTGCGCCTGGTAAATACGCCATAATAATAGCAATCCATAATGGAACTTGCGCACCTGCTTTTAAAGGGAATGTTGGATGACGCTCGGATTGGTTTATTCACGTTACGCCCAAACCACACCTATGAATAATGAAGCTACTTCAGACCAACCCATTTTAGATTTGCGCTGGGCGCAAGAGCCATTTATCCCGCCGGGAAAATAGCAACAGCGCCGAGACCCGCCCACAAAGTTACTTGCGCTTCGCGCTTTGACAGTTGCGTTTCAGATCGTTAAAATAGGGCCCTTTATGTTGCAGAAGCATTCATATTTAAACAGTCTTTTTGTGTTTAATATTCACAGATGCTAACAGAATAAACTTAGCCAACCACAATCAGCGGCTGAATTCGTTGCTCTCAGAAATGAACAGCTTTTCATGAGGTTAATTATTGCAGGATTATTTCTCAACGCGTCTCAAAGCGATGTAGCTGAAGTATAGCACTACTTGATGTGTTTGTTTGAGTTGATGTGTGGGCGTTGACGCATGGATCGCCTCAGTATTTGAATCTCAAAGAACGCGCGCTCTGTGGGCGTGGTTGCATTAGCGGATAATGAGACGCTCGGGAACGACTGACATCTCTCTATTTTCAAAAAGATTACATAAACACAGAATATTTGTTTTCGATTTGGTTACATTATTTAAAACCTGACATTTCAATGTTTCTTTAACCCTTTAAGACCTAAGGGTATTTTTACAATTAATTTTCCGCCTGGTGTTATTTACTAAAAAAGCTTGTAAAACATCAACCCTGTTGTGCACAGACAATTGACACACCTCTTTTTTTTCAAGACAAGTTGCTCTGTCAGTATATTTGTGTTGCATTGATGTCACCTGAATGTAAAATAAGTTATGGGACCATAAAGACAAATGAAAACATAAAACGGAAATTGAATCACTCAAATATTTATTGAAAACACACACAAATAAATAAAAGCTAAGCATATTTCCTCTGGAAAACAGTTTGTTCAAGTCTTTAGAGTCCTGGAACTCAGGAATAAACATGATAACTTATACAGAACCAAAACTATTTACATTTTTCCAAAAAAAGTCCAGGCGCTTTTGGCCTCTTTGGATTTTGGATATTTACTGGTGCCAAGCCTCAAAACAGTTCCTATCAGGAACTTCTCCTCAAACTTTCTCCTCAAACTTTTTCCTCAAACTTTCTCCACAAAAGTACTAAAAACTGCAGCGCGTCTCTCTCTCTCTATCCTCAACACTAGCCGTGCGTCTCTCTCTCTTCACAATAAAAGAGCTGTGGTTCATGCGTAATGACGCACACCAACGTGTATGACGGATCAGCCTGTCATTGGTCAAACCCTCATCCAAAATGGCAGCTAGCATCGCGCTAGCGGCAAAAATGACAGAAAATTTATAAATTATGGACATCAAGTGGATATATCTTGGATGTAAGCGTTTTGATTTATTGCTGAACAACTCCAAAAAGATGCACAGGTTCCAGGCTGGATAGAAAACCTTCTGTAAAGGCTACAAAGACACCAAAGACACCCCCGTGATGGCTAGCTCGTTAGCTTTCTGCTGGAAAAAACGGTAAGAAAATCGATAAAAGTTTCATGAAATAATATAGATATTTATCGGAGGTGCCGTGTGACGTCGTGGGCGATGCCGTCGGGCTCTGAGGGTTAAACATATGTAAAGAGGAAGAGTTGTGCGCACATCCAATTAAACTTTTACAGGTGCCAGATTCAATAAAGAATAAATCAAAGTAAACAAAAATCTGCACACTGTTGATACTGCTCCCAAAGATTTATTAAAACATGCAACGTTTCAACCCAAAAGGGTCTTTGTCAGGCAAACAACAAGCACAAACAGGTAGAATTTATATCTGTGTGAACCATCACACCTGACCTCATTAATGAGCTGATTACCCAATCATCCAATCAAAATAGACACAATAAAAAAAAAAGGAAAGGAAAAAGCCATAATTTACAAACCCAATTATAATACAAAATATCATCTTAAACAATTTATTGGCAGGGAAAAAGAACAAAAAGAAAAGGGGGATTTTTATAACAAAAATACAGAAAGAAATAGTAAATATTCACAAAAAAGGTTTCAAATCAATCTCCATATTCAAATCTTTTGGAGAAAGATTGTTAAGTGTGTATATATAAAAAGCTTTCCTCTGTAAAAGGATTTTGTTGATGTCACCACCCCTTCTGGGTATTCTTACTTGTTCTATTCCTAAATATTGGAGAGTTGACAAATTGTGTTTACAAAGATTAAAATAAACAGCAATGGGGTTCTTTTGGTCATTCAAACGTATATTGCTTCTATGTTCTGCAATGTGTGTTTTTAAGCAGCGCTGCGTTTTACCTATATATGCTAGACCACATGGGCATTTGATCATATAAATAACGTTTTTGGTGTTGCACGAAATTATTCCCTGAATTTTTAGCTGTTTCCCAGAATGAGGGTGGCTGAATGCCCATACCTGTAATAATGGGTCTGTCTGGTGGTTTAGAGAGATCTTTGTGTATTTTAGGTAAAATATATATCACAGGTGTGATTGGATAATCAACTTTTAAAAATACAAATTCTTTTTTAGAGACATCACCTCTTTGAAGAAAAACGTGTAATTTGTCATGTATTTCAGTCTTAAAAGTTATAGTTGGATCACCTTTTAATTTGGTATAAAAGTATGAATTTTCAAGTTGTCGGTATATCTCTTGATATATCTCTTCACAACCACCAGGCAGACCCATTATTGCAGGTATGGGCTCTTTAACAGAAAAAGTGTCGGTTTTGGTTGATTCATTTCTGAAACCCTATGTTCTAAAACTTCCTTCTTATGTACAGGACTCTATGGATATGATTAAAACACTACAGTCTGTAATATTGCCCCACAATAATGTATTTCTTGTGACACATGATGTAGAATCATTATACACTAACATCCCACATGATGGTGGTATTGAAGCTATTAATTTCTTTTTACGTGACTGTTTTCTTAACGAGAGTCCTAGCATTGACTGCCTAAACGAGTTGACAAAACTGGTGTTAACTAAAAACTTTTTTTATGTATAAAGATGATTATTTTTTACAGATTAACGGAACAGCTATGGGAAGTACAATAGCCCCTAATTATGCAAACTTATATGTTGGTCATTTTGAACATGAATGCGTATTGAATCCTGAGGTTAATTCTTTTTTACCTAAGATCCATCTATGGCGTCGGTATATTGATGACATTTTCCTTATATGGTGCGGCTCGAGGAGTGAACTGTCATGTGAGTTTCATCAGTTTCTTAATCGTAGTAGTGAACATCTCAAATTTACTATGGATTATGATGAGTGTCAAGTCAGCTTTCTTGACTTACTCATAATAAAAAGATAATGATAAACTAGTGACAGATCTATATAGAAAGCCTACTGATAGAAACACCATGAATATTACATGGTCAAAGCTTCCATTCGACGTTTGAAAAAAAGTCTTCCGATTAGTCAGTTCAAAAGAATATGTAGGATTTGCACACATAATGAAATGTATGAAACACAATGTAAAGAGTTAAGTCAGAGGCAGGGCCGGCCCGTGGCATAGGCGGAATAGGCAAATGCTAGGGGCGCCACTCATCCATAGGGGCGCCAAAATGTATTACTGATACTATTTTATTCATATTAATTTGAAATATGACCAAATAAAGCGCAAAAAACCTTAACTAAGTCCCCCGCCTCTTCCCGGTCCGCCTCATCAATCTCTCCCGCCGAGCTACTTGAAGTGCGTCAGAAATATAACGCGCGATCAGTTTAACTTATGGAATTTGTTGTGTCGCGTCGCCTCTCGCCGCATCTAATGTAGAGTAGACAGGATTGCTTTCATTTTTTAGGGTGCTTGGCCGCTCGCTCCAGGTGTAGACACGGTGAAAGTTGCCTGATAATTGCTCTTCTTATGTAGTATTTTTGTCTTGTTTCTAGTCTAAATATCTAAAAATTCTTAAACCAAGATGCATTTACTAGATAAGTAAAATAATATTTTTTCTTAAGTGAGTTCATGTTTAAAACAAGCCAAATTATCTGCCAATGGGGTGAGAAAAATAATCTTGTTTCTGATTAAAATCTTATTTCTGTCCCAAACAGAAATAAGATAATTCTTCTCACCCCATTTGGCAGATAATTGTGCTAGTTTTAATTTTGGTTTCATTTTGATTTTGAAAATCATTTTGATTTTTCCCCCAAGAAAACAAGGACAAAATTATCTAATGTCATTTTACTAGTAAATACATCTTGATTTAAGAATTTTTTGAGAAAAAAACTAAATAAGAAGAAAATTTTTTGCAGTGTAAAGACAGAGGTAAAGTGGTGAAATGAATGAACAGTTTATTTAATTGTGTAGTAGTAAAATACTAATGTACGTTAATTAATTCCAGTTTTTTTTTTAAGTTTTCTGGGTTCTCCAGTGGCCACAGATAGTGTATTTTGTCAAAAAAAAATTATATCTGACTGTTAAACGCATGTAAAATCACTTTTTTAATAGCCTAATGTTTTTATTCTACAGTACAGTTGTGCAGTTTTAAGGGGACATATGGACATTTTAAAAAGTATTTGCCGAAATTAGTAATGATATTTATATACAGGTTTATTTAAAATAGCAACATTTTATGTAAATTTCACATTAAATATCTAAATTTCTCAGTTTAATTCATGGTGAAAACATGAATGTGCATATTAGTGGAAGTTTGCTGCCATCTACTGGAAAACAAACACTTTTGCTAGATCTCAATAGTTTGTGCATGAATGCTAGATGCAATTACTTGTTATTTGTGTTTAGGCTGTAATGTGGCGTAGATGCTATTTTTGTATAGTTTAACTATCATCAGCCTTTTAAAAAAATTAAATAATAATAATATCATGAACATAATGACGGGGTAGAATGGACTGGACATCATATAAAACAACAACAATAAAAATGAAAAAAAAACATCAATGCATTAAAAAAATAAAAGTACCAGTGTTTCCGCAACTTAGACTGAAAACATGTAGTGCTAAACCTTGATACAAGGGGCACCGAGTAAAATCTTGCCTAGGGCAGCAAATTGGTCAGGGCCGGCCCCGGTCAGAGGTTTCAGAAAAGAGGTTATACTGATTCTTGGATTCAAGAGGCTGCAGCACGATTTGAAAATACTGATCAAAAAGAATGCTTGTCTAGAACAAACGCAGCGCTGCTTAAAAACACACATTGCAGAACATAGAAGCAATATACGTTTGAATGACCAAAAGAACCCCATTGCTGTTCATTTTAATCTTTGTAAACACAATTTGTCAACTCTCCAATATTTAGGAATAGAACAAGTAAGAATACCCAGAAGGGGTGGTGACATCAACAAAATCCTTTTACAGAGGGAAGCTTTTTATATATACACACTTAACACTCTTTCTCCAAAAGGTTTGAATATGGAGATTGATTTGAAACCTTTTTTGTGAATATTTACTATTTCTTTCTGTATTTTTGTTATAAAAATCCCCCTTTTCTTTTTGTTCTTTTTCCCTGCTAGTAAATTGTTTAAGATTATATTTTGTATTATATTTGGGTTTGTAAATTATGGCTTTTTCCTTTCCTATTTTTTTTTTTTTTTTTGATTGTGTCTATTTTGATTGGATGATTGGGTAATCAGCTCATTAATAAGGTCAGGTGTGATGGTTCACACATATATAAATTCTACCTGTTTGTGCTTGTTGTTTGCCTGACGAAGACCCTTTTGGGTTGAAACGTTGCATGTTTTAATAAATATTTGGGAGCAGTATCAACTGTGTGCAGATTTTTGTTTTCTTTCAACATATGTCTCATGTTTGTGTGATACGTTTTCACTAAGCTACAGGTCAATTCTAAAAATTTAAATTCTTCAACTAAATATCCAAATAAATCTAATTATTAAACTAAATTAACCATATAAACTAAATTACTGATCTAAAGCCCACACTGTAACTGTATGATAATTGAAATGAACTGATGACATCACCGTTTTCTCCAGAATGGCTATACGGCTGAAAAAAATTATGTTGCATTATTTTCCTGTTTAACACTGTAAAGCTGCTTTGAAACAATCTACATTGTTAAAAGCGCTATATAAATAAGGTTGACTTGACTTGACTACAGGTCATTTTCTGAAGAGAATCAGATTAGACATGATTGAGAGAGAGGCTGCAGATTGCACATCATGTTTGTTTTCTTTATTTTGCAAAAAGCACAACATTTTGTTTTTATTGTGAATGTACACAAAAAAATAGAAACTTAACAGATTATAATGATGTATAACACTTGCCTGAATGATAAAAAATGATAGAGTTATTTGAGTCTCTTTGGCACTGATAAGAAAAAAAGCGAGTCGATTGCGCCGGTGCAACCGCTGACTCGAGGGGGTTAAACACACTTTTCACAGCTGGTCGCGATAAAGACGTTCCCATATGCATACTTCATGCAGCATCTCGTTCCACTTTATCAGGGAACAGGGTCACAGTCAAGTAACCCCAAGTGTTTTTGCTGTATTTTGGATAAATGCAGCCTTGTTAAGCAGAAGAAAATTTGGTGAAAATATTAGAAAATCTAAAAATTTTGAACGGTTGTGTATACTTGGATTTACACATAAAACAACACATAGAGCAGTGGTAAAAAAAATACAGCGCAAAAGAGACATTCAGGGCAAAAGTGCAAACAGGGACAGTGCAAGATGAATGAAAACAAATTGTCTTGGGCCATTACCAGAGATTGCGCACCGCAAACACATTACACATTCACGCACTTCATCGATCGCGCATACAGCACATTTACACCCGAACAGATTTTTGCAAGCACAAACTTTGTTGATGATCATGAGCGTAAATAAAACTAAATGACTCACTCATCCGAAACTGTATCCACGACTGGATTAAGTCGCTCTTCAAAATGCAAGCGTTCATCGTCTGAGTCCTGCTCTTCTTCGGAGGAAAATGTGAACTCTTCGACACTGTCCAGGACAATCTCAAGAGCTTCCTCACCTGTGTAACGTGCCATCTTCCAAACGCGCAGGAAAATTAATGAATCTGATGATGAAACTTGATGCTTTTCAAGCCATTGTTGGGGGCGTTTACCATTTTGCATAGATTGCCTCAGTACATTATCTTATTAATGTGCGTGGGTGTGGTCGCATTAACGTTAATGAGCTGAGCCGTGAGAAACTGTACATCTCTTTAGTTTCGTACGCATAACATTGCAGGAGAAAACTTGTTTTAAATGATAATTGTTTTATTTAAAAGTAGACATTTCAAGCTTTCTTTAGATGTATGTTTCAGAGGGTTAAAGTAATAAAAAGAATCTTTAAAAAAATCTAGATAATGTTTTCTATAATTCATGCATGAAAGCTAATTTAACATCAGTCCACTGAAGACAAGTGTGCAGAACTCAAGAGCAGTTTATTCAAAAGGATCCAAAACATAAAACAAAGACTTGGCTTAGCAAAAACAAACTAAGACTTGACTTGACTGTGAACAGACTTGATAATGAACAGACTTGACTAGGAACACTCAGCAACAACGGGTTGCAACATCATTCAATACTAGACAAGGACACATGGCAAACATGAGGGCTTACATACACAAGGACTAATGACTAGACAAGGGACACCTGTGAACAATGATTAAACAATGAGCCAATGACAACATGACACAAGAACACATGAGGGCATGGGAATCACATGACAAACCAGGAAACAAGGCAGTGAACATGGCAAACTAAGAATGTGAAACAATACCAAAACACATTGTGACACATCCCCCCCTCTATGAGCGGTCCCAGATGCCCAAACAAAAGCAAAACACCAACAACAAAAGTCTAGGGGGGTGGTCTTGGACCACGGAGCGTGGGCGGACCTGGGCTGTGGACCGTGGGCGACCTGGACCATGGAGCGTGGGCGGACCTGGACCATGGAGCATGGGCGGACATGGACCATGGAGCATGGGCAGACCTGGGCCGTGGAGCATCTCAGGGAGCCATGGTGGCTTGGGCAGTTCATGGGACAATGGAGGCTCGGGAAGGTCATGTGACCACAGAGGCGCGCCCTTTGTGGCCTTACCCAGGTACCTACTGCAGGACTATGGGGTCATGGCCTGGAACAATCTCTGGATGCTGGTCAGTGGCTGGAGCCATCTCAGGACGCTGGTCAGGGGCTGGAGCCCTCTCTGGACACTGGTCCGGGGCTGGAGCCCTCTCTGGACGCAGATCAGGGGCTGGAGCCCTCTCTGGATGCTGGTCATGGACTGGAGACGTCGCTTGGCTCTGGATGTGGACTGGAGACATCGCTTGGCTCTGGACGTGGACGGGAGACATGGCTTGGCTCTGGATATGGACCGGAGACGGTGCTTGGCTCTGGACATGTACTGGAAACGTCGCTTGGCTCTGGATGTGGACTGGAGACGTCGCTTGGCTCTGGACGTGGACGGGAGACATGGCTTGGCTCTGGACATGGACCGGAGACGGTGCTTGGCTCTGGACATGGACTGGAAACGTCGCTTGGCTCTGGACGTGGACTGGAGACGTCGCTTGGCTCTCAAACCCACCCAACTGCAGTGCAAAGTCTATGTACTGGGTCAAAGTCCACACCGCAGTGATCTCAGGCATCAGATAACTTAAAAAGTCATTGAGTCCATTTTACGAAAAATGCCCTGTAAGGCAGCATCATGAAACTCCACCATGTAACAGTGACCACAAAACTCCTGTACATAGTCCTCAATGGATCGAGTACCTTGTTGGGGGTGCAAGAGGCAAACTGCTGGGTTCATTGTTGACGGGTATAGTACTCTGTAACATCAGTCCACTGAAGGAAACAAGACAGTGAACATGGCAAACTAAGAAACATGACAGTGAACGTCTGGGTTACGTATGTAACCTCTGTTCCCTGAGAACAGGGAATGAGACGCTGCGTCGGAATGACGCTATGGGGAACGCCTCAGCGTGACAGGTGTCTGAAGCTACTATTGAATCACGGCAAACTCATTGACCGATGACAGCCCATGACGTCATCAACGTGCGACCCGGAAGTATATAAGGGCGCCTTGCCAACACAAACACATCTTCTCGTCTGAAGGGACTGTATGGCAGACAGGCCCCGAGGCATGGCAGGCGACGCACCGTCTCGTTCCCTGTTCTCAGGGAACAGAGGTTACATACGTAACCCAGACGTTCCCTTTCGAAAGGGAACTTGCGCTGCGTTGGAATGACGCTACGGGGAACGATATACCAACGCCACCATGCTGAGGGGAGTGTCTGCCCACTGGCAGAGACAACTGTCAGCACAAGTAAATTCAACTGAAAAACCTGAGCCACTCCCCCTCAGGTCACACTGGGCTGTCAGTGACAGCATCCCTTACGGTCATAGCCCAAGCTATACGCTTAAAACGGGACCTTAATGCAACTGCATGAGGTCCTATCCAGACTGCTCAAAGGCCCGGGACCAACTACTTCAACAGAAGGGGTCCCTTTAAGGGAATGTGGCTAGGGGACCCAAAGGAACCCCAGCCAAGTCACTACCCGGGGAACATATTCGCCCAAGTGCCACCAGGGAGGCCTGACCTGGTGCCCTAAGTGTTTGGACACTTCGGTTTGGCCAACGCTGTCTGTTCAGAAACAGAGCCTCCGGATGGTGCCTCAGAGAGCCAACTGAAGCTCCAGCGTCAGTCTCTAGTAAACGCACTCTAGAAGAGACCAACTACTCTGACCTGCGGTGGCTTACGGGAACCGAAGACACACAGTAACAAACCCCAAGCAGTAGCAAACACACCATTCAACCGGAAGGAAGTCCTACCGCTTAGAATTCCGCCAACATTTCAGAGGAAATGAGTGGCGGCTCTCGGGCTCAGCGGCGGCTCAGCCTCCCCGGGAAAGTCTATGCCAGGGTACTGGAGAGGAGAATACGGCCGATAGTAGAACCTCGGATTCAGGAGGAACAGTCTGGTTTTCGTCCGGGCCGTGGTACACTGGACCAGCTCTATACCCTCTACAGGGTGCTGGAGGGTTCATGGGAGTTTGCCCAACCAGTCCACATGTGTTTTGTGGAATTGGAGAAGGCATTCGACTGTGTCCCTCGCGGCATCCTGTGGAGGGTGCTCTGGGAGTATGGGGTCCGGGGTCCTTTGCTAAGGGCTGTCTGGTCCCTGTATGACCGAAGCAGGAGTTTGGTCCGCATTGCCGGCAGTAAGTCAGACTTGTTCCCGGTGCATGTTGGACTCCAGCAGGGCTGCCCTTTGTCGCCGGTTCTGTTCATAATTTTTATGGACAGAATTTCTAGGCGCAGCCAGGGGCCGGAGGGTGTCAGGTTTGGGGACCACGCGGTTTCGTCTCTGCTCTTTGCGGATGACGTTGTCGTGTTGGCCCCTTCTAACCAGGACCTTCAGCATGCACTGGGACGGTTTGCAGCCGAGTGTGAAGCGGCTGGGATGAGGATCAGCACCTCCAAATCCGAGGCCATGGTCCTCAGTCGGAAAAGGGTGGTTTGCCCTCTTCAGGTTGGTGGAGAGTTCCTGCCTCAAGTGGAGGAGTTCAAGTATCTAGGGGTCTTCACGAGTGAGGGGAGGATGGAACGGGAGATTGACAGACGGATCGGTGCAGCTTCTGCAGTAATGCGGTCGATGTACCGGTCTGTTGTGGTGAAGAAAGATTTCACGATTTACCGGTCAATCTACGTTCCTACTCTCACCTATGGTCATGAGCTTTGGGTCATGACCGAAAGGACAAGATCCCGGATACAGGCGGCCAAAATGAGCTTTCTCCGCAGGGTGGCTGGGCGCTCCCTTAGGGATAGGGTGAGAAGCTCAGTCACTCGGGAGGAACTCGGAGTAGAGCCGCTGCTCCTCCACATCGAGAGGGGTCAGCTGAGGTGGCTCGGGCATCTGTTCCGGATGCCTCCTGAACGCCTTCCCGGGAAGGTGTTTCGGGCATGTCCAACCGGGAGGAGGCCCCGGGGAAGACCAAGGACACGCTGGAGGGACTATGTCTTCCGGCTGGCCTGGGAACGCCCGGAAGAGCTAGAGGAAGTGTCTAGGGAGAGGGAAGTCTGGGCATCTCTGCTTAGACTGCTGCCCCCGCGACCCGGCCTTGGATAAAGCGGAAGAAGATGGATGGATGGATGGGCGGCGGCCTCAAACAACTCTCACCCTGAGAGGAAGCCTAAGTTCCCTGTCGTTCAGTCACTACGATGTAACGTTAGTGACTAACGAATGGGGGTTTCGCTTAGATTCAAAAACGCCCAATGGCAGTGCCAATGCCATGGGCATGCGGAATTTGCATATGTAACTCCGCCCCACCGCGTGGGTATATAAGGAAGTACGTGGGCAATATCGCATTATGTTTCTGCTTCAGAGCCAAGAGCATCTTTTCACTCCTGCAAGCCTGAATTCTGAAGTCCTCTCTTCAGTCTTCGAGACGAGCAGTTCTCCAGGGTGTTGGTGTGACAGCGCGTTCCAGCGATCTCACATTGCCTGCCTGCTGATATGTGCAGTGATCTGCAACAGCTGTGTGTGTTTTCCCAGGGTGCTTCGGCACTCTGCAGAGCTTTCCTCTCACAAAAAGAGCTTGCACGTGGCACGTCTTTTTCAAGACGGCTCGCACTTCCGGGTGCGATCGATCTCCGTTGCTGTCTATGGACACATTCACTGCTCGATGTGTTTGGGCTTCAGCATGTTCGGGCAGTGTTTGTGGATGCGTCATGTTCCCACTGCGGGAACATGACCATTGCAATGTCGCGGTCGAGACTCGTGATCTCGGTGGGGAGATAGAGACCCCTCTGCCACACCCCAATCTACCGTCTCCAAGTGAGGTGGGACTTTGGCTGGTGGCCAGGGTGACCTGAGGGCGGTGCTGTGGTATTAAGAACCCCGACGATACGTTCCTCGGGCCATGCCCCCCTCTAGCACACCGCTTCCCGCGAGTGCTGGACTGAAACAGCGGCCTGTCTCTGACGCCTCATTCGTTTCGTTCACACTCCAGATAGCAGCATGTCGATCGCCGCATCCCAAGGTGGGCTAGAGTCCTTTGGGGATGACGATTAGGTTGTGCTCCGCCTTCGGGTGTGCCAGCGCTGCCTGATCCGACCTAGAGTTGACAGCCATGTTATCTCGGGCAGCCGCGAGCCTCGCGCTGGTGTGGAACTCCACCCTGTCGCGAGTGCTCGTGGTTGCACGATTGGTTTTTGGGGGCGGCACCTGACAGCTGTTGGGCCCCGCCCCCAATGCCTTTCGCTCCCGAGGTGCATGAGGAGATCACGCGGTCCCGGAAGTCCCCGTGCTTCCCGTGACTGTTTGGTGGCCTTCTCCGCCTTCTCTGCCCTTGATGGGGCCGTGGCCTAGGGCACACTGGGGTCCCCCCCACTGTTGAACTCTCTGTTGCGCACTACGGTGTCCACGAAGGGCTTCGACGTGGCATGGCTATCCTAAGCACCCTCGCAAAGCCTGTGGGCTCGTCTACTTCTGTGGCGTGGTCCTGCAGAGCTACGGGGCAGGCCGCCACCCCTTTGCACATGCACGAGGGTGGAGCCGACCCAGGGCTCTTCAATGAGCTGCATGCTGCCACTGATCCCGCCCTCCGGCGGTGAAGGTGGCCACACGCTCCCTCGGTCGGGCAATGTCCACAGCTGTGGTCCGGGAGAAACCCCTGGCCTTACCTGGTGGTGTGGGGGAGGCTGAGTGAGCCCGCCTCCTAAACTCAACCATATCCCAGGCTAGCCTCTTCGGCGGCGCGGCTGAGAACTGCACCCAACGGTTCTCGGCCGTCCAAGAGCAGACTGAGGCTGTAACACGTACTGCCCCAGTGGCTAGCTGCTGCACCCAGCCGCCGGCTCAGTCACCTCAGTCCGCTCTCCGCCGAGGGCGCCCTCCCTCCTCCCGCCCGGCCCCAGCAGCAGCCTTCACCTGAGCCATGCCGTGGAGGTGGTTGCAGGATGATGCCCAGTCCGCTCCTCAGCCTGGTTAAACGCCAGGCTGGAGGTGGACAACACGGAGGTGGGTCCCAGTTCTTTCCAGGGGATGGTAGTAGGGCCTCTCCTTCCCCCGGGGGAGGGCCGGGGGAAAATCCTTTTGCTGCTGGCCCCCAGGCTGGCGGCACTTGGAAAGAACTGGTGTCCCCATCTCTGAGGTCCCAGAGACCGGTGATGGCAGTGTGTGCCGCCCGGGCCGCGCCGCTCTCATCCCTCTCTGTCACCAGCCTCGTCTCAGAGCTCAGAGCCCAGTGGAACGTGCGTCCTTCCCTGGTCTCCTCTGTCAGGACGCAGCTGCTGACTGTGCCCCCACACCGGGACACTACGGGCCCCATCCGGGGTACGTCTGTGGTTTGAGTAACCCCGCTGCTCAGTTCCTGGGAGCCTGGCTACAGCTTCAGGGACTGACCGCTGGGTCGTGAAGACCATCAGGCTTGGCTACGCGATTCAGTTCGCTCAGGCTCCTCCCCGCTTCCGGGGAGTCCACGCCATGGTGGGGCCCAATAAAAGGCCCCAGTCATGCGTGCAGAGGTTGCCACCCTACTGGCGAAGGGTGCGGTCGAGCCTGTCCCTCCAGCCGAAATGAAGTCCGGCTTCCTCAGCCCTTACTTCATTGTACCCTAGGAAACCGGTGGGTTACGGCCCACGTAGTCTATCGGGGCAGCCCTTGCGCCACTCAGGCAGCACGGGGTTTGCATCCTGAACTACCTCGACGACTGGCTCATACTGGGTCACTCTCGAGAGCAGGTGTGCGAACACAGAGTCCAAGTGCTCCGGCACTTAGCCCGTCTGGGCCTTCGGGTCAACTGGGAGAAGAGCGACTCTGCCCCGTGCAGAGGATCTCTTTTCTCAGTATGGTTTCCGACTCGGTCGCCATGTGCGTGTTGCTTATCAGCGAGCGCACGCAGTCACTGCTGACTTGCCTTCGTTAATTCGAAAGCAAGAGTGCGGTCCCACTGAAGTTATTTCAGAGGCTCCTGGGGCATATGGCATCTGCAGCCGCGGTAACGCAGCTCGGGTTGCTTCATATGAGACCGCTTCAGCTTTGGCTTCGCGATCGAGTCCCGAGATGGGCATGGCATTCGGGCACGCTCCGGGTTCCAGTGACTCGGACCTGCCTGCAGACCCTCACCCCGTGGCCGAACCTCATTTCTACAGGCCGGTGGCCCTTAGGACGAGTTTCTAGGCATATTGTTGTGTCAACAGATGCCTCCTCCACGGGTTGGGGTGCCATGTGCAATGGACGTGCTGCCGCGGGCTCCTGGACAGGACCCCTGCGCCTCCTGCATGTCAATTGCCTCGAGTTGCTGGCAGTACGGTTCGCCCTGCACCACTTCCTACCGTTGCTGAAGGGTCAACATGTACTAGTCCGGTCAGACTACACGGTCATTAGCGTACATCAACCACCAGGCTGATCTATGCTCCCACCGTATGTCTCAACTAGCCTGCCATCTTGTCCAATGGAGTCAGAATTATCTGAGGTCCCTTCGTGCTGTCCATTGCCCGGGAGAACTGAACCGTGCAGCCCACGAGCTCGCGGTCTCAGCCACTTCCTGGAGATAGGAGACTCCATCCCCAGTC
This sequence comes from Gobio gobio, assembly GCF_949357685.1. NCBI lineage: Eukaryota > Metazoa > Chordata > Actinopteri > Cypriniformes > Gobionidae > Gobio > Gobio gobio. The sequence goes on along the minus strand of NC_137102.1, from coordinate 32,163,705 downwards.
GGTCCAGCTGATTTGGAACAGTTCGGCGACGCAGAGGTAGATCTGTTGCCTCCCACGACTCTTCCCTCTGCCGCCTGTTTTATTCCCTGACCGAGGGCACGCTCGGCACGGATGCACTGGTGCACAGCTGACCGCGGGGCCTACGTGAATATGCGTCCCCCCAGTGAGCCTTCTCGCGCAGCTATTGTGCAAAGTCAGGGAGGACAAGGAGCAGGTCCTTCTGGTCGCCCCGTATTGGCACGGCTGGACCTGGTTCCCTGAACTCTTCTCCTTGTGACAGCCCCTCCCTGGCCTTTCCTCTGAGTATCTCCTCAGAGACGGGGCACCCTATGGCACCCACGTCCCGATCTTTGAAACCTCCACGTGTGGCTCCTGGATGGGACGCGGCCGATTTGAGTACCCTACCACCTCTGGTGGTGGCTACCAGCACTTCCGCTAGGGCAGAGTACTTTCGCCTATGCGTTGAAGTGGAACCTCTTCGTCACCTGGTGTCTTCTCGCCAAGAAGACCCCTGGAGATGCCCGATCGGGTCTGTGCTCTCGTTTCTCCAAGTAGGGTTGGAACGAAGGCTGTCTCCTTCCACCCTTAAAGTACATGTGGCCGCAATATCTGCCCACCACGACCTCTTGGGGAACAGAAAGGTCAGCACGACCTGGTCATCAGGTTCCTGAGGGGAGCGAGGAGACTGAATCCTCCTCGCTCTCCCCTCGTACCCTCTTGGGAACCTCTCAGTAGTCTTAGTTGCCTTTGCGGTCAGTCGAGCTTAAGTTCTTGTCAATGAAGACTTCGCTCCTGACCGCATTGGCCTCCATCAAGAGGGTAGGGGACCTGTAGGCATTTTCGGTTGACGAAGCTGGAGTTCAGGCCGGCCTACTCTCACGTGATCCTGAGACCCCGGCCTGGATATGTGCCCAACACCCCGTCAGGGACCAGGTGGTGAACCCGCAAGCACTGCCCCTGGAGGAGGCAGACCCAGCCTTGGCACTGCTCTGTCAGTACACGCCCTCCGCGCTTACATAGACAGGACACAGTGTTCAGGACCTCAGACCAGCTCTTGTCTGTTATGGTGGAGAGCGGGCGGGAAGGGCTCTCTCAATGCAAAGGCTGTCTCACTGGATAGTGGACACCATTGTTTTGGCTTACCAGCAGCAGGCCCTCCATGCCCCCTTGGGGTCACGACTCCCTCCACTCGGAGTGTCGCCTCCTCTTGGGTTTAGCACATGGCATCTTGCTAACAGACATCTGCAGAGCTGCAGGCTGGGCGACACGAATACATTCGCAGATTCTACAATCTCCGAGTGGAGTCTGTACTCGCCCCTACTAGTGGCCGGTTATGGACTAGGCTCAGGTGTCTTCGCTTGTTCGCCATTCCATTCCACTCCACGGACTGGATACGTGCAATATTCTCCTCAGGTGAGCTTCCCGGAAGCCCTGAGCTCCTCCAGCACTGTTGACGCAGACACCAGTAAGTCTGCCCTCTATGAGCCCAGACCCTCGTGTCCGGCCAGGTGCACCGTGTGCATGGTTCCCCTCTGGCGACCCCCACACGTGTATTCCACCGTAAGCCTCCTTGAGCGGGTGTCTTTCCCTTGGCAAGCCTTGCCACCCTGAGGTTAAAAATCCACCTTCGGCTGGTCCCCCTGAGTTCTCCATATGCTACCCGCAGCGGGTCATATGTGTACTCTCTAAGTCCTCCCTACAGGTAGGCGTCTTTGCATATCTCCACCTGGAATATGCTCCCAGTGTACCTTGGTATTCCAGTGATAAATGGGAATCCTTCGTCTGTACTAGCCTTACGACAGGGCGCTCGCACTGACGCAGGGCACTGGAAGACAGCTGAATTCGTTAGTCACTAACGTTACGTCGTAGTGACTGAATGAAAGGGAATGTCTCGGTTACGTATGTAACCCTCGTTCCCTGAGGAGGGAATGGAGACGTGACGTCCCTTTGCCACATCCGCTGTACCGCTGGAACGGCCGAGAGTTCAGTCTTGGCTCTTCAGCAGGTAAACATAATGCGATATTGCCCACGTACTTCCTTATATACCCACGCGGTGGGGCGGAGTTACGTATGCAAATTCCGCATGCCCATGGCATTGGCACTGCCATTGGGCGTTTTTGAATTCTCGAAGATGATTGGCTTCTAAGGGAAACCCCCATTCGTTAGTCACTAACGTGACATCTCCGTTCCCTTCTTTCCTGGGCATTCATCACGCGCTGGAGCTTTCTCTGGACTTTCGTTGCTGACTGAAGCCTTCTCTTGACACTTCTCTGGACAGAGACAGGGGACATCTCTGGGCTTTTGACGGAGACAGGGGACGTCACTGGGCCCTGGACGGAGACAGGTGACGTCTCTGGGCTTTTGACGGAGACAGGGGACGTCACTGGGCTTGAGACGGAGACAGAGGACGTCTCTGGGCTCTGGACAGAGACAGGTGACGTCACTGGGCTCTGGACAGAGACAGAGGACGTCTCTGCTCTCTTGACAGAGACAGATTGCAGATTACTGCTTCTCTCCAGCTCAGTCCCGTAATGTTCTTGGAGGTCCACGGGGTGATGGTAATTAGCCCCGATCCAGAACATAGAGTCTTTAGTGTCTTGTCCTCGAGAGCACTGGTTATGGCCACATTTTTTATTTATTTATTTATTTATTTATTTATTTTTTATTTATTTATTTATTTTATTTGAAAAAAATAAAAGGGGACAATACATATTAATGAACATTTTCGCAAATGGAAATATGCCAGATTATAGCCTTAGGCTGATTTCCATCTGCAGACCCCCGCAGGTTGGTGTTACACACAAGTTAATAAATACATACAGATACACTATAACAGACTATATACACAAGGACAAGAACATTGATCACCTCATGTTAAAACAAACAATAACAACAAGAGTGGACAACAAAGGACATATAGAAAACAGGAAAGCATCGACTGTATTGCACAAACCACAATTTTGCACATGCCCTGACATTACACTGATCCGCATGACCCCTATTGCACAACCCATGTTATACTGACTCTTACTGCACAATCCGTATTACACTGATAATCGTATCCCTTTTTATAATGCACTTATTTTACGTCTGGTAATGATTGACTAACCATGATCGCATATTTGTGTGTCCCTCAGCCACACTTTTAAATTACTCCTAAAGGTAGGAAGACTTGTGCTTTCCCTCATTGACAGTGGAATACAATTCCAGAAACTCACTCCCTGATATGACAGGACATTCTGTGAAAAGGTGGTCCGCCTAAATGCCAAGTCACAATCATCTCTCACAGTGGCTCTAGTCACTCGAGACCCGGAAACAGTGCTAGACTTTTGTTTTATAAAATCACTCAATGGTGGAGGCGCCAGACCATGTATAACCTTATAGATTAGACAGGCTGATTTAAATGATTTGAAATTAGCAAAATTTAAAAACTTATATTTATCTAAAATTTGACAATGGTGATATGACGAAGGTTTCTTGTCTAATATTTTCAGTGCTCTTTTGTAGCATACTTCGATTGGCCCAATAGCAGCATGACTCGTATAGGACCAACTTGTGATACAGTACTCAATATGAGCCAGTATCATAGAGTGCAGGAATGTAATCGCTGCTGTGTCTGTTAATGATGTACGAATATGTCTAAAATTCCGTATATTAACATTTACAGTTTTCACTACTTTTTTGACGTGTTTTTTAAAGGATAATTTCGAGTCTATTAGCACTCCCAAATACTTAAATTCCTCAACATCTATTAATTCTTGTCCACCCAAGTGAACTTTTACTGTGGCCACGGTTGTTTTAGGTTTACTAAAAAACGTCTCGGTTACGTATGGTAACCCTCGTTCCCTAAAGGAGGGAACGGAGACGTACGTCGGACGTACCGACGAATTGGGATCACTTCAGGGAGCCCCTATCAGCTTCGAGATATAGAGAACAGGCCAATGGGCCATTGGCGTGCGAGATTTGCATCTCGCGCTCCGCCCCGCGCCGCGGGTATAAACAGGAAGCGAGAGCGAATGCACGCTGTTTTTCACTGAGGAGCCGAACTTAGTGGCTCAACCTGCAGTGATGGTACAGCAACTGTGGCGACGGGACGTACGTCTCCGTTCCCTCCTTCAGGGAACGAGGGTTACCATACGTAACCGAGACGTTCCCATTCAGTCGGTCACGTTCGACGTACGTCGGACGTACCGACGAATTGGGATCCCCTATGGAAAATGCCACAGTTACTACCACTTGCAGCACCCAGCGATGAGCCCCTCAGACCCCGATCTGATGCGGGCGGGAAAGTTCACGCAGGGAGAGTCCAAGCTGCTGTTCCGCAAGACCCATTCAGCTGACTGTATTGGATAACGCTGGGAAAGCGTGCCTGTGAAGGCAGCTGCGGAAGCCACATCATGCCCAGAGGGAGTTAACATGTGGAGAATACACGTATGGGCTGGCCGTAGGCAGCACAACATACGGAAGTCCCAGGGGTGGCCCCGGCCAATTCGTGGAGGGGGACAACACGTACCTGGGACGGCAGAGGACACTCTGCCGAGGGAAAGACACGGGCTCGCCGTAGGGAGCCGTACCGTGGAAGAATACACATATGGGACCGCCGTGGGGGTCACTACATATGGAACCCAGCCTAACAAGTTCCACCAATGCATACGAGTGTTAGACCAGGCGTCGAACGCTCCGCCACGTCCGACTGCCGCGGGTTGCGGAGGACTCAACAGGGTTCGCCGATCCGGGGAACTCGACTGGAGCAGAATAAGCTTACGCATCTGTCTACCATAGGGGAGAGAATGGCGCAGCAAGCCGACACTAGAACGAGCACTTCGGTGTTACTGACTATGGGAAGTGAGCACACAGGAAGAAACCGGCTCTACACGGAGGCTATAGAATCTAGCGAACGTGTTAGGTGTCGCCCAGCCTGCAGCTCTACAAATATCTGTCAGCGAGGCGCCACGAGCCAGCGCCCAGGAAGAGGCAACACCCCTAGTGGAGTGGGCTCTTAACCCGAGCGGGCAGGGCACGTCTTGGGACTGATAAGCCAAGACGATGGCATCCACTATCCAGTGGGCCATCCTCTGCTTGGAGACAGCCTTTCCCCTCTGCTGTCCTCCGTAACAGACGAAGAGCTGCTTTGAGGTCCTGAAGCGTTGCGTTCTATCCACGTAAGTCCGGAGAGCACGGACGGGACAGAGAAAAGCTAGGGCTGGGTCTGCCTCCTCCGAAGGCAGCACTTGCAGGCTCACCACTTGGTCCCACTTGGAAGGGAGTAGTGGGAACCTTGGGCACATATCCAGGCCGGGGTCTCATGATCACATGAGAGTTACCGGGCCCGAATTCCAGGCACGATTCATCAACCGAAAATGCCTGCAGGTCCCCTACCCTCTTGATGGAGGCCAACGCAGTCAGGAGTATTGTCTTTAACGACAGAATTTTCAACTCAGCTGACTGCAGAGGCTCAAAGGGTTCTCTCTGTAATGCAGTTAGCACCAGAGTTAAGTCCCAAGAGGGTATGGAGGGAGGATGAGGCGGATTTAACCTCCTCGCCCCCCTAAGGAACCTGTCGACCAGATCGTGCTTACCTAGAGATTTTCCATCTACTAGCTCATGATTAGCGGCGATAGCGGCAACATAGACTTTGAGGGTGGAGGGAGGCCCCCTCCACAGACCCGAAACTGCAAGCCCGTTGTACGTGGCACCCCAACCCGTGGATGAGGCATCCGTGGAGACAACGCAGTGCCTGGACACTTGTTCTAGGGGAACTCCCGCCCGTAGAAACAAAGGGTCCGACCATGGGCCGAAGGTTTGGCGGCACCTCGGAGTCACTTGGACACGGAGGGAACCGCTGTGCCACGCCCATCTCAGGACTTGATCGTGTAGCCAGCGTTGAAGCGGTCTCATATGAAGCAATCCGAGCGGCGTTACTGCGGCTGCGGATGCCATATGCCCCAGGAGCCTCTGAAAATGTTTCAGTGGTACCGCTGTCCTGCCTTTGAACGAATTCAAGCAGTTCAACACTGACTGGACGCGCGCTCGGTGAGGCGCGCTGTCATGGCGACCGAGTCTATCTCCATACCGAGAAAAGAGATCCTCTGTGTGGGACAGAGTTTGCTCTTCTCCCAGTTGACCCGAAGTCCCAACTGGCTTAGGTGACTGAGCACCTTGTCCCTGTGTTCGCACAACTGCTCTCACGACTGGACAAGGATCAGCCAGTCGTCGAGGTAGTTGAGAATGCGAACACCATGCTCTCTCATGGGGGCAATGGCCACCTCCGCAACCTTCGTAAAGACGCGGGCGACAGGGACAGGCCGAAGGGCAAGACGCGGTACTGACATGCCCGTCCCTCGAACACGAAGCGCAGAAAGGGCCGGTCGAGGGGAAACGAGAATGAAAGTACGCGTCCTTCAGGTCGATCGCTGCAAACCAATCTTGGGGACGGACGCACCTGAAGATGTGCTTCTGCGTTAGTATTCTGAACGGCAGCCTGTGAAGGGACCGGTTCAAGAATCGCAGGTCCAAGACCGGCCATAACCCGCCGCCTTTCTTGGGTACAATGAAGTACGGGCTGTAGAACCCGGACCTCATATCGGCTGGAGGGACCGGCTCCATCGCGTCCTTCGCCAGTAGGACTGCGATCTCCGCCCGGAGCACGGGGGCGTTCTCCTTCGCTACTGGGAAGTGAACGCCCCCAAACTTAGGGGGACGCCTGGCGAACTGAATCGCATAGCCGAGTCTGATGGTACGGCCCCGAGACGGGCTGGGAAGCTCTAGCCAGGCTTCCAGACACCGAGCAAGGGGATTAACCACAGACGTACCCACAGTGGGGCAGCGACGCGGAATGCAGGGATCCGACTCGGACGGCATGGAGCGGCCCGAAGTGGGATCTGATTGTGCTGTGCAACACTTACCTGCGTCCGCGGAGGGGGCGTGCGAGTGTGGGGAGGCATGGGAGCGTCGACCACCGCCAAGCGCGCTCCCAAATGAAGGAGGGGCTGAGCGTGGCAAGGCTTTGTGGCGTTGCGCACGGTCTGCCTCACCTCCTTCCTCAGCGGGGAACAAGAGTGGCGAGGCATAGCGTCGCGCACTGTTGTCCACGCACCGCTGAGAAGAGGGGAATGAGAGTGGCGAGGCTTTGTAGCGTCACACACTGCCATTCTCGCCCTCTTGTGGGGAGGGGAATGAAAGCGGCGAGGCTCTGTAGCGTCACACGCTGCCATTCCTGAACTCCCGAGACCCAGAGGTATTGGAACTGCTCTTTTTTTTCTTTTTTTTTTGGGTACCACTGGCTGTTTTTAACATCAATGGCGGAACAGAATTACTAATGGTTTTCCACCCGGCCCTCCTCCGGGGAAGAACAGTTCCAGACAAAATCTGGGTCAATTGTGTTTCTGGACCAGGGTGGACATCGTCTAGCCAAGGGCCAGCGCTGTGCGCAGCTCAACCTCGGCTGAGAACTACCCTCGTGCACTAAGCAGGGCGGAGGTGGCCTGCCAGTGGCACTGCCACCCCACCGATGAGGGTAGTGAGAGAGAGGAAAACTTTATACAGATTATGGCCCTATTGGTGTTCCATATTTTGGCACCAATAGTTCCACAATGCCAAAGCCTTCCAATGCACATCCGAAAAAGGCAAGGGGCAGGCAAGGCGATTTACGCGTTGCACTATGCCTCAGCCATCCGGGAAAGCATGGCTGTCAAGTATGAATCTGATTCAGCACGAGCGCCCACTATTACGGTGGGAATCTCAGCATCATCTTCATTTTCAACACATAACAGCCCTCTCTCCGATGCAGCGATTGACATCTGTCCTCTGCTAGAGCCCCAAATGAAACGCTAGGTCCCCTTTCAAGGACCAGCAATCCCATCTGTAAGCTACCAGCAGACACGTGAGACAGTGGGCGTGGCCGTGAGATGGCACACGGCGCGCTGAACACTCAAGCCCTTATGAAAAAGGCAAGACGAACCACGCGCCGACGTGGCCATGCTCTCATGAGAGAGCATAGACCACCCACGAACACAGTCTCAACATGCTTGCGATGCGATAGAGGAGTGAGGGGCCCACAGAGATGTACGCGGCGGGGAAGGCTCACTGTAATCCTCAGGCCACCCAGGCTTATCAGCCAAAATAGTCCCCCCTCTGGTGCACCAGAAAAGAGACTAGATCGGGGTATAAGCGAAGGGACTCAACCCCGTTTGAGGCATCATAGTCTCGACCGCGCATCGGAGGCGCCGAATGACGCGCGCAGAGTTGCCGTGGCAACCCGCGCTGTCACCCGGCAGCCAGACGGCACACGGCGCGCTGAACACTCAAACCCTCACGCGGAAGGTGAGATGACCAGCGCGTCGACGTGATCCCGTTCCCCTGAGAGAACATGGATCACCCACGACACAGTCTCAACATGTTTATGCGAGAGGGATCGTGGCCGTCAGGACAGGAAACAACCGCATCCAGAAACGCACGAGTGGAATGACGTCTTGAAAAAGACGCAGTGTCACACCCGTGTTGCTCTTTTGTGAGGAAACGCTCTTTAAACAGTGCTGAAGCACCCAGGGGAAGACCGCGGCAACACACAGGTGGTAAGTGCAGTCCTGTGGTGCACTCACTGAAACAAACGCCCTCACCAAACCGACAGTTGCTGTGAGAACAGCAGTTTGTTATGCTGATGCAGCGGTGAACATGCGGTCGCGCTGATTGTGCCTTTTCGCCAACACAGAGCGTCCTTTTCGTTCTCTGGAGCATCTCTCTTGCAGATAGGCTCTCTTTTAGAAAAGCAGTCTTGCTTTATCAACGCCGTTCGGCTCCGAAGTGAATGACAGCGTGCATTCGCTCTCGCTTCCTGTTTATACCCGCGGCGCGTGGCGGAGCGCGAGATGCAAATCTCGCACGCCAATGGCCCATTGGCCTGTTCTCTATATCTCGAAGCTGATAGGGGCTCCCTGAAGTGATCCCAATTCGTCGGTACGTCCGACGTACGTCGAACGTGACCGACTGAATGGGAACATTGACACAGTCTTTTTAACATTAAGGCACAGGCATGAATCGTTCAGCCATTTTTGTAAGTCATTTAAGGCTAATGAAAGCTGATGGACTGCATCATCAGCACTTTTGGCCTGTGTAAAAATTACCGTGTCGTCTGCATACATAATCGTGTCCACATTTTTACACACATTGGGCAAGTCATTTACATAGAATGAAATTAGCAGGGGACCTAAAATTGATAGCTGAGGGACACCTTGCGTATAATGAAGATAGGGTGACTTACTATTTTTTATTTGCACACATTGTTTTCTATCTGATAGATATGACTGTATCCATTTAACGGTATGATTGCTAAAGTTAAATGTTGACAGTCTAGACAAAAGCTTCAGGTGATTCACAGTATCAAACGCACGCTTAAAATCAACAAAAACAGCCGCAACATAACTGTTTTTGTCTAAATAAGACTTCACCTTCTCAACAAAAACACAGACAGCCGTTTCAGTTGAGTGAAGAGATCGAAATCCGAATTGCATAGGGTGCAAACCCGGATTAGAATCATTAAGATGTGCAATAATAGAGTTAGCAACCCATTTTCAGGCTATCTTTGAAAAGATAGGGAGTATGCTAATAGGTCGATAATTAGCAGGGTTTAATTTATCACCCAATTTATATATTGGTATGACATTTGCCACCTTCCAACTCAAAGGGACGACTGCCTGCGTAATTGATAAATTAATAAGATGGCTCACAGGCACCAAGATACAAGATTTATAATGCTTCAGAAGATTGGTATCAAAGCCAAACACATCCCTTGCTTTAGAACTTTTCAATTTAGAGATTATGTTTTCTACTTAATTTTCTGTAATTAATTGAATATTAAACTTTGAATTTTGAGTTGAGGCATCCATATGGGGGTCGGCGTTGCCAATATTTTGTTGAGAGTCACAAGAATTACAAAACAGTTGTGCAATCTCATCAATGGTACTTTGGAAATAATCATTTAATTTAGTTGCTAGGCTGAGAGGCTCTGATACCAATTCATTGTCAAATTTGAGTTCAAGGTCTTTATCAGCATTGTGCTTACTTTTACCAAGAAGTTTGTTAATATTTTTCCAAATTAGCTTACAATTTCCTTTGGCACCATTAATTACAGTCATGAAAAAAATAGCTTTTGCTATTCTCAAAGTTTGTGTGACTTTATTCCTTGCGGATACAAAATTTAGTCGATCAGTAGGTAATCCAAATTGTAATGATTTTTTAAGTTATTTGTCTCTGATTGTCATAAGCTGTTTGCACTCACTGTTGATCCAAGGCAAGGAATAAACTTTCTGAAACTGAGACAGAACCCCTTTAATAGAGGAGTATAGTAGATCACAACATTTATTAATGTCATCACAAGATGTATACTAGTATACTAGACCAATCAAGATTATTTAGAGCTGCAGTTAAACGTTGTTCTTGGCTCTTTGGAGTAAATGTTTGTTTTATATTAGAGCTTTTACTTACACTTCTCAATCGTTTTATATTCAACTTTCTAGAGAAGAATATGGCATTGTGGTCAGACAAGCCAGTCAAGAAATTGTATGTTTTTATAATTCTATCTAGTTTGTTAGAGAACACCAGGTCTATTAGAGTTTTAGAGCGATTTGTTATTCTAGTGGGATCACTGATCATTTGTATTAATCCAAAATTATCTGTAATTTCTTTCAGTTTCTTTCTGTCATTTATGTTGTTCCAATTTACATTTAAGTCTCCCATTAGAATAACCTCATTATTAAAGTCACAATAACTCAGAAGTGCCTTAAATTGATCATAAAAATCTACTTTTGCTGAAGGCGGGCGATAAATACATAAAACAGTAAATTACATTTCTGCTGAGAGTGACACTTTAACTCAAACACATTCAATTGGGATTTCATTAGGCCAAATTATATGTGTACATTTCAAAGAATCCTTCATATACAGTAATACCCCTCCCCCTTTTCCTTGATGCCTATCCTTTCTAAAGACATTATAGCCTTGTAATGATACCACTGCTTGTGGGGAAGAGGGTTTAAGCCAAGTTTCTGAAAGTCCCAAGAAATCTACATTTGAGTTAATGAGAAGATGCTCCAATTGTTCCCTCTTAGGGGCCATACTGCGCATGTTCAGATGGCCACCTAAGAGCCCTTTGTTTTTACACTGTGGATCCCATATAGTCCTGGCTTGATTAAGAGTCTGAAATAACTTACATGATCGATGTTTTTTAAATACAAGGTTCCTCTGTGTACGCATGGGTGTGATAGGTTGTGGTGACATACTGGGCTTAGTTGTAATAGGGTCCTGCAGTGGTGATGTTAGCCTAGGAAGCTGCTGTAACCCAGGTAGCAGTGGTGGTATTAGCACAGAGAGCTGCTGTAGCTCACGTAGCAGAGGTGGTGTTAGCCCAGGAAGCTGCTGTAGCCCAGGTTGCAGTGGTGGAATTAACCCAGGAAGCTGTTGTAGCCCAGGTAGCAGAGGTGGAATTAGCCCAGGAAGCAGTTGTAGCCCAGGTAGCAGGTAGCCCAGGTAGCCCAGGTAGCCGAGATGGATTTAGCCCAGTAAGCTGTTGTAACCCAGGTAGCAGAGGTGGAATTAGCCCAGGAAGCTGCTGTAGCCCAGGTAGCAGAGGTGGATTTAGCCCAGGAAGCTGTTGTAGCCCAGGTAGCAGAGGTGATGTTAGCCTAGGAAGCTGCTGTAGCTCAGGTAGCAGAGGTGATGTTAGCCCAGGAAGCTGCTGTAGCCCAGGTAGCAGAGGTGGATTTAGCCCAGGAAGCTGTTGTAACCCAGGTAGCAGAGGTGGAATTCGCCCAGGAAGCTGTTGTAGCCCAGGTAGCAGAGGTGATGTTAGCCTAGGAAACTGCTGTAGCCCAGGTAGCAGAGGTAGAATTAGCCCAGGAAGCTGCTGTAGCCCAGGTAGCAGAGGTGGTGTTAGCCCAGGAAGCTCTTGTAGAAGACAGGCAGATACAATTCCAAAGGAAGTTTAATGACGAAGATTCTCAGGTGAGTAATACAGGCAGGTTGCAAAACACACGATACACAATGAAGATCGGACAAACTAAGGGAAACAGCAGAACTTAAATAGGGAACACAAACAAGATAATATACAAGACACAGCTGAACAGAACTAAACTAACGAGGGTTACCATGATGACAGATGAGTGGCCGGAAACTGGAACAAAGGAACATGTGATCAGGAAACAGAATGAACAGACAGGCATGTGACATATGAAAACACACTGAAAGTCCATGGACAAAACAGAACCTAACTGTGACAGGCGCGTTGCTATTTTGAGGCAACTAAATAGACTGTGCCATTGACCGACAAAAACCTGGTCTTAAGTCAATAGCGCAATATTTTTTGTGTTATTTAAAGGGCGCGTTAGTAATATGCGCCTATATGCAGGTGCACAGCACGTGTACACTGCTTATTACACACACAGGGATGCGCAGCAGCACAAAACATTTTTAACCTGTTAACCTGCATATAGCTTTTGAAAAAATCCTAAGAAATGGCATAATCAGACTAAAACTGTTACAGTTAATGTTTCCTTTGCAATAAAATCATAAGTATGGCGTCATTTGAAAGCAGACACTTGGGAGTTTACTGTAAATTCAATATAATTATTTTCATAATCAAAAATAGCTATAATAAGCTTCAAAGTTTTGTAAAGTTATTAGAAATATATTTGTATGAAGTTGGCCTTTTAGCAAATCTAGAAGTGGACTACAGCTAAAGCCACATGTCTGACCATGTTATATTTCAAATCTGAAGATGATAAGTCTAAAACTCTGAATTTGATTAAATGTTTTTCAAGATCATGTCATTTGATTTTATTTTGAGATTTCTCTAAAATGTTAACTGATGTTTATTGCCATCTCTTCTGAGCTACCATTCAGTTTATTGTCTCTATTGTTTTGAGGTGCAAACTGCCCATTCAGTTTCAGTCTCCCCAGAACACTTTCACACCTCTCTGGTCTGGTTATGGCTCTTATAATCTTAATTCTTTTGTCTTCATTGTAATCACTGACGACTCTCTATTCAAACTGTTCAATTCAAACCTCATTTATGATCAAACTTCTCACTTCACCTTCTATAAAGTGCCTAAAATGCCGTTGTTGACAATAGAAACATTTCAGTTGGTTTTTCATTTCAGTCTATTCAAAATTATTAATAAAAATAACGTATTTGCCCAGGTGGCAGGTGCATTAGCTAGCTAGCATGTTAGCTTAGCACAAAATCAAAATACAATAAAGATTAAAACCATGTTTTTTTCTCCAAAATTACTTTATATCACAAGTGGGATGTTTTAAATAACCTTCTGTGGTCTCATTTGGCTTCGGATCAAAAAATCAGACAGAAAATATATCATTTTACAATATTCTGCATTTTGATAAAAGCTATGTCGAATAGCATTGCATTATAAATATAATCTATTATGAATACACCTAACATGGTATAAAGAACACAGACAAACCATACATCATCGCGATTGTGTGTTTATTAGTCTTCAAATGTCTCTATTTGCATGTTTCGCGATCTCAGGAAGCTTTTATTATGGACTTCTATTATGGCACATGGTATCTTCTTCGTCTGTCTGTACCATATATGGACTACATGTGCACAGAGCGCCCTCCGGCTGCCAGTATGAATTGAAAACAACACATAAGAGACTCCGTCGCTCATGATAAAGCTACATCTGCGCATTTTGAGGAAGTATTGAATAAAAATACTCCTCTGTTTAGAAATTTGACACAGACATATGAGAATCTATCAATATTTCTCCTCATCTGCACACTTTTGAACTAAAAGCCCTGAGGGATGTTGATTTGTCGTGAGTCTTCGTGAGGAGAATAGAGGAGTTTTTTTATGAATGAGATCAGCTGAGGCTCACATTACAATCAAACGGTACCGACGCGGTTTTCATATTCATAACTCCTGACACATATTAACAAATTACTGTTACTATAAGACTTTGAGAGTAAAACAAAGGTAAAAAATGGAAGCTTGACTCTTAGATCTTTTAAATGATGTATAGATTGTCATGGTAATTACTTACATCTGACAGTCATTTGAGCTAATTTAAACAAATAAAGCTTGAGGACGAATGCGCCCTCAATCCGGTTAAGAGGTTAAATATTACAAATAAAAGGATTACAATGTAAAAGATTATTATTTTGTATATAAAGATAAAAATGCCTACATGTCATAATGTATAGCCATCGCATGTATCAGAATTACATATTTGTAGTAATGACGAATGAAATTGGCTACTTATTTAACCAATCGTGGCAATACACATGTATTTAAACTGACTCGTCAGGTTGAGAGTGTCTATACTCCGTCAAGTAAATAACGAATCCGCCATTGTGCAAGCGCAACTGGCTCTTAAAGGGAATGGGAGATGAGACTCTGATTGGTTTATTGCATGTTATGCCCAAAACATACCCATTACTCATTAAGAGAAAAGGGGCAATCCTTTTAGACCATGCGCCGGGCAGGCAGACCATGCGCTTATATCGTTAAAATAGGGCCCTTTGTCAACAAAAACTGAATGAGCGGTATATGATTGCAAGATCACGGTGCAAGACTCTGCAGCCATCAGTACCAGATCCACCCACTCGTTCCCAATCACCAGAATTCTGATCACCTGATCACCCTTCACTCCCTGTCTGGTCTCGTCTATGGACACTACAGACTGAGCGCAAGATCCAGGAAATCGGGAGATACCTGCGGTCATATGCCACCAACACCAGAGCAGCTGGAGCCGGTTCCTACCCTGGGCGGAGTATGCCCAAAACTCTCTGCAACAATCCACCACTGGGCTTACTCTGTTCAAGTGCATGCTGGGCTTCCAACCACCCTTGATCCCCTCGGAAGTCCCAGCAGTGAACCACTGGTTCTAGCAGAGCAAGAGGGTGTGGGACTCATCACATGTCGAAGCAGGCATTGCGGAGACACAAAGCCCGGGCAGATGTCAGACGCTCTGAGGCTCATTAGTATCGTCCAGGACAGAAGGTGTGGCTTTCGACACGAGTCATCTGTCTTCGCCTGCCCTGTTGGAAGCTGAGTCCCCACTACTTTGGTCCTTTCACCGTGCAGAGGCAGCTCAACGATGTCACCTACCGTCTCAATCTACTTGCACAGTACCGTATCTCACCTTCCTTTCATGTATCCCTACTCAAGCCCTACACTGAACCTTTGTCTCCCCACACAGGATCTCCAGAGCTTGCAGAGGATGGATTCCATCTACCGGGTCCGATCCATCATCAACTCACGACGACGAGGGGCACAACTGGAGTAGCTCATTGACTGGGAGAGGTACGGTCCAGAGCAGGGTTCCTCAAACTTGGTACTGGAGGGCCACTGTCCTGCAGAGTTTAGCTCCAACCCTAATCAAACACACCGATGTGAGTCGCGAGGACATTCTCGATCCCACACTACTAACCCAATTCCATCAGGACCACCCGGATCGTCCAGCTCCCAGAGGCAGAGGTTGCCCCCATCGTCGTCTCCAGTCGTCAGGAACCGCCCGTGGAGGAGGGGGTACTGTCACGGTGCAAGACACGCCCCCTCTGCAGACATCATTACCAGATCCCCCCAATTGTTCCAAATCACCGGAATTCTGATCACCTGCACCTGAAATCACTCATCAGTTCCCCTTTATAAGCCACCATCTCCCTTCACTCCCTGTCTGGTCTCATCTACGGACACCACAGACAGTCTCTGCTCACCTGAGTTACTTACCTGTTCCCGATCCGTCATCTGTCTTCTGTCCTCTGTATCCTGTTCGTCCACATCAGTTCCCATCATCCAGACACCTGCACGCCAACATCCGTGCTGACCATCCAGCCTTCCGGTTTACCTGCAAGATACCAAAAGACTCCAGATCACCAGATAAGCTTAATTCATTCTGCCATACTACTGTTTCGTGGACAAATTTGGCCGCGAAGGTCTCAGCTGGTTATATCACCATCTTCGATTAAACAAAATCTATCAAAGTATGCCTTTTTTGTGATTTTTGGGGTATTAATGAATTTATTTACCTCTAAAAGTACCATATTTTTAATGTGAAATATGCTTATATTTATGTTATATTTAATATTTATTTAACTTCAGTAAAAACATCATTCCAGTAAGTCAGGACAGCCAAAACCTAAAAATGACTTTGGTGACATCTAATGACATATGATAGTATAAAAATAATAAAAAGCTAAAATATCAATAGCCACTAGATTGCAATAGTACTCAATGGCTGCATATAGGCTGAACTATAAACCAGTGTTTTAATAACCTTAACCTCTTAAGTTTTAGATTTTATCACAAGTTACAATTGTAGAATGCTTTAAAAACCATTGTGTTGGGTGAGTACACAAAGATGACAAAATATGCTTACAGAGATATATGACCATGCGATAAGGAAAAGACAAAGTAGGAAACAGAGCAATCATTTATTTCTAAGAAAAAAACATCAAATTTCAATAACTCAAAAAAGTACAGAACAGGTAAGAATAAACAATAAACCTAACAAAAACTCAATAAAAGTAAATGGTATCAAACAGATAAAAATGAACAATATACAACATGTTTTGTTTGGAAGCATCAACAAATCTTGCAGTAGTACTTTGATCTGACTTTGAAGAGTGTGTGTGTGTGTGTGTGTGTGTGTGTGTGTGTGTGTGTGTGTGTGTGTGTGTGTGTGTGTGTGTGTGTGTGTGTGTGTCTATGTGTGTGTGTGTGTGTTTTGCAGTGGCTGATTGGCACATTTAAAACAAACAAAAAAGTTCAGTTATTGGCTCATTCAATTCCTTAGTTTGTGTATGTGTGAGTGAAAAAATAAAAATAAAATAAAATACTCTGTTATAGGCTCATTCAATGGCTTTCAATGCAATGCTTTTGTGTGTGTGTGTGTGTGTGTGTGTGTGTGTGTGTGTGTGAGTGTGAGCCACATTGAGAATGTTGTATAGGCTCACTCCTTCATTTGTGTGTATGTATGATCTGCATTGTGTTGGATTTATTGATTTTTATTGGACAAAAAAAAATGCTCTGAATTACAGTTTCCCCCATTCATTCCTATGGGTGCCCATTTTTGTCCACGAAGGCGAGATTAAGGAGGTTATAATTATTTTTTCAAGCACTTAACATTGTAGAATCGAGTCAAATGGTTCTGCTAGATAAGACCCTATTCCTCGGCTGGGATCATGCAGAGCCCTCTGAAGCCCTTTGAAACTGCATTGATTTGGACCTTCAACCCGTTGGTTGCAATTAAAATGCATTATGTGAAGAAAAATCCTGGAATGTTTTCCTCAAAAAATTGAAGAAAGAAAGACATGAACATCTTGGATGAGATGGGGGTGAGCAAATTATCAGGAAATTTTCATTTTGAAGTGAACTAATCCTTTAAGTGTTAGCCCACCGATCTTGGATATGAGAATACATTTGCTACACTTCATAGCATTGGCTGCAGCGGTAGATATACATCACCTAGATAGCAGACCAACACTGAATCATCGTTGAATCAATGTTAATGTATTAATCAAATTATCATTGAATCAATGTTGATATTTAACATTGATTTTTCATCAGGTTTGCACCTTGAAATAATGTTATTTTTCAGAATTCAATGAATGGAAAAGCAAGGTGAAAATATCTTCAAATATCTATCTTGTTTTTTCTAATATTAATACTGTATTTAATAGTAAATAATAGTAAATAAACAAATAACGTGAGAAAGTGAAACAAGTAAATCAATAATCAAGTAGCTAAATTAATAAAAAGGAGCTGGATAGGCTACACAGTGGTTTGTAAGAGATTATCCATTTTACAACACGAACTGGAGGTGCAGCAGTTTTCTAAATTTCTGCAGTTTGATAGCTGCCTACAGAACTTAAAGCTCTCACTCTTCTTTCTTGCTGCATTAAAGATTAAATTGGAATTCTGTAATTCTGGTCGCCCCTCGTGAGCTAATCGCACAGGCACAGCTGAAGCAGAGCTACGGACTGATTGTCCTATTTCCCCTCACCGCAAACAGGGCAATCAGTTCTAGATCTGCTTCAGCTGTGCGATTAGCTCACGAGGGCCGACCAGAATTCCTGACATGCCAGAAATTCATCCGATCGCCGCTCGTTTCTCCCTGTACACTGGACAAATATGGGATGATTTTACTATCAAAATTATTAATAAATGCAGGCACAATAATCCATGAACTTGATACATTTTATAGATAATTTTAATGTCCACAAACAAATGCCTTTCAACTTGTGTGTACTAAATACAGAATTGCATGAATGTGCAGCATTTTGTACAAATAGACAAAATTGTGAATGCAATACTTCGATTTTGTATTAATGTTGGTCAGAATCTGTGTGTGCAACGAGTAATATGTGCATTTGTGGATCCGGTGCCGCGCATGCATTCATTGACTCATATGAATCAAATAGGATCGACTCACAAACGAGTCAATGAATGCATGCGCGGCACTGGTTCCACAAATGCACATCTTACTCGTTGCACGCACAGATGAATCATTTTGATTCTAAAATCACACGAACACCTCACAACAAATGACGCACGAGAAAGATGAAAATCGTCCCGACCCAAATAAGAGTTGCACGAGTCAGAATTCGGCTCGAAATCGAACGAAAATTGCACCCTGTATGCCCAGCTTAAGAAATAAAGATTAATAAAAAAATATGATAGGGTTTGGTTTGGTTTGGTGAAAAACAAACTGAAATTCAATGTATTAAAGAATATTCTTGCCGCTGGTTGTGTACGGAGGGCATTCACGTGACTTTATTAACGTTGCAGTTCACTCTGACTCGCCCAGGAGAAGCTCACAAGTTGTAAGAAATAAAGATAAATGAAAACACGAAATGAAAATTGAGATGAATTGTCAAAAATTGAAATCTTTTTGTACTTACCTCTAAAAAAAAACACTGTTGCTGTCCTGTTTCTGTCTTTTTCGTGCTTGAAGTCTGTTAAGCCGCGCTTTGATCTGAAGGTGCATTACCGCCACCTACTGGATTGGATTGTGGCGCATTCGATCGGTAGGGGATAATATTCAAAATTCTTTATTAACCCTGTATTCTTTAGATAAATAATTAAATGTATATAAATGATACATGATTTAAATAATAATAATAATAGCCTACATTTTATACATTTAAAACAGGCTATGATTTGGATGACCACAAGAATTAAGGACTCTGTGCCAGTCATTAAATATCTCTCTGCATGTGATGTAGCTAGCCGAAAACACTAGAGGATTGGAGATGTTTTCCATGATGAGGCGATTTTAAAACAATAATTAAAACAGTAATATTAACAACATGCCTACTAGTAATAATCAACTAGTTCGTCCCATTGAGTTAAATTTATGGTAGTAGTTCTTTGTTAATCCACACACTTGTTGGCGGAGATTCATCGTTTGAGGAGAATGGATGTGCTCACATTTCACAGAAATGTACCCAAATGATTTGGATTTGCTTTAACATGTTGAATGATGGGACAGATAGATTGACAGTAAGCCTCACCAGTGGAGAATTAAGCTGACCAAAAATCAACATTGATTCAATGTTTGTCTTTTCAATACTGAAAAGCATGGAATTATCAACATTGATCCAATATTATTTAGCATTGCATTTTCAACATTGGTCCACTATTTATTTTGCATCGAATTTTCAACATTGATCCAATATTATTTAGCATTGACATTTCAACCTCAACCAAATGGATGATTCTGATGGAATTTCAACATTGACTCAATGTCACAATGCTATCTGGGTGTATTCTTTAGATAAATAATGAAATGTATGTAAATTATACATGATTTTTAAAATAATAATAATAGCCTACATTTTATATATTTAAAACAGGCTATGATTTAATTAACTGATGACCACAAGAATTAAGGACTGTGACAGTCATTATATATCTCTCTCTGCATGTGCTGTAGCTAGCCGAAAACACTAGAGGATTGGAGATTTTTTCCATGATGGAGGAGATTTTAAAACAATATTTAAAACATTAATATTAACAATATGCCTACTAATAATAATCAACTGGTTCGTCCCATTGAGTTCAATTTATTGAGTTCAATTTATGGTAGTAGTTATTTGTTAATCCACACACTCGTTGGTGGAGATTCATCCTTTGAGGATAATGAATGTGCTCACATTTCACAGAAATGTACCCAATTGATTTGGACAGTTAGATTGACAGTAAGCCTCAACAGTGGATAATTAAGCTGACCAAAAATCAACATTGATTCAATGTTTGTCTTTTCAACAGTGAAAAGCATGGAATTATCAACATTGATCCAATATTATTTAATATTGAATATTCAATATTGGTCCACTATTTTTTTTGCATAGAATTTTCAACATTGATCCAATATTACTTAGCATTGGCATTTCAACCTCAACCAAATTGATGATTCTGATGGAATTTCAACATTGACTCAATGTCACAATGCTATCTGGGTAGCTTGTAGTTTGTTTGATGTTCTAGTTATGTCCTTCTGCACTTGATTATAGTGCTAGCCGAACAAGAGACTTCAGACTTCTGAGGGAAGTTTGTTTGGCAATGTTGGCATGAACCTTTGGGCAGTTGTTCTAAGTCACCTCAGTGAATTCATGTCCCCTTACACAGAGTTTCATGTTTTCATCAAACTCTGTGTAAGGGGCATTGACCCAAAGGCAGTCTAAGCGTGGCTCAATGAGGAGATGTAACCAAATGAGACTAACACAACAAAAACTGCCTATAGGTTAGCCGCCACAATAGCTGATGGGTCCACCCGACATGTCTGTGTGTATGTGTGTATTTGTCTGTGACTGAGAGAGAGACAGTATATAGAAGTGGTTCTTTGGAAGGACTTTGGAGTTGCATGCTTGTGTAGATTGGGGTCTTCAGTCAGAGTTTCTCTAAGGGCACTTCTCAGTCACATGGCTGACCTTGATCTATTACATAAACCCAGACATCTGTGACCCAAGACTACCCCCATCAACTTAAGATATCTGGAGAAACTAAAGTTGACATTAGAAAGAGCAAAAACTGGCTGTTCAATTCAGCAGCCACTCCAACTGCATCATACTAACAATACTATCTTCATTCTGGGTTAAAATTAATTAACTGCTTTAGCACCCAAACGTCCTCCAGAAGGTTCTAAGGGGTCCTCAGAAAATTTCAGAGAATAAAAAGACAAAGCAAAAATGGATAAAGTCTACTGAACATTCTAACTGTTTCATTTGAAAATATTTCTCTCCTTTCTTGCCGTATACAAATTTTCCAGAATTGTATATGTTTGCTTTGTATCTTTCTAATGAGTTTCTCTCACTATAGTCCCCTTTATCTTGCTACGGCAATATTCTTAACGCAGTATAAGCTGCATACATTTATTGTGAATGTTGCTTATACAAATAATGCTCAATTGAAAATGTTCTTCTTCAGGTTTATACATCCAACATTAAGTATAGCCAATTTAAGTTTGGAAACAATATGTTGTAGGCTATTTATAATATCACACTTAGCCAACTATTTATCTAACAGTTTAAATGTTTTTTCATACATTAAAATATATAGATGGATTTTAGGAAGGGGGTCCCTCATAAAAGGTTCATCATTTTTGGGGGTCCTTGCCATCAAGTTTGAAAACCCCTGTTCTAACTAACATTTTTAGTCCAATAATTTGTTGAATTTACTTAAAATAATTTAGTAATCTGTACTGTTTGCTTGCTATCCCTTCGTTACTCAGAAACCCCAATCAAACATTCCTTGACTGGTTTGAGTACCATTTTGCAAAGCAAAAAAAAAAAAAAAACTTTTTGAGGCGGGGCAATTCTTAATAGACTTTTCACTCATTTCCTCCTTAGTTGCATTCCCTTATATTCCAACGTCATCTTAAATGTTATTGTCAATACAACTATTGACTATATATTGTGGCGGGAGGAGCAAACGACAGACACAGTGGGTGTGGCACCAGGCCTTGAAGAGGCATTTATTAACACAAAAAAACATAAAATATTCAAAAAGGGGATTAAAGTGACAAACAAAACAGGAGATCTGGTGTCCCCGGTGTGCCAGGGAATAGGAAAGGATGGGTAGTGAACGGATAGGATGGGTCCAGGTAAGGGACGGGGTCCAACGGCCGCACGCACTTCTCTCCGGTCCGAGGCTCGAGGGGCGGCGGCTTTGACGCAGCGGGTCGTCTTCTTCAGCCACAGCAATCGAGGGGAATAGCGGCCCGGCATCCTAGCCCATCAGCGGTGTGATGCTGCGTTCACACCAAACGCGAATAGAGCGGCAAAATCGCGTCTACCACGTCTAGTTTGACGCGTGGACATTTTGAATCCATTCGTATAAATCATGCGTTTGAAGCGAAATAGACGAGCGTTCAAGTTGCTCCAGGAGAAATGTGTCATAAAACACCTCTGCCTCTTTTCATTTTTATCAAAAATATATATTAAGCATTAATAGCCACACAAATGTGGTCCAGGCAACTCCTACATTATCTTCACTGCATGTATATTTAAATATCCTTAAAAAAATTAAGTTATCAAACTTCTCTTTGCCCTCAGTCAAAAACGATTTGGCAGACAACAAATTATAGATTCATGACACCAAAGATCACCTGTTAGATCCATACAAGACGAACCACTACAGGACATCAGAGCCAGTAGCAAACGTCAGAAGGACTAGCCGAGGAAAGGCTGCTCTCGCCGGGTTAATGAACGCCACTGATGGCCTGGATCTCACAACTCCAAAAACGCAAGACTTTTTTTTTTTTAATTAGGCGCTCTCTTTATAAACCACAGATTTGAGCTTTAAACAACTATATTCTCACCTGAAAAAGTCTTAAAACCTCATATTGTGACACAATAGTAGTATTTTTAAATTATGCAGGGTTTCTCATCACGTCACTTTACCACGTGACAGCAGCAAGCAGGCTCCTGATTGGTTAACGCGGCGCGCATTGACGCCAAAGTTCAAATTTTTCAACTCGGGCGCCAGGCACGAATTCGAATTCAAACGCGTGAATGCACAAAAGCACCACTCACGTGTAACGCGTGTATCACGCAAGACGCGTCCAATTTGCATCATTCGCGCGGCAGGACCTCCAGACGCGACGCGCCTTTCCATTGACTTAACATTGAAATTACTCGCTCCTGACGCTCTAATCGCGTTTGGTGTGAACACAGCATTACGCGGTGATGAGGCTTCATGATATTCAGGTGTGCCTCATCACTCGCCGTCATTTCTCATCATTTCAGCGCCCCTCCTCTCTCTCTCACCCACACCAGTTGGGAACCTGGCGAAGGGCGGCTATTTCAGGGACAGGGTGGCGCTGATAACGAGGGAGAGGCAGCTGTTCTGTCACAATACATATATATATATATATATATATATATATATATATATATATATATATATATATATATATATATATATATATATATATATATTAGGGATGCAAAAATACAGTTAGTCCACGGTTCAATACATACCTCGGTTTTTTAACTACGGTTTTTGGTTCGGTTCGGTTCTGATGGCTAGTCACATCAGTTTTTTTGCTATTCTATTCTTAGCCGACAGGAACAGAAAGAGGATATGGTGAAAAAAAAATACAATTCTTTTTGTATTGCAATACCCTTTCCTTATTTTATTTAAAAAAAACTACACATTCCTAGTGTATTGTATAATATAAAATAAATGTATAAAAAGATTTATACTGGCAGCTCAGAGCTGTATATTAGCATTTAAGTATGAGATTGAATGAATAAATGTAAAATTAAAACAATACATAGACTTCACTATAAAATATACATTGATTCTTATTAAAGCTACTGTATTAAATTTTTTCAGTCAAGAGCAGTGAGTGATTTTCTATTTGTCTTTTGTTGTTTTATTAATAGTTCACTCAAAAATGAAAATTCTGTCATCGATTACTCGCGCTCAAGTTGTTTTAAACCTGAATAAAGTTCTTTCTTCTGTTGGACTTAAAATATATTTTGAAGAATGTTGGAAACCAAACAGTTGCTAGTCCCCATTGTAGGAAATAATAATATGGATGTCAATGGCTACCATCAACTGTCTGGTATTCAACTGTCTGTGTTCAACAGGAACAACATTAGATTGAGTAAATAATGACACAATTTTAGAGGTGAACTGTCCCTTTAAGGACAAGTTGCAGCGTGTTCATTAGGCTGCGCTGCTGTCAATTTAAGACCTGCCCGCATCTAATATACAGACACAAGCCAATTTTACTTTCCAATAATCACGTGTTTGACAGGCTTTTAGTTTGCACACTCGGAAAAGCGCATGTCCATAAGCACGCGAATGAAATGTTTAACCGGCAAGGTTTAAAACGCATGCAAATAATGAACTTTCATGATTGTGAATAAATACAAAGTTCAGTCATGAAACTCTATTAATCGCCGATTGGTTCTTTCAGTTCTACGACACCAACCAATCGGAGGTACTTCCTCATCTACGTGGCTTTACTTATATCGTATCATAGCAGCTATCCGCATGCTGCGTAATTATGAGAACTCCGATAATCCCACCTCCTCCCCAGCGCCACCTGTAGAGATCTGCTTGGGGGTTACATCATTCTGTAGCAGACTTCCTTGTTATTATCTTGACTAAGCTGAACATTATGTATTTGCTCAGCAGCAGCAGCAGCGTAGCAGATCTCTTCCGCCAACATCAAGCCTATGTACATTCCATGCTCTATGCTAATAAAATGGTTGAATCTATTTCACTCCGAGAGTTGTCATGATTGAACTATAGTGTTACGTGAGTATAACTCTACCACTAACGTGTGATGTGAATGTATGTCGCATTGTTCAGTATTGGGATGGAGGCAAATGATAGAATTTGTAGAAAAATTGATCAGTCACACACATACTTCAACATTCAGCATGCAAAACACAACAATGGTAACCTTTTTTTATTTTATTAATAAGATCATTACAATTTTATTTTCTGTTGTTATTGGGGTAATACTGACACAAGACAGCAAATAAAATTGTAAAATAAATCCAAAAATAGTAAACCAAAGCAATTAACTTATTCATGCAGCAATGCACTCTGGGAGTACACTTCCTCAGATCACAGATAATTATGTTGACAAAACTGGTTTAAGTAAGAACAACTTGATACGATTAAGTTATGCTTACTTATTTGAATTAAGGCAATAAGGGAACACAAAAGGGGAACTTGAAGAATATGTAAGTAATTATAGTGGAACATAAATGATGACCCTGACAAATACAATTAATACTAACCATAATGTTGTAAGTCAGTAGATCAGTATTACAATTTTTTTCTCTTCTCTAGGACATGGCTGAACACTTACACAGGCGTGAGTCTTTCAATTTCATTGCCATCTAAATAAAAGGGGAAAACGTAGGAATAATTTTGTACTGTAATGTAAACATGGATAATTTAACTGTCACTGAACAGAAGGGCACAGACAAGCAGGTAAGTTAAAGTGACTTTTATTACGTTTCAGAGTGTGGTTGTAGCAGCGTGAACCAGGCAAAGGTGGGAGATGGTGACTTGTATGATGGTAAAGATGACTTAGCTGGTGCAGACTCAGATGGTGGTACTTTGCAAGTGATGGTGAACTAAAAGCCTGGATGATGGACTGAAGACTGAAGACAGGAGACGAGATGGGATAAGGTAGTTAGACAGGTAAGGAGTCTGTGGTTTCTGCGTGTACTGAGACGAGACAATGAGTGAATGGTGACTGGGTGCAAATATAGCACTCTGATGAGGTGCAAGTGTAGCGTGTCAGTATTCTGGTGATTGTGAACGAGTGGGTGGGTTTTGTTGAGTGGGTGATTGTGGCTGTGACGGTGTGACTGACAGTACCCCCTCCTCCACAGCCGGCTCCTGACGGCTATCGGACCTGGCGACTGGGACAGCCACGACCTCGGGGGGCTGGACAGTAGGGATGATCTTCGTGGAACTGGGTAATAACGGATCCAGAACATAGTCTCTGGCTACCCATGAGCGTTCTTCGGGACCGTACCCCTCCCAGCCGATGAGGTACTCAAGGTTACCGCCCCGCCACCATGAGTCTAGGATGGTGTGAACTTGGTACACTAGGTCCTTGTCCATGACTTCAGGTGGAGGAGGTACTTCGTCCGTGTTGGGTTCTGTAGCAAAAGGAGACAGGGGTTCAGTGAAGGGCTTGAGTAATGAAAAATTAAATGAAGGTGAGATCCGTTAGTGCGCTGGAAGTTTGAGTCGATAGGAGACTTTGTTGACCTGCCTCTGCACATTGAAGGAACCTATATAGCCAGGACTCAGCTTACGGCAGGGAAGGCGAAGACAGATGTCACAGGTGGAAAGCTGTCCTGGTTGATATTGGGTGGCTTCAGTTCTTCGGACATCGGCTTGGCGTTGATGTCTCCGCACTGCCCATTGGAGTTGCATGTGTGCTGAGTCCCATACCCTCTCGCTCTCCTCGAACCAGTGGTTGACGGCTGGAACCTCCAATGGCTTTCCGGACCAGGGGAAAAGAGGAGTTTCTGCCATTAGATACTCTGCCCAGGGAAGATACTGGCTCCAGCCGTCCTGGTGCTGGTGGCAGTATGACTGGAGATATCTCCCGATTTCCTGGATATTGCGGTCAGTCTGGCCGTTGAACTGTGGATGGTACCCAGATGATAAACCTACGGATATGTCCAGGAGTCAGAAGAAGGCTCTCCAGACACGGGATATGAACTGGGGACCTCTATCAGAGACAATGTCTTCTGGTAAGCCATAATGGCGGAATACTTGGTTGAACAGCAGTTCTGCAGCTACGAATGCGGTGGGTAAGCCCTTGATAGTGATAAGCTTGCAGGCTTTCGAGACTCGGTCGACGATGACAAAGATACAAGTATGATGGTTTGATGGAGGGAGGTCGGTCATGAAATCAACTCCCAGATGGGACCGTGAACGTTGGGGTATCGGTAGGGCTACCAACTTACCTTCCGGGAGTTTCCGTGGAGTGTTGGAAATTGCACAGACTGAGCATCCCTTGACATACCGGGAGATCTCCTGGGTCATGTTGGGCCACCAGTAGCGATCTTGTAGGAGCGAGAGGGTTCCCTGGCTGCCTGGGTGTCCAGAACCCGGAGATGTGTGTGCTGAGTCCATGAGGGACAGACGGCAGTTGGATGGTAAGTGTTACGTCTCATGTTGGCATAGAGGTAGAACTGACGCACATAATATCCGTGTCAACACTCTTTTATTTTGGACTCTGGGGAGTAACTAAGGAGGAAATAAACCGAGGACAAACGGGGAAGCGGTAACCATAAGTGGTTTGCTTTATTTATACAGACAGATAAATTTATACCATGGAAAACATAATCCAACCCATATTTACAACTATATACAAACAAACAGAAAGAAATAAAAAGAAAACAAGATATAGTGAATTAAACCAGACCACAGAGAGAAGGAAAACGAGCGGTGCTAAATAAACAAAATAACAAAACCAAAGCCCGTTACTAACAAATCCCCACCCTCTACACTAACTGAAAACAAAACAGCAACAAAAGAAGTCTTCAGCGTTCAACACGCCATAACTAAACTTCACTAACTAAAACAAAAACATACAAAGGGTTGCACCCGCTCCTTACCTAATGTGTTTAACAGAGAACTCTACGTGTATGTAAGATGTAAGTCACGTGACATACTTCCCTTTTCTCTACTCTCCGGGCCGGCAAAGTATCGAACAGGAACGACGTTCTCTGAAACAAAAAAAACACAACGAGCAAAGCGAACCACCACTAAGACAGCGACACAAATGGCACAGCCAACAAACACACTCCAAGCTCCGCCCCCCCTCTTCCGTTCCACCAGGTGTCCTTTATGGTGAAGCACAGTTGATGATTGGTCAATTTCCAGGTCCATCACGCCAACTGATCTGGAGAAGTAACCAATCACAGCACCTACAACTGAGCGACAGGGAAGAACAGGAAAACAAAGACAACAAAACATAGCAAAGGGGAGAAACACAGCAACCAATAACAAAAGGGGGAGGGAAAACAACCAAATCATGTAACAGTAAGTATAACCATCCCTCAGGACCTCCCGGTGGGGCAGGTTCGGTGAGGGTTGCCTGGAGGATTTGATCGTCGACGGACCACTGAATGGGACTAACCACCATCGCTGGAGGGAGAACAGGTTCAGGAGGATTGGAGTCAGGTTCAAGATGATACAGATGGGATAGGGCATCCGCTATGCAATTCATTGTACCAGGTCGGTAGGTAACGGTGAAGTCAAACCATGTGAAGAAGAGAGCCCACCGGGCTAATCTAGGATTGAGTCTTTTGGCATCTCGGAGATACTCCAGATTCCGGTGATCTGTGATCACTTCAAAGTGATTTTGAGCCCCCACCAGCCAATGTCTCCATTCCTCCAAGGCAAGCTTGATTGCGAGTAACTCAAGATTTCCGACATCATCATTTTGCTGCTTCTTGGAGTAGAAGGCGCATGGATGGAGTCGAGGAGGCTCACCCTGCCGCTGGGATAGCACGGCTCCAATCCTAGTAGTGGATGCATCGACTTCGACCATGAAGGGGAGTTCAGGATCCGGATGGACCAGGATTGGAGCAGTCATGAAGGCTTCTTTAAGATGTTGGAATGCTTTGATGGCCAAGGGGTTCCAGGACAGAGACTTGGGCTGATTTCGGAGGAGTGAGGTGAGCTGAGGAGACTGTAATTTTGAATGAAACGACAGTAGAAGTTGGCGAATCCGTTGGAGTTCCTTGACAGTGACCGGTTGGGGCCAGTTGTGGATGGCGTCCACCTTCCTCTGGTCCATTTGGATACCGTGATGGTAGATGATGTATCCCAGGAACTGGACACTGGGTAGATCTTACCCTTAGGTGGAGTGGCCCCAAGCAGCAGGTCAGTAGCACAGTGAGGTGGAAAACGGGTTGCCAACCGCTTGCTAAAGACATCCTGGAACACCCCGTACTCTGGAGGGATCTTGATGTTCACTTCCGTTTTAGGGCTTTCGACGGAGGTGGAGTTCAATGGCAGACAGGAGGAGCTGGCGGGATGATGGTAGTTCTTTCAAACCGGAGGTTTGAAAACCGGATACAGACAGGTCTGAAAGCATGCATCACTCCATTGTAGAATCTCTCCAGTGTTCCAATTGATGGTGGGTTCATGATGAGTCATCCAGGGGCGTCTTAGGATGAGATCAACAGTTGAACCTTCCAGCACCATGAACAAAATCATCTCCTCATGCAGGCAGCCGACACAGAGCGTGACAGTGGGGGAGAAGTGATGAACACAACCACGACCCAGCGGCTTGCCAAGAATGGTGGGGATGGTTAACTCTTGTGGACGGTGTTTCCTCTGGAGATTGAGTCTTTGGAGGAGTTGATGCGAGATGAAATTCCCAGCAGAGCCGGAGTCAATGAGCACTTGTGCTAGAAGGAGAAGTTTAGGGGTTATAATTTGGACAGGAGTTCGAGTAAGAGGTGCAATCTTGGGCAAAAACTGAAAAGTACTCACCGCTGGGTTTGGTGGTCATATATGATCCATATGTGATCATATGCCCTTCTCCCCCACAATAGAGACATAGTCAGTTGAGTAGTCTTCTCTGTCGCTCCGCGTGGGACAGATGATAGGAATCCACCTGCATGGGTTCTGGTGCTGGAAGGGCGACAGATGGATCAGTGGGTGGAGGATGCGAAGCAGGTTGATCCAGAGAGCAGGAGGATAGACGTTGCGGGATGCGTACAGCTTTATGAATACAATTTTCCAGGCCTATAGTGTCATCATAGGTAACCATCTGGTGACGTACCACAGGATTCAATCCTTGGCGAAAGGCGGTGAGTAAAGCCGTTTCATTCTAGCCACAACCCTTCGCGGCCTACCAATCCCAGAATTCATAGCACACCAGTGACAACAGGATTTGTATAGACTGGTCTGCATTCCCACTGCACTCGATCAGATTTCTTGCGGCGCAGGATTAAATTTCCCAGTGAAAGACCGTAGCGCCCGGTAACTGGTGTATACTTTGGATGGGAGTGAGTGGTCTGACAATAGCCCGGCCGCTCCCGACACATATATATATATATATGTTATCAATTAAAATAATAATTAATTCATCATGAAGGGTACATGGCATCTGATAATAATAATAATAATTATTTGTTACGTTTAATAGTGCTTTTCTGGGTACTTAAAGCGCTTAACATACACAAGGGAGGAATCTCCTCAACCACCACCAATGTGCAGCATCCACCTGGATGATGCAATGGCAGCCATATTGCACCAGAACGCCCACCACACACCTGTTTATTGGTGGAGAGAGAACAGGAGAGGAGAGGAGCCAATCAGTATATGGGGATGGTTAGGAGGTCATGATGGACAGAGGCCAATAGGCAAATTTGGCCAGGATGCCGGGGTTATACCCTCTTTTTTCCAACGCACATCCTGGGATTTCTTATAACCACAGAGAGTCAGGACCTTGGTTTAACATCTCATCCGAAGGACAGTGCTTTGTGAGAGCATAGTGTCCCCATCACTGTACTGGGGTGTTAGGACCCACACAGACCACAAGGTAAGCACTTCCTGCTAGCTTCACTAACACCTCTTCCAGCAGCAACCTAGTTTTCCCAGGAGGTCTCCCATCCAGATACTTACCAGGCTCAACCCTGCTTAGCTTTAGTGGGCAAACAGTCTTGGGCTACAGGGTGATATCTGCTGGCTGTGTTGGAAGTGGGCAGAGAGGCATGACCTTTGGAAGATGGAAGCCAACGGCCCATCTGAATGGGTGGGCTGTACATCTAGCCCACAGAGGCTTATAAAACGTCTCATGTTACTTGCGTAACCTATGTTCTCTGAGTAGGGAACGAGACGCTGCGTCACTTTATGACGTAATGGGAACGCCCTCTGGGTGTGCCGATTGTCTGAAGCCCTTATAGAATCACGCAATTCATTGGCTGATGGCGCAGGCCCGCCCCAACGCTCTGACGTCGCCACATTATACTGGCGCACACGCCATTCGCTCCTCAGATTTCTCTGCCGAAAAGGAAGGCCTGTCAGCAGCGCGAGGAGCTTGGCAGCGAACGCAGCGTCTCATTCCCTACTCAGAGAACATAGGTTACGCAAGTAACCTGAGATGTTCTCTTTCATAGGTTCACTCGACGCTGCGTCACTTTATGATGTAATGGGAACGATATACCACACACGCCAAGCTAAATCGCTGCCATATCTGGCTCAAAGAATACCAGATAACCTGCATGGCCAGGTTAAGCAGATAAAACATGCAAACCCGGAGCCATGTCGAGATCCAAGCTATAGAACCTCACAAAAGTGTGCGGGGAGGACACAAACATACACCAGAAGAGCCCCTCTAAAAAGCGCTTGAGAGGAAGCCACACTTCTGGTAGAATGCACCCTAATGCTAAGAGGTGAAGGTATACCGCGCACCTCATAAGCCAGCAAAATAGCCTCCGTAACCCAATGGGAAAACCTTTGCTTCGACGCGGCAAGCCCGTGGCGGCCAGCACCGAAGCACACCAAGAGCTGGTTAGATTTCCTCCAACCGTAAGACATAGCACTACAATGCTCGAACAGGACAGAGCAAATTAAGCTTCTCATCCTCCTCCGAGTCTAAAGTAGAGGTGGGTGAAAAGAGTGAAGGGTGATAACCTGAGAGCTGAAGGAAGTGGACAAACCTTGGGCACATAACCTGGCCTAGGTCTTAAAGTAACCTTGTCTAGGCCAGGAGCAAAATCCATACAGGCCCCATTAACAGAGAGAGCCTGCAGGTCGCCCACTTGCTTCAGGGAGGATAATGCTAGCAAAAGAGCAACCTTGAGAGTCAGAATCCGCTCTGGGGCTGACTCCAAGGGCTCAAAGGGAGCTTTTATTAGACCCTCAAGGACAACTGAGAGGTCCCAAGAAGGAATACTAGGGGGGCGTGCTGGCCTCAGGCGCCTAACCCCTCGCATAAAAGATGAAACCAGTCTATGCTTGCCTAGAGGATCTTTGTCCAACTCCCTATAAGCAGCGATAGCTGCAACATAAACCCTAAGGGTGGTAGCCGCTGCTCCAGCGGCAAACTTTTCCTGCAGGAACTCCAGAACTGGACCCACCAGGCAGTTAACTGGGTCCACCGCATGGGACGAGCACCATGACTCAAAGACCCTCCACTTGGAGGAATAGAGCCTCCTAGTGGAGGGAGCTCTAGCACTCGCAATGGTCTCCTGAACATTGGCAGGAAGACCAGTGTCCAGCGCTACTGGCCCTTGATGGGCCAAACCCACAACTTCCAAATTTCCGGGTGAGGATGCCAAATCCTGCCCTGAAGCTGGGACAATAGGTCCTCTCTGATCGGGATCTCCCAGGGGGGGAGAATCCAGGAGGAGAACCATCTCCGAGAACCAAGCCTGGAACGGCCAGTGTGGAGCCACCACCACTCTCGCTCACCCTGCACAGAACCGCCGGAATCAGTTTGATGGGCGGGAAAGCATAGAGTTTCAGATTGGACCATGGATGAGCGAACGCATCTATCCCCAATGGGGCTGGGGAACTCGGAGAGAACCAGAGTCGGCACTGGGACGACTCCTTCGAGGCAAAGAGGTCCACCTCCGTTTTGCCGAACACTTCCCTAATCTGAGATACAGTTTGAGGGTTCAGCATCCATTCTCCTGACCTGAGCTTCTGCCTCGACAGGTAGTCCGCTGCGAGGTTCAAGACTCCGGGTACATGGACTGCTCTCAGGGACAGAAGTTTGTCCTGAGCCCACAGGAGGAGACGGAGCGCATGCCTGTCCAGGGTGCGTGACCGTGATCCCCTTTGGCGATTCACATGAGACACCACCGCCATGTTGTCAGTCCTGACAATGACATGATGTCCCGTGAGGGAGGGGAGAAAGTGCTGAAGGGCCAGCTCTAGGCAGTTTAAGTGCCAAGAGAGAACTTCCCCTTCCCAGACCCCACATACCGGTCTGCCCTCGAATACCCCAGCCGGTTAGAGAGGCGTCCGTCGTGACCATTTGGTGATGGAAAACAGCCCCCATACTGATCCCCTTCTGAAGAAAGATAGGGTTCTGCCATACTGATAGGGCGCGGAAGCAGCCGTGCGACACCTTCAATAGACGAAGGGTCGATCCTGTTGACCGAGCCCCTGAGCGTTTCATCCACCAAAGGAAGGGTCTCATGTAGAGCAGTCCCAGGGGAAGCACCGGGGAAGCTGCGGTCATGAGACCCAGGAGCCTGCGACATGTACCCACAGAAACATGATGACCGAGCCTGAAGCGGGCCAAGCATGTTACAATACTGGAAATCCGAGCAGGGGCCAAGCGGGCCTGCATCGGAATGGAATCCAGATGAACTCCTAAGAAGGTGGTCTGCTGAGCTGGGGTGAGAACACTCTTGTCGGTGTTCACTCTCAAACCAAGAGACTGAACGTGCCGAAGAACGACATCTCTGTGGTGAGTCACCAACTCCCTGGAGTGGGCCAGAATGAGCCAATTGTCCAGGTAATTGAGAATACGGATGCCCTGGAGCCTCAGCATCCATACACTTCGTGAACGTCCTCGGTGCCAGGGCGAGGCCGAAAGGAAGAACTTTGTATTGATAAGCCCTCCCCTTGAAGACGAATCTGAGGAACTTTCTGTATCATCTGATGACCTGAATATAGAAGTATGCATCTTTCAGGTCTATTGTAACGAACCAGTCCTCCGCACGTGTCTGTGACAAAATAGCCTTGAGTGTTAGCATCTTGAACTTCCCTCTGTAGAGGGCGAAGTTCAGATGATGAAGGTCCAAAATGGGACGCAATCCGCCGTCCTTCTTCGAAACCAGGAAATAGCGGCTGAAGAAGCCACATTTCTCTTCTGCTGACGGAAACTCCTCTATCGTCCCCTTTTGGAGGATAGAAGTAAGTTCCTGTTGTAGAACAGAAGCCTTTGAGGCGCTGTTTACTACAGTTTGAATGACCCCGTCGAAGCGAGGGGGGTTGCGACAGAACTGAACTGAAGTGTGTAACCGGACTGAATTGTGCGCAGGACCCAGGATGTTATCCCTGGCAGGATGATATCCCTGGGAGAAATGTGACAGAGGGAGTGGGGTGGGGTGTTGAGGTGCGGTGGACATACCTGAGATAGGGTGTCGAGCTGAACCTCGAAGGAAGGCCTGGCCATCCGCGAAGGAGAACACGTGGCGTCCTGGCGCGGGGTGGGAGCTGTCACAACCAGAGTGGGAAGACTGGGTCGCTCTGTTTCCTGGAGAAGACCGAATGTGTCTCCATCTGAACGCGCGGCTGATGGTGAGCCAATCAGACACGAGGGGAGAAAGCAAAAGGCGTCTCTTTCCTTCAGTGCCGGAAAAGGCGTGGGTCGGGCCAGTTCTGTACTTCAAAGCGCGCTGGGCGGCGAAAGTAACAGAGCTGGATAAGGAGAGCTGGTGAGAGGCGGGCAGAGACGCTTGCACGGTCTGACCCAGCCTCGGACGTGAGCCGGAGCTGTCCTTTTTTTTTTTTTTTTTTTTTTTTTGACCGGAGGGTCAGGAGCGACTCGAAGTGGCGGGAAACGGGCGACCACGAGCTCCCCAAATCGTGGTGTTTGGGGGATGACCCTGGTCGCTCCTCCTACTGGTAAACTCCCTTCTATAAGAAGGGGCGTTCTCTGGACTGAGAGGGGGAGGGGCTGGGAGAATCCTTCGCTCTCCTAGGCATGAACTGCTTAAAAGCGGCAGACTGAGATTTAGCGGCTCTAAACTTTTCAACCACCGTGTTGACCGCCTCCCTAAACAACCCAGACTGTGAAACCTGAGCGTCCAGTAGGAAAACTTTTTCCTTATCACGGATTTCCGTGAGGTTGAGCCACAGGTGACGCTCCGCCACCACCGCGCCCGCCATTGAACGTCCTATGGCGCGAGCTGTGTGCTTCGTGGCTCGGAAAGCCAAATCCGTGGCTTTGCGCAGCTCCTGAACTGCTTCTGGTGTCAAACTGTAGCGCGCGAAAGCACGTAGACGAGCTCCGCGTATGCCGCTGAAGGCCGCGCTTCCTGGCCGCTAGGCGGGAGAGCGTCGTCATTAAAGGCAGGCCCGAAATCCTCAGAGTCGGACGCTGCGGTAAACACGACATCATCCAGTCCGAAGGAAACCGAGTCGCGTGCCTCCGGGCTGGGACACTAGTAGTCGTTAGAAAACTTGACGGGCGGAGTCCCGCGCACGTGCTCGGGGGAGAGAGGGAGAGAAAGGGCGAGGCCCGTCTGCTCGCACTCCACATCTTCGAGCTCTATATCCGAACCCCAGGGCGGGACCGAGAAAAACAGATGACTCCTTCTCAAAAACCGCGAGCCTCGAGCGGAGGGTTTTGAGAAGGAGATTATCACAAAATTTGCATTTTGAAAAACCCTCAACCGCCTTGCGCGCGTGTGAAAACCCCAAACATTTAACACACTTAATGTGGAGGTTGTCGTTCGCGATGAAGCGAGTGCACGGCGGCAGAGAACGACGAAAATCCATGGCACTTCACCGCAAGGAGAACAATGTTCCATTATCCGCAGTCGCTGAAGTGCTGGTGATAAAAGTCGTATGAAATCCAAGATATTTCGGCCAGAAAAAACGAAACCGAAGGGCATGAAATGGCCGCTTCGTGAAGGCAGAGAAATCTGAGAAGCGGATGGCGCGCGCACCACTATAATGTGGCGACGTCAGAGCGTCGGGGCGATGCCTGCGCCATCAGCCAATGAATTGGCGTGATTCTATAAGGGCTTCAGACAATCGGCACACCCAAAGGGCGTTCCCATTACGTCATAAAGTGACGCAGCGTCGAGTGAACCTATGAAAGAAAACGTAACGTTAATGACTAACGAATGGGGGTTTCGCTTAGAAGCCTATCATCTTCGAGCTTTAAGAAAACGCCCAATGGCGTGCCAATGCCATGGGGCATGTGGAATTTGCATACGTAACTCCGCCTCACCACGTGAGTTTAAAAGGAAGTACGTGGCAATATCGCATTATGTTACCTGCTTGAGGAGCCAAGACTGAACTCCTGCGTTCCAGGTAGCACAGCTGATGAGGCAACGGGACGTTACGTCTCCGTTCCCTCCTCAGGGAATGAGGGTTACATCCGTAACCGAGACGTTCCCTTTCGTTCAGTCACTACGACGTAACGTTAGTGACTAACAAATGGGGGTCCCAATATAATCCCGCCACTCAGCTGTCTTCCAGTGCCCTGCGTAAGTGTGAGTGCCCTGTTGTAAGACTAGTACGGACGAAGGACTCCCACTAATCAAAGGAATACCAAGGTACACTGGGATGCATATTGCAGTGAGGAAATGCCAAGATGCCTACACGTAGGGAGGACTTAAGAGTACACATATGACCCGCTAAGGGCTGCATATGGGAGAACTCTAGGGTACCAGCCGAAGGTGGATTTTTAACCCTAGAGGTGGCAGGGACTTGCCAAGGGAAAGACACCTGCTCACTGCGGAGGCTTATGGTGGAAATACACGTGTGGGGGTCGCCGGAGGGGAACCATGCACACAGGGCACCTGGCCGGACACGAGGGTCTGGGCTCGCTAGAGGGCAGACACACAGGTATCGGCGTAAGCAGTGCTGGAAGGACTCAGGGCTCTCGGGTAGAAGATATCGCACGTATCCAGTCCGTGGAGTGGAATGGCGAGCAAGCGAAGACACCTGAGCCTGGCCCATTACCGGCCCCGGGGAGGGGCGAGTACATAGTCGGACACTGGCTCCACTCGGAGATTATAAAATCTGGCGAATGTGTTAGGTGTCGCCCAGCCTGCAGCTCTGCAGATGTCTGCGCTAAAGCCCAAGAGGAGGCGACACTCCGAGTGGAGTGAGCCCGAACCCCAAGGGGACATGGTCGACCTTGCTGCTGGTAAGCCAAAACAATGGTGTCCACTATCCAGTGAGACAGCCTTTGCTTTGAGAGAGCTCTTCCCTTCCGCTCTCCACCATATCAGACAAAGAGCTGGTCTAAGGTCCTGAAACACTGTGTCCTGTCTACGTATGCGCGGAGAGCGCGTACTGGACAGAGCAGTGCCAAGGCTAGGTCTGCCCCCTCCATGGGCAGCACTTGCAGGTTCACCACCTGGTCTTTGAACGGAGTGGTGGGAACCTTGGGCACATATCCAGGCCGGGGTCTCAGGATCACGTGAGATTTGGCCGACCCAAATTCCAGGCACGCTTCGTCAACCGAAAATGCCTGCAGGTCCCCGACCCTCTTGACGGAGGCCAATGCAGTTAGGATCGCTGTCTTCATTAACAAATATTTAAGATCCACTGACTGTAAAGGCTCAAAGGGAGGCCTCTGCAGAGCACTTAAAACTACTGAGAGGTCCCAAGAGGGTACGAGAGGAGAGCGAGGAGGATTTAGTCTCCTCGCTCCCCTCAGGAACCTGATGATCAGGTCGTGCTGACTTACCTTTTTGTTCTCCAAAAGATATTGCGGCCACATAAACTTTGAGGGTGGAGGGAGACAGCCTTCGCTCCAACCCCTCTTGGAGAAACGAGAGCACAGACCCGATCGGGCATTTCCAGGGGTCTTCTTGGCGAGAAGAGCACCAGGTGATGAAGAGGTTCCACTTCAACGCATAGGCATGCCGAGTGGACTCTGCCCTTGCGGAAGTGATGGCCGCGACCACCGTAGGTGGCAGGCCACTCAAACCTGCCGCGCCCCATCGAGGAGCCACACGTGGAGGTTCCACAGATCGGGACGCGGGTGCCATAGTGTGCCCCGTCTCTGAGTGAGGAGGTCCGGTCTCAGAGGAATAGGCCAGGGAGGGGCTGTCGCAAGGAGTATGAGTTCGGGGAACCAGGTCCGGCCGTGCCAGTACGGGGCGACCAGAAGGACCTGCTCCTTGTCCTCCCTAATCTTGCACAAGAACTGTGCGAGTAGGCTCACTGGGGGGAACGCATATTTGCGTAGGCCCCGCGGCCAGCTGTGTGCCAGTGCATCCGTGCCGAGCGTGCCCTCGGTCAGGGAATAAAACAGGCTGCAGTGGGAAGAGTCGTGGGAGGCAAACAGATCTACCTGCAGTCTACTGAACAGTCCCCGAACTGTTCCCAAATCAGCTGGACCGTCTGGGGATGGAGTCTCCATTCTCCCGGGAGAGGCTGAAACCGCGAGAGCTTGTCGGCTGCGTGGTTCAGGACTCCCGGAATATGGACAGCACGAAGGGACCTCAGGCGCTTCTGACTCCATAGAACGAGATGGCGGGCGAGTTGAGACATACGGCGGGAGTGTAGACCACCCTGGTGGTTGATGTACGCTACTACGGCCGTGTTGTCTGTCCGGACAAGCACATGTTGACCCTTCAGCAACGCCCGGAAGCAGTGCAGGGCAAACCGTACTGCCAGCAACTCGAGGCAATTGACATCCAGAAGGCGCTGGGGTCCTGTCCAGCCGCCCGCGGCTGCTTGTCCATTGCACATGGCACCCCAACCCGTGGCAGAGGCATCCGTCGATACGACAACATGCCTGGAAACTCGTTCTAAGGGCACACCGGCCCATAGAAAACTGAGGTTCGACCACGGGGTGAGCGTCTGTAAGCAGGTCAGTTGAACCCGGAGCGTGCCAAACTGCCATGCCCATCTCGGGACTCGATCGCGAAGCCAATGCTGAAACGGTCTCATATGAAGCAATCCGAGCGGTGTCACCGCGGCTGCAGATTTCATATGCCCCAGGTGCCTCTGAAATAGTTTCAGTGGAACCGCACTCTTGCTTTCGATTTGACGGAGGCAAGTCAGCAGAGACTGCACACGCTCGCTTGAAAGCTGCGCGCACGTGGTGACCGAGTCAATGTCCATACCGAGAAAAGAGATCCTCTGCGCTGGGCAGAGTTTGCTTTTCTCCCAGCAAACTTGTACTGATATGCCCTCCCCTCGAAAGCAAACCGTAGGAACGGTCTGTGTCAAGGAAGGATGGAGACATGGAAGTAGGCGTCCTTCAGGTCGATCACTGCAAACCAATCGGGAGGACGAACGCATTTGAAAAGGCGTTTCGCAGCCGGTAAAGGGATCGGTTCAAGATGCGAAGGTCCAGGATTGGTCATAACCCACCGGTTTTCTTGGGTACAATGAAGTAGGGGCTGTAAAACCCAGACTTAATTTTGGCTGGAGGGACAGGCTCGATTGCACCCTTCGCCAGCAGGGTGGCAGTCTCCGCACGCATGACTGGGGCTTTGGCCCCGATCACGTTCTGGCGGACTCCCCTGTAGCGGGGAGGAGCCTGCGCGAACTGAATCGCGTAGCTGAGTCTGACGGTCCGCGTGACCCAGCGGGACAGCCCCGGAGGCTGAAGCCAGGCTCCCAGGAACTGCACCAGCGGGGTCATACGGACCACAGACGTACCCAGGGTGGGGCAGCGAAGCAGCGTTACCGGCCCGGACATGGGAGGCTGTTGGGCGTCCTGGTGTGGGGGCACGGTTAACGGCTGCGTCCTGACAGAGGAGACCAGGGAAGGACATGCATTCCACTGGGGTCTGATCTGAGAGGAGGCTGGCGACAGAGAGGGATGCGAGTGGCGGGACCCGGGGATGGCGCGCACGTCATCACCGGTCTCTTGCTGCTCAGGGATGGGATTATTAGTTCTTTCTTTAACCACATTGGGGTGCTGCTGACCCGGGGGCCAGCAGCTGAACAAAAGATTCTCCCCCGGCCCTCCACCGGGGGAAGGAGCGGCCCTGCTGCCGTCTCCTGGAAAGAACTGCCCATCCCTGAGCTGTCCGCGTCAGGAGTGCCACTTAGCCTGGCGTTTTTTCGCGGGCTGCGGGGCTGGAGCGGACTG
Organism: Gobio gobio; assembly: GCF_949357685.1. Classification (NCBI taxonomy): domain Eukaryota; kingdom Metazoa; phylum Chordata; class Actinopteri; order Cypriniformes; family Gobionidae; genus Gobio; species Gobio gobio. Next base: position 32,123,926 of record NC_137102.1, on the reverse strand, counting down.
GGACGCCTTCCTGCGGTTACGGTTGAGGGAGCCCCGGGAGGGCGCCCTCGGCGGCGAGCAGGCTGAGGCAACTGCGCGGGCAGTGGGGTGGAGGCAGCAGCTGACTGCCGGGGCAGTATGTGTTTGATGGCCTCAGTCTGCTTCTGAGCGGCCGAGAACTGTTGGGCGAAGCTCTTGACCGCCCCGCCGAATAGCCCATCCTGGGATATGGGAGTGTTGAGGAACCGGGTTCGCTCGCCGTCCCACATATCGGCCAGGGTGAGCCATAGGTGTGTCTCCTGCACCACGTTTGTGGACATCACCTGACCCAGGGAGCGTGCGGTCACCTTCGTCGCCCGGAGAGCGAGGTCGGTGGCGGCACGCAACTCATTGCTGAGTCCTGGATCAGCCCCGCCCTCGTGCAGGTCACACAGCAACTTGGCTTGGTAAGCCTGAAGAGTTGCCATGGCATGCAAAGAAGCGGCGGCCGCGTCAGGTCAAAGCACTCTGAGGACACAGTTGCATTGCAATAGATCGTTCAACTGGGGGGACCCAGTACCCCCAGTGTACCCACGAGCCACGCCTCCATCGAGAGCGGTGAAGGCGGAAGAGTTCACCGAACGGTCACGGGAAGACACGAGCCACGAGCGTGCCGCCCCCAAAAACCAATCATCCAGCCGCGAACGCTCAGGTCGGGGCGGAGGGTTCCACTCCAACCAAAGCGCTGCGGCGGCCCGAGAGAGCATGGCTGTCAACTCCGGGTCCGACTCGGGCAATGCTGGCACACCCGAAGGCGGTAGCACAGCCGAGTCATCATCCTAAGATGACTCCAGCCCACCTTGTGATGCGGCGATAGACATTTCTTCGTCCTCCGCCGCGCCAAACGCCACAGTCGGGACAGCAGGAGCCGGCCCCGATGTAGACGCTTGAACACGGGGCGGGTCAGGTGCAAGAGAGGGGGGTGTGGGCCGAGGCATGAGCGTCGGAGCTTTATTCCACACCGTCACCCTCAGATCACCCTGGCCACTAGCCAAAGTGCAGCCTCCGGTGGAGACCGCAGATTGGGGTGTGGCAGAGGGGACTCTCGCTCCGGCATCAGCACGAAGCTCACGGAGTCTTGATCAAAGCACCGAGATGACCATGTTCCCGCAGTGAGAACATGAATCACCCACGAGCGCTGCCTGTGCGTGCTGAAAGCCCAAACACGACAAACAACGCTCGTGCCCATCAGAGGGCGAGATAAATCTACCGCACCCAGAAGTGCACGGGCGAGACATCCTGAAAAGGACGTGCCACGCGCAAGCTCTTTTTGTGAGAGGAAGCCTCGCAGTTGATGCCGAAGCGCCCAGGGAAACACACACCAGCTGTCAGACAGACCACTGCGCAGATCAGCAGGCAGGAAGTATGCGATCACTGGAACGCGCCATTACACCAACACCGGCTGAAAAGCTGCTCATCTCGAAGAAGCTGACAGAGTCTCAGAAGGCTGTAGGAGTGAAGAGGTAGGTACTCTTGGCTCCGAAAGCAGAAACATAATGCGATATTGCCACGTACTTCCTTTTATACTCACGCGGTGAGGCGGAGTTACGTATGCAAATTCCGCATGGCCCATGGTATTGGCACGGCGTTGGGCATTTTCTTAAAGCTCGAAGATGATAGGCTTCTAAGCGAAACCCCCATCGTTAGTCACTAACGTTACGTCGTAGTGACTGAACGAAAGGGAACGCATGTCCATGGAAGTCCACCAGTAGTTTTCTGCTCACTGAATACATACACTGCTCTTTCATGGCACTATGTCAATAGCAAAACAATAGTGGGGCACTCCCTCTAGAAAACTGCCTTTCTTCTGCAGAGCTTTGATTAGCGGAACAAATTAAAACCATTATATAACAGAAAGATATTAAGGTTTGTCTATTTCTTTCTGGTTTTATGATGGTCTGAAGTCAAGTCAAGTCAAGTCAACTTTATTTATATAGCGCTTTTAACAATGCAGATTGTTTCAAAGCAGCTTTAAATTGTTAAACAGGAAAATAATGCAGCATAATTTTATCCAGCCGTCTAGCCATTCTCAATTTACAATAATTGAGAAATGAACAATAATTTATACTGTTGGAGTTACAGGTTTACAGGGCTTTAAGTATTTACTCATAGTTAATAACTTACTGCATAATTTCTGCTGTATTGCAAAGAAAAAAATTTCATATGTAGTCAGGTATGCAAAACATATAAAAATTCAGTTCTCTGCAGAGTCGGAAATTAACGTGCAAAAAATGCCCCTGCACATTTAAAGAAAATCTTTTACAAATATTGTGATGAAAGTGAAATGCTGCACGTAAGAGGTAAATTGACTGCTTCAGAGATGGGGAATGTTCTTTGCTCGCTTTATTCCCAGTTTGAAACATTAAAAAAGGGCACATATGACATATAGTATTATGACAATGTCTAAATGGCAGATTTATTACAGTATGTCCAAATTGTCTTCATAATACACAAATGCATATTTTATAGAATGCACCTTTTTTTTAAGGAAGTAAGTTCTTGATCCAACATCAAATGCAGTACATACTCTGACAGTAACCACCTGCTATGTTCTACAAGATCACTGTACAGTGATAATTTAAAACAATAATTGTGCTGGAACATACCAGAAGTCAGTCTTGGAGTTACTTGATCCAGGGCCAATAGCCAGAGGAACTATTTCTCTTGCGTTTTCCCCTCCTCTTTATAAGTCTTCTCTTGACAGTGGGTGAATGCAAAACAAGCTAGACTCAGAGATGATTGTGAGGCTTGAGTGAGACAGATGGTCTCTCATGTGCTGTCCAGAATGGGCATGTGGGATGCTGAGCTTTCCGTCTCTCGCGCGCTGCTAGTTTTAGATAATAATGGATCACAATTCCATTTGACTGTGGACAGGCGACCACAAGTGGAATGCTTAGACGCCACCGCAGTTTTGTGGAAAGTTATGACTGGATGGAGCGTGCATCTTCTGGAGGTGTTTCCTTGGTGCAACTTCCTAAGGTCTGTATGTAATTTCCTCATAGTCTTTAACAAGTGTGAGAGGCGAAGGATAGGCTTTAATCGATTTAAACTCACACTAAAATGTTACTTTTGTAATAGAAGTTGTTGCATTGGTTCTTAGTATTTGATATTTCTTTTGTTACATTTTGCAATTATTCAAGTAGAAGATGTGTTTTAAGTGATTTGTTTGCAAGAAAAATTTGAAGGTACATGAACAAAAGTGTGAAATGTAGCCTACATTAGTATATGGTCTTGGGTAGATTACTTACAGTTTGTAATCGGTTACTGAGTCAAAATTACTTGACAAAAATTGTAATTAGTAATGTAATCCATTACATTACCTGTTAAAGGTAATATAATTGGACACATTCTTTTCTTTATTTTTAAGTAGATGTGGCCAAAATATTACAATCTCACAAATATGTCATTTTATTTCACGATAAGGATAACACTATATAGTTATTTTTGCTTTAAATAAGGTTATGATATCCAAAAAAAATGTACCATTAAAATGTCATAATTCTTGTCATCAACACTGAAAAAAAAAACAATAAGTAATTTATTTCCAAGTTTTTGCATGCATATATTTTTAGAAAATTTCACATGTGGAATTAAGTAAATTCTACTTAACTAAGTTAGGTAAAATTAACAATGAAAATAAGTCATTTTAACTTGGCCAGTAAAAGATTGAGTAATTTGTACATAGTTGAAGTTTCCTTTGCAATACTTTATGCTCAAACAATTAAGCCATGCTTTTAAAGTGAATGTTTTACTTAGAAACATCTAAGTAAATAACACAATAGACATTGTAAACACCATATCTACATAAAAGAAGTAACACTGCATGAACAAAGAGACATCAATACTTGGTTTACAATACACAATGACGGTAACATTCGATGGATCGTTTTTGAGTATGAATGTCATTTTGAGTAGAAAATGACCAAATGTCACAAAATGACAAGTTACTAAACCTAACAGCAAAAGCAATGATAAAACAGTGTAAATACAGCTGGAAAACCGCGAAAAAACAACCAAATTATTCAAACCCCAGTGCATGATGGGAACACCAGTATCAGAAAAGTTGAGTAGTTTTACTTAATTTTATAGTGTTGATATTTATGCTTTCATTTCTACAAGCTTGAATTGACCTATTGGTAAGCCCCGCCTCCCTTAGTTACTGTTGCTAACTCGGACAAACAAACGGAGTTGCTATATCTTTCAATGTACAGCTGTCAGTGTGAAAACCTTATCCCAAGATGTTTTTGGACACAGATTGTAGCGTATATCCCGTCCGAATGATGGCCAAACTTAACTGATGGTTTATCAAGTTTATTGCATCGTTATTCACTCCAAAAAATCATCGTAAGAGCTGAACAAACAAAGCATAAGAAGTGTGCATTAACGTCTCATTCACAAACTATCTCTCTCCGTTGCATTACCATTAACATACACAGCAAATTACACAAGAACACTCAAACAACTAACAGTAAACATACATATACACAGACCATGTGCCTTTTCGAGGGTGCAGTTAATAACTGGTAAACTTTGTATCTGCAAAACAACTCCGATAAACTGCGTGCAAGCTCTTCCTTTCGTTACCCGGAGACTATAATACCCATCAAAATAGGAGTCCTCCTTAGTAGGACCGATAATGTAGACCTTAAACATATCTAAAATGAAATGTATGTAAATATAACCAGTTTAATATGGAGAGGCACTGAAATGTAGACCTTCGTGTTTTTGACCTACAGTGTTAACGTTACATGACGTGAGAACAGTTAGTTATTTCGGTTTGTATGTTAGCAGGGATTTTAAACGTAACTTAACGAGAGTATGACAAACAGAAAATCCTCTCAGGATACCTGGAATCAGTGTTACAGTACCTCAGGCACTATGTTTTAGCATTTTTGTAGCATAAACACCATCAAACCGATGAGAGCTTCAGATTTTCCAATGCATCTCTATGGCGCTGACACCTAAAGATGTCCGAGTTCCGGTCCCAGCGCAACTGATACTCAACTGCTATTGGCTCATCTGCATTCGAGGGGAGGGGCTTACCGATAGGTCAATTGAGTACTAATATAGAATTTACTTTTTAATTTACTTTTAATTTACTTTAAATTCTTGTCCGAACTAACTTTTCATGTAGAAATTAGGGGCCAAGCACCGAAGGTGCGAAGGCACCTATTGAAACCGTTCCCGTTCCTATTATTATTATTATTAGGGGCCAAGCACCGAAGGTGCGAAGGCACCTATTGAAACCGTTCCCGTTCCTATTATTATTATTATTAGGGGCCAAGCACCGAAGGTGTGAAGGCACCTATTGAAACCGTTCCCGTTCCTATTATTATTATTATTAGGGGCCAAGCACCGAAGGTGCGAAGGCACCTATTGAAACCGTTCCCGTTCCTATTATTAGGGGCCAAGCACCGAAGGTGCGAAGGCACCTATTGAAACCGTTCCCGTTCTTATTATTATTATTCATCTTCTTCTTCTTCTTCTTCTTCTTCTTCCGCCACGAAGTCTGTGGCAGCCCATAGAACCGTATGGTAAAAAGTTGTGAAATTTGGCACACTAATAGAGGACAGTCTGAAATGTCACCGTAGCAAATTTGGAGTCTCAAACTCAATCCCTCTAGCGCCACCATCAGTCCAAAATTTGACTCATGTTTATGCTAATAACTTTTGAACCATAAGGGCTAGAAACAAAATTATTTTTTCCTCTGATTCCTTGGCTCAAGACGATTCGATTGCACCATATGACGTCATTTTCCGTCATAAAAATTTTCCCGCCATTTTGAATTTTCCGAAAAACCTACTTTTACAAACTCGTCCTAGACGGTTCATCCGATTTGCACGAAAATTGAACCAGATCATCTTCAGACCATGCTGACAAAAAATCTTGCAAATCAAGTTGATTCGTCAAATCATTTGCGATAAACTCGCAAACAAATTTTACGTAGCGGTTGCAAAAACACTCATAAGCCTATATCTCCGCAACGCTTTATCGTATTGAAACCAAACTTGGTACATGTCATCACAAGCATGACTTGAGGCAACATACAGCGTTTCGGCGCAGCGCCACCTACTGGTCCGGAGATACGAAAAATTGCTATTTTTGCTTATAACTTCTGAACTGTTTGTCCAAAAATCATAAAAAAGGTCTCGTTACATTCAGGACGGCATGCCGAGTCGTCTGATATTCAATTTTACCATATCGGCCATTTTGGCTGTCGGCCATTTTGAATTTTGTCAAAAAATGCTATATTTTACAAATGCATTAGTATATTGTTACTAAACTCGGTATGTGACTTCCATGCTATGCCCTGAAGGTACTCAAAAAGTTTTAGGGCAGTGCCACCTTGTGGTCAAAATATATAACAAACTTGACAAAAATGCTAATAACTTTTGATTAAATTAGCCTAGTATATTGAAACTGGTCATAATAGAGTCATTGGCTCATGCCGATTCAATTGCAACCTATGATGTCATTTTCGGTCATGATAATTTCCCCGCCATTTTTAATTTTCCAAAAAACCTACTTTTGCGAACTCGTCCTAGACGGTTTGTCCGATTTGCACAGAAATTTAACCATATCATCTTCAGACCATGTTGACAAAAAATCTTGCAAATCAAGTTGATTTGTCAAATCGTTTTCGATAAACGCGCACACAAATTTTGCGTAGCGGTTGCAAAAACACTCATAAGCCTATATCTCCACAACGCTTAATCGTATTCAAACCAATCTTGGTATATGTCATCACAAGCATGACCTGAAGCAACATGCAGCGTTTCGGCGCAGCGACACCTACTGGTCCGGAGATACAAAAAATGGCTATTTTTGCTTATAACTTTTGAACTGTTTGTCCAAAAATGATAAAAGTGGTCTCGTTAGATTCAAGACGGCATGCCGAGTCGTCTGATATTCAATTTTACCATATCGGCCATTTTGGCTGTCGGCCATTGTGAAATTTTGGCAAAAAATGCTATTTTTTACAAATGCATTAGTGTATTGTTACTAAACTCGGTATGTGACTTCCACGCCATGCCCTGAAAGTACTCAAAATGTTTTGGGGCAGTGCCACCTTGTGGTCAAAAGTTATAACAAACTTGACAAAAATGCTAATAACTTTTGATTAAATTAGCCTAGTTTATTGAAACTGGTCATAATACAGTTATTGGCTCATGCCGAGCACATAGATACCAATTTTGCCATATTTGGCAAACTTTCTTGTCCTCCATCTTGTTATTTGCTAAAAACCTACTTTTGCAAACTCATCCTAGACAGTTCGTCCAATTTGCACAAAAATTTAACCAGATCATCTTCAGACGATGCTGAAAAAAAAACTTAGAAATCATGTTGATTCGTCGAATCGTTTTCGATAAACGCGTGGACAAATTTTACGTAGCAGTTGCAAACATACACTTAAGGATATATCTCTGCAACGCTTTATCGTATTCAAACCAATCTTGGTACATGTCATCACAAGGATGACTTGAGGCAACATGCAGCGTTTCGGAGCAGCGCCACCTACTGGTCCGGAGATACAAAAAATTTTTATTTTTTCTTATAACTTTTGAACCATTTGTCCAAAAATCATAAAAGTGGTCTCGTTAGATTCAGGACGGCATGCCGAGTTGTCTGATAATTTTGCCATATTTGGTCAAACATCTTGTCCTCAATGTTCTTATTTGATCAAAACCTACTTTTTCAAACTCATCCTAGACCGTTTGTCCAAAATCGAATCGTATCATCTTCAGACTATGTCAACAAAAAGTTAGGAATTTTGCATCAATAGATGAAACCGTTTTTGTAAACCGCAGTGACGAAGTTGAGCCATGATGCCAAAATGACTCTTGAGGCTGTATCTCTGCAATGCTTTGACATATTGGCATCAAACTTTGCATGTGTCATTGTTCCCTTATTCTGACCACACCACATACATTTTGTAACTGTGCCACCTATTGGTCAAAAGTGATAAACCATTAACTTATATTATCAGTGACTCTATATATGATATTTCAGCCATTTTGCCTAATCTTCTTAAACTGTATAATTTTTCATTGCTGCAGTTGGTCTAACACTCTCAGACTACAATGCATTTTCAGCCTTTTGCCTAAAATCATCTTAAAACGTGATTAATTTCTCATTGCTGCAGTTGATCTGACACTGCCAGCCATTTTGGCATGTCTTGTCTTCTTCTTTGCGTTTGGCCCCGGTATTGCTGCTTGCAGCTATATTTAGGGGCCAAGCACCGAAGGTGCGAAGGCACCTATTGAAACCGTTCCCGTTCTTATTATTAGGGGCCAAGCACCGAAGGTGCGAAGGCACCTATTGAAACCGTTCCCGTTCTTATTATTATTATTCATCTTCTTCTTCTTCTTCTTCTTCTTCTTCTTCTTCCGCCACAAAGTCTATGGCAGCCCATAGAACCGTATGGTAAAAAGTTGTGAAATTTGGCACACTAATAGAGGACAGTCTGACATGTCACCGTAGCAAATTTGGAGTCTCAAACTCAATCCCTCTAGCGCCACCATCAGTCCAAAATTTGACTCATGTTTATGCTAATAACTTTTGAACCATAAGGGCTAGAAACAAAATTCTTTTTTCCTCTGATTCCTTGGCTCAAGACGATTCGATTGCAACCTATGACGTCATTTTCCGCCATGGTAATTTTCCCGCCATTTTTAATTAACCGAAAAACCTACTTTTACGAACTCGTCCTAGACGGTTCATCCGATTTGCACGAAAATTTAACCAGATCATCTTCAGACCATGCTGACAAAAAATCTTGCAAATCAAGTTGATTCGTCAAATCATTTGCGATAAACGCGCAAACAAATTTTACGTAGCGGTTGCAAAAACACTCTTAAGGCAATATCTCCGCAACGCTTTATCGTATTCAAACCAAACTTGGTACATGTCATCACAAGCATGACTTGAGGCAACATACAGCGTTTCGGCGCAGTGCCACCTACTGGTCCGGAGATACGAAAAATTGCAATTTTTGCTTATAACTTCTGAACTGTTTGTCCAAAAATCATAAAAGTGGTCTCGTTACATTCAGGACGGCATGCCGAGTCGTCTGATATTCAATTTTACCATATCGGCCATTTTGGCTGTCGGCCATTTTGAATTTTGTCAAAAAATGCTATATTTTACAAATGCATTAGTATATTGTTACTAAACTCGGTATGTGACTTCCTTGCTATGCCCTGAAGGTACTCAAAAAGTTTTAGGGCAGTGCCACCTTGTGGTCAAAAGATATAACAAACTTGACAAAAATGCTAATAACTTTTGATTAAATTAGCCTAGTATATTGAAACTGGTCATAATAGAGTCATTGGCTCATGCCGATTCAATTGCAACCTATGATGTCATTTTCGGTCATGATAATTTCCCCGCCATTTTTAATTTTCCAAAAAACCTACTTTTACGAACTCGTCCTAGACGGTTTGTCCGATTTGCACGAAAATTGAACCAGATCATCTTCAGACCATGCTGACAAAAAATCTTGCAAATCAAGTTGATTTGTCAAATCGTTTTCGATAAACGCGCACACAAATTTTGCGTAGCGGTTGCAAAAACACTCATAAGCCTATATCTCCACAACGCTTTATCGTATTCAAACCAATCTTGGTATATGTCATCAAAAGCATGACTTGAAGCAACATGCAGCGTTTCGGCGCAGCGCCACCTACTGGTCCGGAGATACAAAAAATGGCTATTTTTGCGTATAACTTTTGAACTGTTTGTCCAAAAATCATGTCTTCCGCACCATGCTTTGAAGGTACTCAAAACGTTTTGGGGCAGTGCCACCTTGTGGTCAGAGGTTATAACAAAATTTACAAACATGCTAATAACTTTTGATTAAATTAGCCTAGTTTAATGAAACTGGTCATAATACAGTCATTGGCTCATGCCGAGAACAGAGATACTAATTTTTCCATATTTGGTCAAACATCCTGTCCTCAATGTTCTTATTTGATCAAAACCTACTTTTTCAAACTCATCCTAGACCGTTTGTCCAATTTCCACCAAAATCGAATCGTATCATCTTCAGACAGTGTCAACAAAAAGTTAGGGATTTTGCATCAATAGATGAAACCGTTTTTGTAAACCGCAGCGACGAAGTTGAGCCATCATGCCAAAATTACTCTTGAGGCTGTATCTCTGCAATGCTTATACATATTGGCATCAAACTTTGCATGTGTCATTGTTCCCTTATTCTGACCACACCACATCAATTTCGTATCTGTGCCACCTATTGGTCAAAAGTGATAAACCATTAACTTACATTATCAGTGACTCAATATATGATATTTCAGCCATTTTGCCTAATCTTCTTAAACTGTATAATTGTTAATTGTTGCAGTTGGTCTGACACTCTCAGACTACAATGCATTTTCAGCCTTTTGCTTCAAATCATCTTAAAACGTGATTAATTGCTCATTGCTCCAGTTGATCTGACACTGCCAGCCATTTTGGCATGTCTTGTCTTCTTCTTTGCGCTTGGCCCCGGTATTGCTGCTTGCAGCTATATTTATTCATCTTCTTCTTCTTCTTCTTCAGCCACGAAGTCTATGGCAGCCCATAGAACCGTATGGTAAAAAGTTGTGAAATTTGGCACACTAATAGAGGACAGTCTGCAATGTCACCGTAGCAAATTTGGAGTCTCAAACTCAATCCCTCTAGCGCCACCATCAGTCCAAAATTTGACTCATGTTTATGCTAATAACTTTTGAACCATAAGGGCTAGAAACAAAATTCTTTTTTCCCCTGATTCCTTGGCTCAAGACGATTCGATTGCACCCTATGACGTCATTTTCCGTCATAAAAATTTTCCCGCCATTTTTAATTTTCCGAAAAACCTACTTTTACGAACTCGTCCTAGACGGTTCATCCGATTTGCACGAAAATTGAACCAGATCATCTTCAGACCATGCTGACAAAAAATCTTGCAAATCAAGTTGATTCGTCAAATCATTTGCGATAAACGCGCAAACAAATTTTACGTAGCGGTTGCAAAAACACTCTTAAGGCAATATCTTCACAACGCTTTATCGTATTCAAACCAAACTTGGTACATGTCATCACAAGCATGACTTGAGGCAACATACAGCGTTTCGGCGCAGCGCCACCTACTGGTCCGGAGATACGAAAAATTGCTATTTTTGCTTATAACTTCTGAACTGTTTGTCCAAAAATCATAAAAGTGGTCTCGTTACATTCAGGACGGCATGCCGAGTCGTCTGATATTCAATTTTACCATATCGGCCATTTTGGCTGTCGGCCATTTTGAATTTTGTCAAAAAATGCTATATTTTACAAATGCATTAGTATATTGTTACTAAACTCGGTATGTGACTTCCTTGCTATGCCCTGAAGGTACTCAAAAAGTTTTAGGGCAGTGCCACCTTGTGGTCAAAAGATATAACAAACTTGACAAAAATGCTAATAACTTTTGATTAAATTAGCCTAGTATATTGAAACTGGTCATAATAGAGTCATTGGCTCATGCCGATTCAATTGCAACCTATGACGTCATTTTCGGTCATGATAATTTCCCCGCCATTTTTAATTTTCCAAAAAACCTACTTTTACGAACTCGTCCTAGACGGTTTGTCCGATTTGCACAGAAATTGAACCAGATCATCTTCAGACCATGCTGACAAAAAATCTTGCAAATCAAGTTGATTTGTCAAATCGTTTTCGATAAACGCGCACACAAATTTTGCATAGCGGTTGCAAAAACACTCATAAGCCTATATCTCCACAACGCTTTATCTTATTCAAACCAATCTTGGTATATGTCATCACAAGCATGACCTGAGGCAACATGCAGCGTTTCGGCGCAGCGCCACCTACTGGTCCGGAGATACAAAAAATGGCTATTTTTGCTTATAACTTGTGAACTGTTTGTCCAAAATTCATGTCTTCCGCACCATGCTTTGAAGGTACTCAAAAAGTTTTGGGGCAGTGCCACCTTGTGGTCAGAGGTTATAACAAAATTTACAAACATGCTAATAAATTTTGATTAAATTAGCCTAGTTTAATGAAACTGGTCATAATACAGTCATTGGCTCATGCCGAGAACATAGATACTAATTTTGCCATATTTGGTCAAACATCCTGTCCTCAATGTTCTTATTTGATCAAAACCTACTTTTTCAAACTCATCCTAGACCGTTTGTCCAATTTCCACCAAAATCGAATCGTATCATCTTCAGACTGTGTCAACAAAAAGTTAGGAATTTTGCATCGATAGATGAAACCGTTTTTGTAAACCGCAGTGACGAAGTTGAGCCATGATGCCAAAATGACTCTTGAGGCTGTATCTCTGCAATGCTTTGACATATTGGTATCAAACTTTGCATGTGTCATTGTTCCCTTATTCTGACCACACCACATCAATTTCGTATCTGTGCCACCTTTTGGTCAAAAGTGATAAACCATTAACTTATATTATCAGTGACTCTATATATGATATTTCAGCCATTTTGCCTAATCTTCTTAAACTGTATAATTGTTCATTGCTGCAGTTGGTCTAACACTCTCAGACTACAATGCATTTTCAGCCTTTTGCCTAAAATCATCTTAAAACGTGATTAATTTCTCATTGCTGCAGTTGATCTGACACTGCCAGCCATTTTGGCATGTCTTGTCTTCTTCTTTGCGCTTGGCCCCGGTATTGCTGCTTGCAGCTATATTTAGGGGCCAAGCACCGAAGGTGCGAAGGCACCTATTGAAACCGTTCCCGTTCTTATTATTAGGGGCCAAGCACCGAAGGTGCGAAGGCACCTATTGAAACCGTTCCCGTTCCTATTATTATTATTATTCATCTTCTTCTTCTTCTTCTTCTTCTTCTTCTTCCGCCACGAAGTCTATGGCAGCCCATAGAACCGTATGGTAAAAAGTTATGAAATTTGGCACACTAATAGAGGACAGTCTGAAATGTCACCATAGCAAATTTTGAGTCTCTAACTCAATTCCTCTAGCGCCACCATCAGTCCAAAATTAGACTCATGTTTATGCTAATAACTTTTGAACCATAAAGGCTAGAAACAAAATTCTTTTTTCCTCTGATTCCTTGGCTCAAGACAATTTGATTGCACCCTATGACGTCATTTTCCGTCATAAAAATTTTCCCGCCATTTTGAATTTTCCGAAAAACCTACTTTTGCGAACTCGTCCTAGACGGTTCATCCGATTTGCACGAAAATTGAACCAGATCATCTGCAGACCATGCTGACAAAAAATCTTGCAAATCAACTTGATTCGTCAAATTGTTTTTGAAAAACACGCAAACAAATTTTACGTAGCAGTTGCAAAAACACACTTAAGGCAATATCTCCACAACGCTTTATCGTATTCAAACCAAACTTGGTACATGTCATCAAAAGCATGACATGAGGCAACATGCAGTGTTTCGGCGCAGCGCCACCTACTGGTCCGGAGATACAAAAAATGGCTGTTTTTGCTTATAACTTTTGAACCGTTTGTCCAAAAATCATAAAAGTGGTCTCGTTAGATTCAGGACGGCATGCCGAGTCGTCTGATATTCAATTTTACCATATCGGCCATTTTGGCTGTCGGCCATTTTGAATTATGTGCTAAAATGCTATATTTTACAAACTCATTAGTCTATCGTTATGAAACTTGGTATGTGTCTTCCGCACTATGCTTTGAAGGTACTCAAAAAGTGTTGGGGCAGTGCCACCTTGTGGTCAAAGGTTATAACAAAATTTACAAAAATGCTAATAACTTTTGATTAAATTAGCTTAGTTTAATGAAACTGGTCATAATACATTCATTGGCTCATACCGATTCAATTGCACCCTATGACGTCATTTTCGGTCATGATAATTTCCCCGCCATTTTTAATTTTCCAAAAAACCTACTTTTGCGAACTCGTCCTAGACGGTTTGTCCGATTTGCACAGAAATTGAACCATATCATCTTCAGACCATGCTGACAAAAAATCTTGCAAATCAAGTTGATTTGTATAATCGTTTTCGATAAACGCGCACACAAATTTTGCGTAGCGGTTGCAAAAACACTCATAAGGCAATATCTCCGCAATGCTTTATCGTATTCAAACCAATCTTGGTACATGTCATCACAAGCATGACCTGAGGCAACATGCTGCGTTTCGGCGCAGTGCCACCTACTGGTCCGGAGATACAAAGAATGGATATTTTTGCTTTTATCATTTTTTTAACCGTTTGTCCAAAAATCATAAAAGTTGTCTCATTAGATTCAGGACGGCATGCCGAGTCGTCTGATATTCAATTTTACCATATCGGCCATTTTGGCTGTCGGCCATTTTGAATTATGTGCTAAAATACAAACGCATTAGTCTATCGTTATGAAATGTGGTATGTCTTCCGCACCATGCTTTGAAGGTACTCAAAAAGTTTTGGGGCAGTGCCACCTTGTGGTCAAAGGTTATAACAAAATTTACAAAAATGCTAATAACGTTTGATTAAATTAGCCTAGTTTAATGAAACTGGTCATAATACATTTATTGGCTTATGCCGAGAATATAGATACTAATTTTACCATATTTGGTCAAACATACTGTCCTCAATATTCTTATTTGATCAAAACCTACTTTTTCAAACTCATCCTAGACCGTTTGTCCAATTTCTACCAAAATCAAATCGTATCATCTTCAGACTGTGTCAATAAAAAGTTAGGGATTTTGCATCAATAGATGAAACCGTTTTTGTAAACCGCAGCGACGAAGTTGAGGCATGATGCCAAAATGACTCTTGAGGCTGTATCTCTGCAATGCTTTGACATATTGGCATTAAACTTTGCATGTGTCATTGTTCCCTTATTCTGACCACACCACATAAATTTCGTAACTGTGCCACCTATTGGTCAAAAGTGATAAACCATTAACTTATATTATCAGTGACTCTATATATGATATTTCAGCCATTTTGCCTAATCTTCTTAAACTGATAGATACTAATTTTGCCATATTTGGTCAAACATCCTGTCCTCAATGTTCTTATTTGATCAAAATCTACTTTTTCAAACTCATCCTAGACCGTTTGTCCGATTTCCACCAAAATCGAATCGTATCATCTTCAGACTGTGTCAACAAAAAGTTAGGGATTTTGCATCAATAGATGAAACCGTTTTTGTAAACCGCAGCGACGAATTTGAGACATGATGCCAAAATGACTCTTGAGGCTGTATCTCTGCAATGCTTTGACATATTGGTATCAAACTTTGCATGTGTCATTGTTCCCTTATTCTGACCACACCATATCAATTTCGTAACTGCGCCACCTATTGGTCAAAAGTGAAAAACCATCAACTTATATTATCAGTGACTCTATATATGATATTTCAGCCATTTTGCCTAATCTTCTTAAACTGTATAATTGTTCATTGTTGCAGTTGGTCTGACACTGTCAGACTACAATGCATTTTTCAGCCTTTTGCCTAAAATCATCTTAAAACGTGATTAATTGCTCATTGCTCCAGTTGATCTGACACTGCCAGCCATTTTGGCATGTCTTGTCTTCTTCTTTGCGCTTGGCCCCGGTATTGCTGCTTGCAGCTATATTTCATCTTCTTCTTCTTCTTCCGCCACGAAGTCTATGGCAGCCCATAGAACCGTATGGTAAAAAGTTGTGAAATTTGGCACACTAATAGAGGACAGTCTGAAATGTCACCGTAGCAAATTTGGAGTCTCAAACTCAATCCCTCTAGCGCCACCATCAGTCCAAATTTTGACTCATGTTTATGCTAATAACTTTTGAACCATAAGGGCTAGAAACGAAATTCTTTTTTCCTCTGATTCCTTGGCTCAAGGCGATTCGATTGCACCCTATGACGTCATTTTCCGTCATAATAATTTTCCCGCCATTTTTAATTTTCCGAAAAACCTACTTTTACGAACTCGTCCTAGACGGTTCATCCGATTTGCACGAAAATTGAACCAGATCATCTTCAGACCATGCTGACAAAAAATCTTGCAAATCAAGTTGATTCGTCAAATCATTTGCGATAAACGCGCAAACAAATTTTACGTAGCGGTTGCAAAAACACTCTTAAGGCAATATCTCCGCAACGCTTTATCGTATTTAAACCAAACTTGGTACATGTCATCACAAGCATGACTTGAGGCAACATGCAGTGTTTCGGCGCAGCGCCACCTACTGGTCCGGAGATACAAAAAATGGCTGTTTTTGCTTATAACTTTTGAACCGTTTGTCCAAAAATCATAAAAGTGGTCTCGTTAGATTCAGGACGGCATGCCGAGTCGTCTGATATTCAATTTTACCATATCGCCCATTTTGGCTGTCGGCCATTTTGAATTATGTGCTAAAATGCTATATTTTACAAATGCATTAGTGTATTGTTACTAAACTCGGTATGTGACTTCCACTCCATGCCCTGAAGGTACTCAAAAAGTTTTGGGGCAGTGCCACCTTGTGGTCAAAAGTTATAACAAACTTGACAAAAATGCTAATAACTTTTGATTTAATTAGCTTAGTATAATGAAACTGGTCATAATACATTCATTGGCTCATGCCGATTCAATTGCATCCTATGACGTCATTTTCGGTCATGATAATTTCCCCGCCATATTTAATTTTCCAAAAAACCTACTTTTGCGAACTCGTCCTAGACGGTTTGTCCGATTTGCACGAAAATTGAACCAGATCATCTTCAGACCATGCTGACAAAAAATCTTGCAAATCAAGTTGATTCGTCAAATCGTTTTTGATAAACGTGCACACAAATTTTACGTAGCGGTTGCAAAAACACTCATAAGGCTATATCTCTACAATGCTTTATCGTATTCAATCCAAACTTGGTACATGTCATCACAAGCATGACTTGAGGCAACATGCAGTGTTTCGGCGCAGCGCCACCTACTGGTCCGGAGATACAAAAAATGGCTGTTTTTGCTTATAACTTTTGAACTGTTTGTCCAAAAATCATATCTTCCGCACCATGCTTTGAAGGTACTCAAAACGTTTTGGGGCAGTGCCACCTTGTGGTCAGAGGTTATAACAAAATTTACAAACATGCTAATAACTTTTGATTAAATTAGCCTAGTTTAATGAAACTGGTCATAATACAGTCATTGGCTCATGCCGAGAACAGAGATACTATTTTTTCCATATTTGGTCAAACATCCTGTCCTCAATCTTCTTATTTGATCAAAACCTACTTTTTCAAACTCATCCTAGACCGTTTGTCCAATTTCCACCAAAATCGAATCGTATCATCTTCAGACTGTGTCAACAAAAAGTTAGGGATTTTGCATCAATAGATGAAACCGTTTTTGTAAACCGCAACGACGAAGTTGAGCCATTATGCCAAAATGACTCTTGAGGCTGTATCTCTGCAATGCTTTGACATATTGGCATCAAACTTTGCATGTGTCATTGTTCCCTTATTCTGACCACACCACATCAATTTCGTATCTGTGCCACCTATTGGTCAAAAGTGATAAACCATTAACTTACATTATCAGTGACTCAATATATGATATTTCAGCCATTTTGCCTAATCTTCTTAAACTGTATAATTGTTAATTGTTGCAGTTGGTCTGACACTCTCAGACTACAATGCATTTTCAGCCTTTTGCTTCAAATCATCTTAAAACGTGATTAATTGCTCATTGCTCCTGTTGATCTGACACTGCCAGCCATTTTGGCATGTCTTGTCTTCTTCTTTGCGCTTGGCCCCGGTATTGCTGCTTGCAGCTATATTTATTATTCATCTTCTTCTTCTTCTTCTTCTTCCGCCACGAAGTCTATGGCAGCCCATAGAACCGCATGGTAAAAAGTTGTGAAATTTGGCACACTAATAGAGGACAGTCTGAAATGTCACCGTAGCAAATTTGGAGTCTCAAACTTAATCCCTCTAGCGCCACCATCAGTCCAAAATTTGACTCATGTTTATGCTAATAACTTTTGAACCATAAGGGCTAGAAACAAAATTCTTTTTTTCCTCTGATTCCTTGGCTCAAGACGATTCCATTGCACCCTATGACGTCATTTTCCGTCATAAAAATTTTCCCGCCATTTTGAATTTTCCGAAAAACCTACTTTTACGAACTCGTCCTAGACGGTTCATCCGATTTGCACGAAAATTGAACCAGATCATCTTCAGACCATGCTGACAAAAAATCTTGCAAATCAAGTTGATTCGTCAAATCATTTGCGATAAACGCGCAAACAAATTTTACGTAGCGGTTGCAAAAACACTCTTAAGGCAATATCTCCGCAACGCTTTATCGTATTCAAACCAAACTTGGTACATGTCATCACAAGCATGACTTGAGGCAACATGCAGCGTTTCGGCGCAGCGCCACCTACTGGTCCGGAGATACGAAAAATTGCAGTTTTTGCTTATAACTTCTGAACTGTTTGTCCAAAAATCATAAAAGTGGTCTCGTTACATTCAGGACGGCATGCCGAGTCGTCTGATATTCAATTTTACCATATCGGCCATTTTGGCTGTCGGCCATTTTGAATTTTGTCAAAAAATGCTATATTTTACAAATGCATTAGTGTATTGTTACTAAACTCGGTATGTGACTTCCATGCCATGCCCTGAAGGTACTCAAAAAGTTTTAGGGCAGTGCCACCTAGTGGTCAAAAGATATAACAAACTTGACAAAAATGCTAATAACTTTTGATTAAATTAGCCTAGTATAATGAAACTGGTCATAATAGAGTCATTGGCTCATGCCGATTCAATTGCACCCTATGATGTCATTTTCGGTTATGATAATTTCCCCGCTATTTTTAATTTTCCAAAAAACCTACTTTTGCGAACTCGTCCTAGACGGTTCATCCGATTTGCACGAAAATTGAACCATATCATCTTCAGACCATGCTGACAAAAAATCTTGCAAATCAAGTTGATTTGTCAAATCGTTTTTGATAAACGCGCACACAAATTTTGCGTAGCGGTTGCAAAAACACTCATAAGCCTATATCTCCACAACGCTTTATCATATTCAAACCAATCTTGGTATATGTCATCACAAGCATGACCTGAGGCAACATGCAGCGTTTCGGCGCAGCGCCACCTACTGGTCCGGAGATACAAAAAATGGCTATTTTTGCTTATAACTTTTGAACTGTTTGTCCAAAAATCATGTCTTCCGCACCATGCTTTGAAGGTACTCAAAAAGTTTTGGGGCAGTGCCACCTTGTGGTCAGAGGTTATAACAAAATTTACAAACATGCTAATAACATTTGATTAAATTAGCCTAGTTTAAAGAAACTGGTCATAATACATTTATTGGCTCATGCCGAGAACATAGATACTAATTTTGCCATATTTGGTCAAACATCCTGTCCTCAATGTTCTTATTTGATCAAAATCTACTTTTTCAAACTCATCCTAGACCGTTTGTCCAATTTCCACCAAAATTGAATCATATCATCTTCAGACTGTGTCAACAAAAAGTTAGGGATTTTGCATCAATAGATGAAACTGTTTTTGTAAACCGCAGCGACAAATTTGAGGCATGATGCCAAAATGACTCTTGAGGCTGTATCTCTGCAATGCTTTGACATATTGGCATCAAACTTTGCATGTGTCATTGTTCCCTTATTCTGACCACACCACATAAATTTCGTAACTGTGCCACCTATTGGTCAAAAGTGATAAACCATTAACTTATATTATCAGTGACTCTATATATGATATTTCAGCCATTTTGCCTAATCTTCTTAAACTGTATAATTGTTCATTGATGCAGTTGGTCTGACACTGTCAGACTACAATGCATTTTTCAGCCTTTTGCCTAAAATCATCTTAAAACGTGATTAATTGCTCATTGCTCCAGTTGATCGAACACTGCCAGCCATTTTGGCATGTCTTGTCTTCTTCTTTGCGCTTGGCCCCGGTATTGCTGCTTGCAGCTATATTTATTATTCATCTTCTTCTTCTTCTTCCGCCACGAAGTCAATGGCAGCCCATAGAACCGTATGGTAAAAAGTTGTGAAATTTGGCACACTAATAGAGGACAGTCTGAAATGTCACCGTAGCAAATTTGGAGTCTCAAACTCAATCCCTCTAGCGCCACCATCAGTCCAAAATTTTACTCATGTTTATGCTAATAACTTTTGAACCATAAGGGCTAGAAACAAAATTCTTTTTTCCTCTGATTCCTTGGCTCAAGACGATTCCATTGCACCCTATGACGTCATTTTCCGTCATAAAAATTTTCCCGCCATTTTGAATTTTCCGAAAAACCTACTTTTACGAACTCGTCCTAGACGGTTCATCCGATTTGCACGAAAATTGAACCAGATCATCTTCAGACCATGCTGACAAAAAATCTTGCAAATCAAGTTGATTCGTCAAATCATTTGCGATAAACGCGCAAACAAATTTTACGTAGTGGTTGCAAAAACACTCTTAAGGCAATATCTCCGCAACGCTTTATCGTATTCAAACCAAACTTGGTACATGTCATCACAAGCATGACTTGAGGCAACATACAGCGTTTCGGCGCAGCGTCACCTACTGGTCCGGAGATACGAAAAATTGCTATTTTTGCTTATAACTTCTGAACTGTTTGTCCAAAAATCATAAAAGTGGTCTCGATACATTCAGGACGGCATGCCGAGTCGTCTGATATTCAATTTTACCATATCGGCCATTTTGGCTGTCGGCCATTTTGAATTTTGTCAAAAAATGCTATATTTTACAAATGCATTAGTATATTGTTACTAAACTCGGTATGTGACTTCCTTGCTATGCCCTGAAGGTACTCAAAAAGTTTTAGGGCAGTGCCACCTTGTGGTCAAAAGATATAACAAACTTGACAAAAATGCTAATAACTTTTGATTAAATTAGCCTAGTATATTGAAACTGGTCATAATAGAGTCATTGGCTCATGCCGATTTAATTGCAACCTATGATGTCATTTTTGGTCATGATAATTTCCCCGCCATTTTTAATTTTCCAAAAAACCTACTTTTACGAACTCGTCCTAGACGGTTTGTCCGATTTGCACGAAAATTGAACCAGATCATCTTCAGACCATGCTGACAAAAAATCTTGCAAATCAAGTTGATTTGTCAAATCGTTTTCGATAAACGCGCACACAAAATTTGCGTAGCGGTTGCAAAAACACTCATAAGCCTATATCTCCACAACGCTTTATCGTATTCAAACCAATCTTGGTATATGTCATCACAAGCATGACCTGAAGCAACATGCAGCGTTTCGGCGCAGCGCCACCTACTGGTCCGGAGATACAAAAAATGGCTATTTTTGCTTATAACTTTTGAACTGTTTGTCCAAAAATCATGTCTTCCGCACCATGCTTTGAAGGTACTCAAAACGTTTTGGGGCAGTGCCACCTTGTGGTCAGAGGTTATAACAAAATTTACAAACATGCTAATAACTTTTGATTAAATTAGCCTAGTTTAATGAAACTGGTCATAATACAGTCATTGGCTCATGCCGAGAACAGAGATACTAATTTTTCCATATTTGGTCAAACATCCTGTCCTCAATGTTCTTATTTGATCAAAACCTACTTTTTCAAACTCATCCTAGACCGTTTGTCCAATTTCCACCAAAATCGAATCGTATCATCTTCAGACTGTGTCAACAAAAAGTTATGGATTTTGCATCAATAGATGAAACCATTTTTGTAAACCGCAGTGACGAAGTTGAGCCATTATGCCAAAATGACTCTTGAGGCTGTATCTCTGCAATGCTTTGACATATTGGCATCAAACTTTGCATGTGTCATTGTTCCCTTATTCTGACCACACCACATACATTTCGTAACTGGTCAAAGTATTGGTCAAAAGTGATAAACCATTAACTTACATTATCAGTGACTCAATATATGATATTTCAGCCATTTTGCCTAATCTTGTTAAACTGTATAATTGTTAATTGTTGCAGTTGGTCTGACACTCTCAGACTACAATGCATTTTCAGCCTTTTGCTTAAAATCATCTTAAAACGTGATTAATTGCTCATTGCTCCAGTTGATCTGACACTGCCAGCCATTTTGGCATGTCTTGTCTTCTTCTTTGCGCTTGGCCCCGGTATTGCTGCTTGCAGCTATATTTATTATTATTCATCTTCTTCTTCTTCTTCTTCTTCCGTCACGAAGTCTATGGCAGCCCATAGAACCATATGGTAAAAAGTTATGAAATTCGGCACACTTATAGAGGACGGTCTCAAGTGTCTCCATAGCAAGTTTGGAGTCTCTAACTCAATCCCTCTAGCGCCACCATCAGTCGAAAATTGCACTCATGTTTATGTTAATAACTTTTGAACCATAAGGGCTAGAAACAAAATTATTTTTTCCTCTGATTCCTTGGCTTAAGACGATTCAATTGCACCCTATGACGTCATTTTCCGTCATAATAATTTTCCCGCCATTTTTAATTAACCGAAAAACCTACTTTTGCGAACTCGTCCTAGACGGTTCATCCGATTTGCACGAAAATTGAACCAGATTATCTTCAGACCATGTTGACAAAAAATCTTGCAAATCAAGTTGATTCGTCAAATTGTTTGCGAAAAACGTGCACACAAATTTTACGTAGCGGTTAAAAAAACACACTTACGGCAATATCTCCGCAACGCTTTATCGTGTTCAAACCAAACTTGGTACATGTCATCACAAGCATAACATGAGGCAACATGCAGCGTTTCGTCGCAGCGCCACCTACTGGTCCGGAGATACAACAAATGTCTGTTTTTGCTTATAACTTTTGAACCGTTTGTCCAAAAATCATGAAAGTTGTCTCATTACATTCAGGACGGCATGCCGAGTCGTCTGATATTCATTTTTACCATATCGGCCATTTTGGCTGCCGGCCAGTTTGAATTATGTGCTAAAATGCTGTATTTTATGAACACATGAACGGATTGTTACGAAACTCGGTTTGGGTCATCAACACGGTGCCCTGAATGAGCCCAAGAAGTTTCGAAACAGCGCCACCTAGTGGAGAATTTTTTTTTCAAATGCTTATAACTTTAGGTGAGATTGACTTATTTTCATGAGAGTAACTTTTTTGTCTCCTGAATCCTCGCAGAGTCCAACGATACCAGACTTGCCAGGTTTCGGCGTATTATTTGTGCAGCGTTGTAATTTACATTTACATTTACATTTACATTTACATTTATGCATTTGGCAGACGCTTTTATCCAAAGCGACTTACATTGCATTCAAGGCACACATTTTACATTTTGTCAGTTCTTGCTTTCCCTGGGAATCGTACCCATGACCTTGGCATTGCTAGCGCCATGCTCTACTGTTTGAGCTACAGGAAAGCAAATTTAGCACTTTAAAAACATTAGCTGATATCTTCGAAACCGCTAGTCCGATCGAGACGAAACCAGCTTCAGAAGTTCGGAAACATAGGTCGATAGCTGTACGCTAATTATCAAATGTCAAAATATTGATAGTAAGGGGGTGTAAAATCCAATCAAAGTCAGGTGTCAGTCATTTTTTATGTGTTTTTTCATATAAATGTATATAACTCCAAAACTAAACAAGATATTTTCACCAAAATTGACACAGACATGTATGGGCTCACTCCAAGGACACATAAAAAAAATGATAGGATTGTGCCACTTGGTGGCGCTATAATAGAACAAAACATGAAATTCCCATTGACTACAATGCAGTTTTATGATATAAAATGCTATGCTTCACAAATGAATTGGTGTATCATTACGAAACTTGAAATTGGCCATCAATGACATATTGACACTATATTGACACTCTGCTTTGATATATTGACACCAATCTTTCCATGTGTCATTGTTCCCTTATTCTGACCACACCACATCAATTTCGTAACTGTGCCACCTATTGGTTGAAAGTGATAAATCATTAAATCATTATTATTGACTGTATTTATCATTTTAAAGCAATTTTGCCTAAAATCACCTTAATAGGTCTTTAATTGCTCATTGCTGCCGTTGATCTGACATTGCCAGCTTTTTTGGCATGTCTTGTCTTCTTCTTTGCGCTTGGCCCCGGTATTGCTGCTTGCAGCTATATTTCATCATCTTCTTCTTGAAAAACCTACTTTTACAAACTCGTCCTAGACGGTTCATCCAATTTGCACGAGAATTGAACCAGATCATCTTCAGTCCATGCTGACAAAAAATCTTGCAAATCAAGTTGATTCGTCAAATCATTTGCGATAAAAGCGCAAACCAATTTTACTTAGCGGTTGCAAAAACACACTTAAGGCAATATCTCCTCAACGCTTTATCGTATTCAAACCAAACTTGGTCCATGTCATCACAAGCATGACTTGAGGCAACATGCAGCGTTTCGGCGCAACGCCACATACTGGTCCAGAGATACGAAAAATGGCTATTTTTGCTTATAACTTCTGAACTGTTTGTCCAACAATCATAAAAGTGGTCGCGTTACATTCAGGACGGCATGCCGAGTCGTCTGATATTTAATTTTACCATATCGGCCATTTTGGCTGTCGGCCATTTTGAATTATGTGCTAAAATGCTGTATTTTATGAACACATGAACGGATTGTTACGAAACTCGGTTTGGGTCATCAACACGGTGCCTTGAAGGAGCCTGAGAAGTTTCGAAACAGCGCCACCTAGTGGATAATTTTTTTTCCAAACGCTTATAACTTTGGGTGGGTTTGACTTATTTTCATGGGACTAACTTTTTTTGTCTCCTGAATCCTTGCCGAATCCAACGATACCAGATTTGCCAGGTTTCGGCATATGGTCTGTGCAGCGTTGCAATTTAGCGCTTAAAAAACTTTTACTGATATCTTCGAAACCGCTACTCCCATTGAGACGAAACTAGCGTCAGAAGTTCGTAAACATAGGTCGATAGCTATATGCTAATGCCCAAATGTCAAAATATTGATAGTAAGGGGGTGTAAAATCCAATCAAAGTTAGGTGTCAGTCATTTTTTACATGTTTTTTCATATAAATGTCTATAACTCAAAAACGAAATGAGATATTTTCCCCAAAATTGACACAGACATGTATGGGCTCACTCCGAGGACACATTAAAAAAATTGTAGGAATGTGCCACTTGGTGGCGCTATAATAGAACAAAACATGAAATTCCCATTGACTACAATGCAGTATTATGATATAAAATGCTATACTTTACAAATGAATTGTTGTATCATTACGAAACTTGGTATGTACCATCAGCACCATGCCTTTAAGGTCCTTAAAAGGTTTCAAAACAGCACCGCCATGTGGTCCATACTTATAATGAAAAGGCCTCTTGAGGCTAGATCTCTACAATGACATATTGACACTATATTGACACCCTGCTTTGATATATTGAAACCAATCTTTGCATGTGTCATTGTTCCCTTATTCTGACCACACCATATCAATTTTGTAACTGTGCCACCTATTGGTTGAAGGTGATAAATCATTAAATCATTATTATTGACTGTATTTATCATTTTACAGCTATTTTGCCTAAAATCACCTTAATAGGTCTTTAATTGCTCATTTCTGCTGTTGATCTGACATTGCCAGCCATTTTGGCATGTCTTGTCTTCTTCTTTGCGCTTGGCCCCGATAATGGCTGCTTGCAGCTATATTTATTAGGGGCCAAGCACCGAAGGTGCGGAGGCACCTATTGAAACCGTTAGCGTTCCTATTATTCTTCTTCTTCTTCTTCTTCCCCCATGGGAGTCTATGGCAGCCCATAGAACCGTTTGCGGGAAAGTTATGAAATTTGGCACATTCATAGAAGACAGTCTGAAGTGTCAACATAGCAAATTTGGAGTGTCTAACTCAATCCCTCTAGCGCCACCACCTGTCCAAAATATGACTCATGTTTTTGCTAATAACTTTTGAATCATAAGGGCTAGAAACAAAATCATTTTTTCCTCTGATTCCTTGGCTCAAGCCGATTCGATTGCACCCTATCATCAATCATCTCAATCATCAACATTTTCCCGCCATTTTTAATTAACCAAATCCCAACTTTTTCGAACTCCTCCTAGGCCGTTGGTCCGATTTTCAAGAAAATTGAACCAGATCATCTCCAGACAGGGTTGACAAAAAAACATGGAATTCAAGTTGATTCGTTAAATCGTTTTTGATTAACACGCAAACAAATTTTACGTAACGCTTGAAAAAACACACTTAAGGCAATATCTCCGCAACGCTTTATTGTATTCAAACCAAACTTGGTACAAGTCATCACAAGCATGACCTGAGGCAACATGCAGCGTTTCGGTGCAGCGCCACCTACTGGTCCAGAGATACGAAAAATGGCTATTTTTGCTTATAACTTCTTAACTGTTTGTCCAAAAATCATAAAAGTGGTCTCGTTAGATTCAGGACGGCATGACGAGTCGTCTGATATCCAATTTTACAATATCGGCCATTTTGACTGTCGGACATTTTGAATTATGTACTAAAATGCTGTATTTTATGAACGCATTAACGGATTGTTACGAAACTCGGTATGGGTCATCAGCATGAGAACCGGAAATAGCCTGGCAAGTTTCGAAACAGCGCCACCTAGTGGATAATTTTTTTTTCAAACGCTTATAACTTTGGGTGGGGTTGACTTATTTTCATGGGACTAACTTTTTTTGTCTCCTGAATCCTTGCCGAGTCCAACGATTTTACCATATCTGCCATTTTGACTGTCGGCCATCTTGAATTATGTGCTAAAATGCTGTATTTTATGATCGCATGAACGGATTGTTACAAAACTCAGTATGGGTCATCAGCACGATGTCCTGAAGTAGCCTGAGAAGTTTCGAAACAGCGCCACCTAGTGGATAATTTTTTTTTCTTATAACTCTGGGTGAAATTGACTTATTTTCATGGGAGTCACTTTTTTTGTCTCCTGAATCCTAACCGAGTCCAACAATACCAGACTTGCTAGGTTTCGGCATACGGTTTGTGCAGCGTTGTAATTTAGCGCTTTAAAAACATTAGCTGATATCTTCAAAACCGCTAGTCCGATCGAGACGAAACCAGCGTCAGAAGTTCGAAAACATAGGTCGATAGCTTTACGCTAATGCCCAAATGTCAAAATATTGATAGTAAGGGGGTGTAAAATCCAATCAAAGTCAGGTGTCAGTCATTTTTCATGTGTTGTATCATATAAATGTCTATAACTCCAAAACGAAATGAGATATTTTCACCACAATTGACACAGACATGTATGGGCTCACTCCGAGGACACATAAAAGAAATGGTAGGATTGTGCCACTTGGTGGCGCTATAATAGAACAAAACATGAAATTCCCATTGACTACAATGCAGTTTTATGATATAAAATGCTATGCTTCACAAATGATTTGGTGTATCATTACGAAACTTGAAATTGGCCATCAGCACCATGCCTTTAAGCTGCTTAAACGGTTTCAAAACAGCACCGCCATGTGGTCCATACTTATAATGAAAAGGCCTCTTGAGGCTATATCTCTGCAATGACATGTTTACACTATATTGACACTCTGCTTTGATATATTGACACCAATCTTTGCATGTGTCATTGTTCCCTTATTCTGACCACACCACATCAATTTTGTAACTGTGCCACCTATTGGTTGAAAGTGATAAATCATTAAATCATTATTCTTGACTGTATTTATCATTTTACAGCTATTTTGCCTATAATCACCTTAATAGGTCTTTAATTGCTCATTGCTGCAGTTGATCCGACATTGCCAGCATTTTTGGCATGTCTTGTCTTCTTCTTTGCGCTTGGCCCCGGTATTGCTGCTTGCAGCTATATTTCATCTTCTTCTTCTTCTTCTTCCGCCACGAAGTCTATGGTAGCCCATAGAACCGTATGGTAAAAAGTTATGAAATTTGGCACACTTATAGAGGACGGTCTGAAGTGTCTTCATAGCAAATTTGGAGTCTCTAATTCAATCCCTCTAGCGCCACCATCAGTCCAAAATTGGACTCATGTTTATGTTAATAACTTTTGAACCATAAGGGCTAGAAACAAAATTATTTTTTCCTCTGATTCCTTGGCTCAAGACAATTCGATTGCAACCTATGACGTCATTTTCCGCCATGATAATTTTCCCGCCATTTTTAATTAACCGAAAAACCTACTTTTGCAAACTCGTCCTAGACGGTTCATCCGATTTGCACGAAAATTGAACAAGATCATCTTCAGACCATGCTGACAAAAAATCTTGCAAATCAAGTTGATTCGTCAAATCATTTACGATAAACGCGCAAACAAATTTTACGTACACACTTAAGGCAATATCTCCGCAACGCTTTATCGTATTCAAACCAAACTTGGGGCATCTAATCACAAGCATGACATTAGGCAACATGCAGTGTTTCGGCGCAGCGCCACCTACTGGTCCGGAGATACAAAAAATGGCTGTTTTTGCTTATAACTTTTGAACCGTTTGTCCAAAAATTATAAAAGTGGTCTCGTTAGATTCAGGACGTCATGCAGAGTTGTCTGATATTCAATTTTATCATATCGGCCATTTTGGCTGTCGGCCATTTTGAATTATGTGCTAAAATGCTGTATTTTATGAACACATGAACGGATTGTAACGAAACTCGGTTTGGGTCATCAACACGATGCCCTGAATGAGCCCAAGAAGTTTCGAAACAGCGCCACCTAGTGGAGAATTTTTTTTTTCAAATGCTTATAACTTTAGGTGAGATTGACTTATTTGATGAGAGTAACTTTTTTTTGTCTCCTGAATCCTCGCCGAGTCCAACGATACCAGACTTGCTAGGTTTCGGCGTATTGTTTGTGCAGCATTGTAATTTAGCACTTTAAAAACATTAGCTGATATCTTCGAAACCGCTAGTCCGATCGAGACGAAACCAGCGTCAGAAGTTCGAAAACATAGGTCGATAGCTATTCGCTAATGCCCAAATGTCAAAATATTGATAGTAAGGGGGTGTAAAATCCAATCAAAGTCAGGTGTCAGTCATTTTTCATGTGTTTTTTCATATAAATGTATATGACTCCAAAACTAAACAAGATATTTTCACCAAAATTGACACACACATGTATGGGCTCACTCCAAGGACACATCAAAAAAAATGATAGGATTGTGCCACTTGGTGGCGCTATAATAGAACAAAACATGAAATTCCCATTGACTACAATGCAGTTGTATGATATAAAATGCTATGCTTCACAAATGAATTGGTGTATCATTAAGAAACTTGAAATTGGCCATCAGCACCATGCCTTTAAGCTGCTTAAACGGTTTCAAAACAGCACCGCCATGTGGTCCATACTTATAATGAAAAGGTCTCTTGAGGCTATATCTCTGCAATGACATATTGACACTATATTGACACTCTGCTTTGATATATTGACACCAATCTTTGCATGTGTCATTGTTCCCTTATTCTGACCACACCACATCAATTTCGTAACTGTGCCACCTATTGGTTGAAAGTGATAAATCATTAAATCATTATTATTGACTGTATTTATCATTTTACAGCTATTTTGCCTAAAATCACCTTAATAGGTCTTTAATTGCTCATTGCTGCCGTTGATCTGACATTGCCAGCCATTTTTGGCATGTCTTGTCTTCTTCTTTGCGCTTGGCCCCGGTATTGCTGCTTGCAGCTATATTTACATTTGTTTTTTCTGTAGTATTTACTTCACCACAGAATAATTTTGTATCAGTGAATTTCAATATCACAAAAACTATAATTCTAATTATATAAATACTAATTCAAGCAGGGCTGGAAATGGCTGAGATATATATAATGCATATGTAGATTGCAGCAACTAACAGTGAATCTCCGCCATTTCCAGCCCTGCTTGAATATATATTATGGGGGGCCAAACAGGAAATAATTCAATGTAAATCCCAATATATAGTTAAAACTCTGAATATATAGTTGTAAATCCTGAATATATAGTTATAACTCTGAATATATAAATGTAAATCCTGAATATATAGTTAAAACTCTGAAAATATAAATGTAATCCTGAATATATAAATGTAAATCCTGAATATATAGTTATAACTCTGAATATAAAGTTATTACTCTGAATAAATAAATGTAACTCAGAATATATAGTTATAACTCTGAATATGTAAAAGTAAATCCTGAATAAATAGTTATAATTCTGAATATATAAATGTAAATCCTGAATATATAGTTATAACTCTGAATATATAAATGTAACTCTGATATATACTAAATGTAAATCTAAATATATAGTTATAACTCTAAATCAGAGCATGTGAGCTAAGCTCAATATTCCGATCTATGCCAGCGCGCTCCACTCAATTGCTCACGGCCCAAGCACTCAAATCCCACCCGACATGAAATTTAAATGTAACATACTGTACTACAGCCTTTGTTGATGCTGTTTAAGGCATTGCTAGGGGGGGGGGGGGGGTGTTTACCATTTTGCATAGATGGCCTCAGCACATTGCCTATGAATATAGCGCTCTGCGCGTGGGTGATCACATTAATTATAATTATATGAGATAGGAGAAACTTTGTATCTCTTAATTTCATACAGATTACATTGCAGGATAATATTTGTTTTATTTATTTCTTTAGACGTATATTTCATGTTTGTGTGATAATAGGCTATTCGTTGAGTTTCAGTTAATTTTTGAGTTTCAAAGATTCTCGCGAATACAGAGACAGTTGAAAGCTTTTTATTTACAAAAGCACAAGGTTTTGGTGTTATATATATTTGGTGTTTTTATGGTTGATATGATTGATACAATCTTTATTTGAAGCATCAAGTTACTTCAAAAGGTGATTGACTATCATTTTGATGGTAACGCTACCGTAGACATCAGAGTTTATATCTGAAATATAAACTTTTTTCCCAGTACTTCTCTGATAATTTGAATTACTGTAACACAGAAATAATGATCCTGTGTGCTTGAAAATACTTTGTGAAGCTGTTTCATATCTATACATGATAACTGCTCTCTCTGACTCAGAGGCTGCGACAAGACAGATCTGAATGTTTGCTGTGATAATACTAGTCAAAGGTTTAATAGACACAGCTGAATCATTATCATCTAGGAGTAAGATTGCGGGGATGTTTTGAATCGAGATTGCATTCTTTTAATGATTGACCATGAAATCATCTTTGTATATTTATTTATTTTAATTATGTAAGCTTTGGAATTCCATAACCGGATGTCAAAACACAGTGCTGAAAAAGTATAAATACTCATTTATTTTTGCTTTTAGAAAAATATATATTTGTGTATGTATTTTTCATGTATTTTTGCTTTTTTTTTATTTCTTTGTATATTTATTTATTTATAATTATGTAAGCTTTAATTCCATGACCTGATGTCAAAACACAATGGGCGCAGTGCTGAAAAGGGGCGGGGCTATATAAGGTCAATACAACAGTTATTGTACAACAGACTGTACAACAGACTGTACAACAGAATGTTTTCTTGTTTTCAGTAAGCTTGAGAGTTTAAAAAAAAAAACTTGTATTCAGGGCTGGAAATGGTGGGTAATTTCGAAGCGTTCCAGTTCAAATTGGTTCGATTTTTTTTTTAGGGAAATGAAAGGGGTTTCTATCTTATATTCTCCAAATAGCCTACAAAACCTAAATTAATTCAGCACAAAAATGGTGGATAATTTCACGTGCTTCCATGTCAAAGTATCTGTTATCAGATCTGTTAATGATGCGGTTTCCATGTTTGCCAAGACATTTTAGAAATCCCGACCAGACATTGTTTTACAGCCATGTTCAGAATAAAGAGTATGTGTGGTAACCCTACATACATACAGTTAAGGTGATATTAAATGACTTAAACTGTGATATAAACTGTGATTTTGGATACATTGCCAAAGTCATTAATTCCCTGTGCGACTTTTTCAAAAGCTTGCGTTTCGATTGGTCACACCACAAGGTGTCACTGTGGACTCAAAACGTCTCGGGTTTTGACTATAACCCTTGTTCCCTGAGAAGGGAACAAGACACTGCGTCGGAACGACACTTTTGGGAATGCCCTCAGCGTTGCGCGTCTGAAGTATGAATGAAACTAACATCGATCTTGATTGGTGATACGTCATGACTTAATATGTGACGACATACCCGGAAGTATAAAGGGACGCCGGATCACAACAGCGCTAGCTTTTTTCGCGATGAAGCAGACGCTCCCCAGCATGAAGAGGCGTGGCAAGGAGCAAGGTTATAGTCATAACCCGAGACGTTCCCTTTCGAGGGAACTCGCACTGCGTCAGAACGACACTTTTGGGAACGAAATTCCCACTATGCCACCGCGAACCATGCCTCCCCTAGTGTGAATCTGGAACCCATCCACACTTACGAGAGCACCCTAGTGCCTGGCGTCGCAGGGAGATGCAGACTATAGAACCTGATAAATGTGTGTGGGGTAGCCCAGCCGTCTGCCTCACAAAACAGCTGAATCGGGACCCCCATATGAAGGGCCCGAGAAGAGGTTATGCCCCTGGTGGAATGCGCCCTCAAGGCCAAAGGTGAAGGCAAACCGCGCACCTGATAGGCCAAGGCAATCGCCTGAACGATCCAATTACTGACCGTCTGCTTGGACACAGGCAGCCCCTTCTTAGGAGACCCGAAGCACACTAACAGTTGTTCTGATCTTCTGCACTGCGAAGACTTCCGCAGATAAATTTGCAGAGCTCTGACCGAGCAGAGCAAATGAAGCCTCCCCTCTTCAGCCGACACATGAGGTGGAGGATGAAACGCCTGCAGAACCATAGGCCGTGCCACATTAGATGGCACCTTGGGCACATAGCCCGGCCTAGGATGAAGGATGGCTTTAACTCCGCCAGGGGCAAACTCCAGGCAAGTTGGTGTGATAGCCAAGGCCTGAAGGTCCCCCACTCTCCTCAGAGAAGTGATAGCCAGGAGCAGCGCCACCTTTAGCGACAGAACTTGGTCTGTCGCAGACTCGAGCGGTTCGAAGGGGGCCGAAGCCAATCCCTCGAGAACCACCGCCAGATCCCAAGTTGGAACTCTGGAGCGAGTCGCGGGCCTCATCCTCCAAGTACCACAAAGGAAACGTACGACCAAAGGGTGCCTCCCCAAAGGCCCATCAATTATTGGAGCGTGGAAAGCCGCAATGGCAGCCACGTACACCTTAAGCGTGGACGGGGTAAGCCCTGCAGAGAAGCGATCTTGGAGGAACTCCAGCACTGAAGCCACTGGGCAGTTAACTGAGTTCACCTCACGCTCCCTGCACCAAGTGGAAAACACGTTCCACTTTAAGCCGTACAACCTTCTTGCGGAAGGAGCCCTGGAACTGAGTATGTCTCCACTACATCTGCCGACAGGCCAGCCTCTAAGTACTGAGCCCCCTCAGGGGCCAGACCCAAAGCTTCCACAGCTCTGTCTGGGGGTGAAATATTGTGCCCCCTGCCTGAGACAGCAAGTCCATCCTCAGAGGGATCTGCCATGGAGGACCTGCCAGCAGTGCCATGATGTCTGAGAACCACACTCGGGCCGGCCAAAACGGGGCTACTAGGAGTAGACTGACCCCGTCCTGCCGGACCCTCTCCAGGACTCCCGGGAGCAGAGCTATCGGGGGAAATGCATACAGACGCAGCCTCTGCCACGTCTGCACCATAACATCCAACCCCAGCGGGGCTGGATGCCTGAGAGAAAACCACAGAGGACAGTGGGACGTCTCTCGAGACGCAAATAGGTCCACTTCCACTGGGCCGAACCTCTCGCATATGGACTTCACAACCTCTGAGTGAAGTCTCCACTCCCCGGGCCTCAGCCCCTGCCTCGACAGGATGTCTGCTCCCTGGTTCTGGTCCCCGGGAATAAACATCGCCCTGAGAGACGATAATTTCCCCTGGGACCACAGGAGGATCTGATACGCCAGACTGCACAGAGGGCGAGACCTCAGACCCCCCTGATGGTTCAGGTACGCGACCACTGACATGTTGTCGGAGCGCACCAGAACATGATAACCCCTGACACTGCATGAAAAGTGGGATTTTCGTCAGTATGTGGCACTGTAGATTGCCGTGAAACTTCAGGTTTACGACTGTGCACGGCAATTTGCAGGCAACACCGAAAAATTGTGTTGGGCACTTCTCTTTGACGTTTTTGGAGGACAACATAAGATACATTACTGCTGCACTGTACATAGTTGTGTGTTTAACAATAAAGCTCTTTCTTTGAATGAACAGCTGTGTGTTTATAAATGAAGCTCTTTCTTTGAATGAACAGCTGTGTGTTTATAAATGAAGCTCTTTCTTTGAATAAACGGCACGGTCCGTATAATTTTCCCATATATTTCTTGATGTTATGAATAGTGTACTTCATAGCACAATAACATTAATATAAAACATAAATTATTACAACATAAATGATATATTTATATGTATTATTATTATTATTATTATTGGGGTTTACATTTATAATGAGCCAGGGGGACCAATAATGATTGGTTTGCAGTGATCTGCCAACCAATCACGAGGGATTTTTCTTGTTTAAAAGTAGTGGCCTCAGCCAATACTGAGTGAGTAAATTCAAGTCTGGCCGTTGACTCTCTGGTTTCGCTGCTATTCATATGCTAATTAGAGGCGTCGCACCTCCGCGCGGTCTCTCCGCGGGGGGCTCTCCACCTACGTCATGGTTCGTTTACGACAATTTGTGGCACAGACAAACGCGACGTTCGCTGCCTCTAAATTGTCGAAAACTGCCGAAAATTAGGGAGATTTCCGGGAGTCTACAGGCGTTTACGGGGTCGAAAATCCCACTTTTCATGCAGTGTGAGATCTGTGAGGAAGCTCCTCAGAGCCCTGAACACAGCCAACATCTCCAGGCAATTTATATGCCATGAATGATGATGGTCCTGCCACAGACCCTGGGTAAAGCGGCCGACCATGACCGCGCCCCAACCAGTGAGGGAGGCGCCCCTTGGCTTGGCCACCAATGC
This sequence comes from Gobio gobio, assembly GCF_949357685.1. Classification (NCBI taxonomy): domain Eukaryota; kingdom Metazoa; phylum Chordata; class Actinopteri; order Cypriniformes; family Gobionidae; genus Gobio; species Gobio gobio. Next base: position 32,089,031 of record NC_137102.1, on the reverse strand, counting down.
AGGGGTCTCATGTACAGCAGGCCAAAAGGTATTATGTTGGACGCAGCTGCCATGAGCCCCAGCAGTCTTTGAAACTGCTTTACAGTGACGTTGCGGCCTAGCTTCATGCTGGAGACCATCGCCCGTATGGACTCCACGCGTGCGGGAGACATTTGTGCCCGCATCGTTTGTCGAGTCCCATACTACCCCCAGGAATGTGGTCCTCTGGGAAGGCGTCAACACGCTCTTTTTCGTGTTGAGTCTCAACCCCAAGCTTTGAATATGGCCAAGGACGACATCTCGATGCCGAACTGCCATCTCTCGCGACTGAGCCAGTATGAGCCAGTCGTCGATATAGTTCAGCACACGGATACCCTGGAGTCTCAGAGGAGCCAGAACTGCATCCATGCACTTGGTGAACGTGCGAGGGGAAAGAGCTAGGCCAAACGGAAGAACACAATATTGGAACGCTTCGCCCCCGAAACCGAACTTCAGGAACTTCCTGTGCGTAAGACTGATGGAAATATGCGTCCTTTAGATCTATCGTGACAAACCAGTCCTCGGACCGAATTTGATTCACGATGATAGAAATCGTGAGTATCTTGAACCTGAACCTCCTCAGAGACCGGATCAAGTACCTCAGATCTAAAATTGGCCACAGACCCCCATCCTTTTTGGGAACTATAAAGTACCAGCTGTATTTATGACATTGATTTATTCTGTCCATACTATTTTATCATTAGCTGCCATATTGGAGCCATATATCAGTTCAGCTAGGGGTCCCTCCTTTTCAGAGTAAGCCAGTATGAAGGTTCTACAGTATGACGTCATACCCAAAAAAGACAATTTGCTTTTTTGTAATGTGTTTTGGGATGTTCTGTATGGCTTCTACCCTAGTTTTGGAAATCGATTTCCCTGAACCTTCCATGCCCTAAAAACGTGACCTTTTCCTATCCTGTGACTTTTCTGGGGTTAACTTTTTGGCCCTTATCTGCTAAGTGACATAGTAATGAAGTTGTGGCTTCGTCACATAGGTCCTTGTTTGGTGCACACAGCAGGAGGTCATCTACGTACTGCAAGAGAACCACTTCCTCTGGCAGCACCAAATCATCTAAGCTATTTTTCAATGCCTCATTATATATCGTTGGACTCCCACAGTACCCTTGACACAGTCTTGTGAAAGTGTATGCCTTACCATTGAAATTGAAGGCAAACCAGAACTGTGAATCTTTGTGCACAGGTACACTATAAAATGCGTTTGAGATGTCCACCAACGTATAATGTGTCGTATTGGCTGGTATTTGAGATAGAATGGTGTACGGATTTGGTATGTTTGGAGCTCTGGCCTGCACCGTACTATTCACTGCTTGCAGGTCCTTTACAAATCCATTCAGTGGGCTTGCCTTTTTGCCTTAATTTTTTCACTGGAAAAATTGGAGTGCGCACAGGTGAGTCAGGGCATTCTACCTCTGGACAATAGAGATTCAAAAACAGGCGTAATGCCCTCAACTCAACTTCATATTGCATTCTTTTAGGCCTGTAGTCGCTTTTAGGGGTGATGTGGACTGGCTCACAACCTTTTATGAGTCCCACATCATATTTATCTTTTGCCCATAAGCACTCTGGTACCCCCTCCTTTTTTTGTCACATCTGTCATCAACATCCTGTCACAGTTTCCAGCGTCCACAATGTCAACAAAGCATGTGGCTGTCAGAGTTTTCACGCAAGGCTGTCTATAACATCCTGTGCTTTCGCTGAAAAAAGTATTTCTCTTAGAATCAAATATCTGCCAGTCCTTTGTGGTTTGGCATTTTACAGTGAATGGGCCACAATCTTCCCATTCTGATTTTTTAGATTTCGACAGCGAAATGTGAGGGGTCGAACCCTCCATAGAAAACAGTTATTTCTGCTCATCTGACAAACATACGCCTACAACACACATCTCAGCATTCCAAAAGAGGAAGTCAGTTTTGAGTTCCTCAACTGTAACACTGCATCATTTTTCTTCAAAGTTTCATCTGGGCCTGGGCTGACATGGCATGTGCAGTGCAAATCTGCTTCTTTTTCATAATATCTGAATCAGGGTTTACCCTGGCTTTGGCTTTTTCTAACACCCATTTATTGGGTGTTCCATTCATAAGCAAACAAAACATTTTCTGTCATCATGCGTATGTCAGCCGTGACCCCTCCTTCATCCCAATACAACTTCATTTTAGCTTACACATCAAATTCCTACTTAAAAGGTTAACCGGACATGTTTCAGTTTTCAAGAAATTATGTACAAATTTAAGGCCCTGCAATTCAAATTTTAATGGCATTTTATATGGTTCACGAACTACGTGACCTGTTGCACTTAACTTAATGTCCATTTTCCTGACAGAGAGACATCCTGGGGTAAATCTTTACATCTAATCACAGAGTTTGTGGCCCCTGAGTCTACTAACATTCTAATTCTACAGTCACTTCTATCATAGATAACTGAGTATGAGCTTTATAGAAATTATCTATGTTTATGTCAGCAAGCAGATCTTCATTGCAAGTAGCAAAATCAGAGAAAAGAAAAATGATACAATCACCCCATCAGAAGCCGTGGTCCCGTTGGACGACCCCTCTCCTCAGTCCCCCTCCGTTCTCTTTGCTGTTAAACCCTCGGCCTCTTCCTCTTCCTCTCCCCCGTCCTCGCGCTCCCACTCCTCTCATTGTGCGTTGGTTGTGCACTGCATGTCGTCTGACTTCTGAGAGTGGCGCAGTTGCCACTACCACGCACATTCTTTTTGTCCTTTTTGTCAAGTCAGTCAGTAACCATTCCTAGGGGGTCATTTCCTTGCTGTGGTGCACGTGGTTTTAACTAACTGCAACGATCAAAAGTTTATTTCAGCTCGCAGTAATGCTCATCCACATCCTGCCCGTCTTTTTGCTTGTGGCGTCTGATCTTTTCTGTGTCCACTATGGGCGGGTATGCTTCTTCCAGAGCTTTCAGCAGTGTTGTTACTTTGTCTCAGTAACTTGCATTGTCATTATTGTCCCAATCAACATGTACAAGTCTGTCATCCTCCGACCCCTGAGATTTCTTGGATTTCTTTGCCTAATGGTAAGTACACCCCGGATGGTATGATACGAAGGAGCATTGGAGGCAGGTGACCCTGGAGTCTTCCTTTGTTTTCTGAACGTGTTAGAATGGGGAGGTGGTCCATATTCTCCTGTTCTGGTTCCATGAGGCTCCGCAGGGACTGGTGGGTACAATTGTGCTGGAGGAGGTGGTGTCTGAGAAGATGGGCGCCGTCCCAGAACTCATTCGTCTTCGAGGCTCATATGAATGAAACAATCAAAACAGTCAGAAAATTCCTTTAACTTTTCTAAAGCTTTATCTTAGAGTTTCTTCTGGTTTATCTAAAGGAGCTATAGCCTAGCATATTTGTTTTCTTTGTCTGGTCATGACCTCGCATAATCACATATCAATAATTTTGCCGTGTCTCTTCTATGTATCTTTATCTTTTTTAGGCTTTTGATTTGCTTAATTTTTTCCAAATTTTTATTTTGTTTTCTGCAGATATGAGGTTCCTAAACGTCCATTAAAGCCATATAATTTATCTATGTATGGTGTCGATATCAGCATGCCACCACAAACCATATTTGTCTGTCATTAATTTTATAACAACCTTTCGAGAAATCTCTTTGTGAATCCTGTGTCAACTCTGTATTTTCGTTTCTCATTTTTGCACTATATTACAACTTGCCTTTACTCTCAGTAAAGGCCTTTAAAGGACCTCGTCCTTTTGATACCCGCGTAGGTCGCCACGCCCTGCCTTTACTCGTCAGTTAAGGTCTTTATCCAACCGGCTTGGGATTACCCTTTTTGTAATATAGAGCAAAAATGCGGTTCCTATTCTTGTATTTATATTACTTAAATCAAACAAAGTTCCTTATTTAAAATAAAGAAATAAATTTGTCTTATATTATCAAATTCCCAGCGCGGTCACCACGCCCTGCCTACATTTGGCCTGAATATAGGTCTTTCCTTTAGGTCTGACCCTTTTGGGATTTATCACTATGTAATATAAAACAAGAATTTTCACCGTTTGTCAAAGTGACCTTGGTGTGTTCTTAGGATTGCGTCCGCCTAGGCCGTCGTACTGTCTGTAAGACATCTCTCCTTCCCTCAATCACGGGGTTGAGCCTCAGATCCACTGTCTGGGGATGGCCAATCAGTTGTCCCAGTCACGACAGTCATCAGTTTAGCAATCCCATCCTCGCCGCCATTTGTTGTGGAAATTATTTTATTTTGAAAGTAATTAGGATTCAGAGAAGTAAAGGTTTAACAATTTTTTATTTCTTGCAAGAAAGGCGTTCATCACTCTGAGCATTCAGAGAGCTAAGGCAAACTTCCCTCTGTGTCTGAAAGCTTTATACCTCGTGCGCACAAGCTCTCGCACTCAACATCCTCTTTATTTTTGCAGCTTGCACACGGAGGGTTCACAAAAGTCACGTATAAAAAACACACACATATAGCAATACAAACATAGCATGTCATATTCCTTAATATAAATACACAGCATATCTGCCTGTTGCCGGGCAGAAGTTTCCTCTTTTAAAGTTTCTCTGAACTAGGCCCTTTTTCTTGTTATCTAGTTTCGGCCAAACTAAGCAGAACTTAATGTTCTCTGAAGTTTATTGTAATAAGGAATCAAAACTAAGAAGAATTTAAAGGAGAACTCTGGTGAATTTTTAAGTTAATCTTGATCGTTATACCTTTGTGAGTACTGTCTATAGAAAAAAACCCGAACCGGATTGATGCTTGCAACACGGAGCTGTTACAGTTAATGCCCAGAGCTCCCACTCAGCTAACACGGCAGCTATGGGGGCATATGAATAAAGAATGTCTTTGCTTTGTGCCTCTTAACAGACACAAAATGCAATTAAAATGTCTGTCCAACATGAACAGGGCCCTTACATGACAACGAGATGCGTTTAGCAACTTAGCCATTGTTTAAACTCACCGAAATAGTGTTTTAGACGGCAAGCTGTAGTCTCGTGCTGAAGTCCCATGGGAACTCAGTTGTAGCCAGTAAAATGTAAATAGTCCAGGGGGGAGGTAAAGGACCAATATTTTTTGATAAACCTTTTTATTTTTGTAGGGAAATTCTTCTTACACAAATGTAAATTTCAAGGTGCCAAGCCCTACTTTTTTATCTTTTGTAAAGAGTTTAAATCCTACTTGGACACTCTTCTTCCATCCAGCAACTCCAAAGCCCTTAAAACTGTCTCACTGTGTCATATGTATGATATTTTCCTGATTGTCTAACCTGTAATTGTACTTTCAATTGTATTTACCCCTGGCATGTATTATGTATGTTCTTTGCATCAATAAAAAAATAAAATAAAAAAATTACTGCCAGTTGAAGTGGAGCAAGAACAGAGAAATGATTTTGCGCATCTGTCAGTGACTGTTCTGTTAGACCAGTACGTTATTAGAATCATAGATATTTATGGTTAGAACGTCTCGCAGAGAACGCATGCACCCTAACATGAGCGCGGGCGCGTGTCTGCTGAAGTGCTGAAACAGTTGCGCCGCCGCCAGTGAGCGGTGCTTTACAACAGGTTATTTTACTCTCAAATAATCTTAGACAAGCTGTCCAAGATTATCGTTTGGGTAACACTTTACTTGAAGGGGTGTGCATAAGACTGACATGACACCTTCATAATCATGACATGACACATGTCATGAATATGAAGGAGTTTTTATGCATGTTCTTGACAACTGTCATTAAGTGTCATTCGCTCAATTATGTAATTTTTAATGCAAAGATTAGGCTACATTATTTTACCAAGACAACATAAACATGCACTGTAAAAAATGTAAGGCCTCTCCAATTCAACATTTTGTAGTGACCAATCACATCTAAATTTTTCACTAGGCCAAATTGAATTTCTGTGAATTGAATTTTATTAATTGTGGCAACAGTCTGTTAACATGGGCTCAATTAGAAATATAATATGTTGAGCCAATGGAAAAATGTAATTTACCAACACTGTAAAAAATTTCAGGCCTCTCCAATTTAAAATGTTCTAGTGACTGGTCACATCTAAATTTTTCAGTTAGCCAAATTGAATTTCTGAGAATTGACGTATTGAATTCACAGAAATTAAATTCGGCCAATTAACAAATTTAGATGTGACCAGTCACTAGAAAATTTTAAATTGGAGAAATGTTTTACAGTGAAACTGTGAGGTTGGTCCAATTAAATGTTTTAAATTGTAGTAACAATTGTTTATTTCTCACTGTCCCAAAAGACAAAAATTACTAAAAACATAAATATATTAAGCAAAATAGAACACAGACAACAGGGTTGACATTTTATCTCATTACATTAATTTAAGTCAATTCCAACACAGGATATTTGGTGAAAATACAGTAATTTCAATAAGGAAAAACTCTGAATACATTCAAGAAGTCTTCTGCATAACAGGATGTCTTAAAGGACAACTCCGGTGAAAAATGAACCTAGGGGTAATTAACACATGGTTACCGAGTAGATTGTTCTCTGGGATGCCTTTTCATGAAAATCAAATGTAAAGAGTTTTATCTCTAAAAAAAGATTATCTTATAACGCTAGTATATGGGGCATATAATAAGTAAAATTAAATCGCTAGTTAATACCACTAACAAGGCTCAAAATAGCCTCACACTAACACAATGAGGGTGAAGCATTGAGAACTTTGTAAGTGTACAAACAGTTTAATAAGAATATACTTTATAAAGACAGTACATTACGCGTATACAGACCGGAGCCATTTTGGAAAACAGCCTCGACAAGTCAAGCCACGGTTGAATAATCCGCCATCTCTTTAGTGTGTATCCTTTGGAAGCACTAGTCTCTGTTGCGTTCAGTTTTTTTTTTTTTATTATTTTTATTTATTTCTTTTCTCTGTTGCGTTCAGTGCTTTCTTCCGGAAACAACGGACCATATGAGATTCCAAGTCACAGTTCATCACTTAGCACAGCGTTCGTGGCTCGACTTGTCGAGACTGTTTTCCAAGATTGCTCCTGTCTGTATACGCGTAATGTACTGTCTTTATAAAGTATCTTCTTATTAAACTGTTTGTACACTTACAAAGTTCTCAATGCTTCGGTTTGCATGTAGGGACCCTCATTAGTGTGAGGCTATTTTGAGCCTTGTTAGTGGTATTAACTAACGATTTAATTTTACTTATTATATGCCCCATATACTAGCGTTATAAGCTAATCTGTTTTTAGAGAGAAAACTCTTTACATTCGATTTTCATGAAAATGCATCCCAGAGAACGATCTACTCGGTAACAATGTGTTAATGACAAAGCTCCACTGCATCACATCTGGCAAGAGACATAACAGAAGTTTCTTCATTATATAATGAGGATGAGACGAATGAATGGACGAATAAGAAAAACGCGAGCTTGACGTGTTTGATATCAAAAGGCAATTAAAGGACAAGTCTGGTGTAAGTCATTTGTGATTTTAACGAGCGCAGTTTCTGTGCTATGATGGGATCTGAATCCAGTCTGAATTTTTTCATAGATATCGTTTTCTTGTAAGTAAGAGCATAATTGAGCAGACACAATTTTTTCTAGTATTTTAGACAGAAATTAAAGATTTGAAATAGGTCTGTAATTTGCTAATTCATTTGGATCTAGTTGTGGTTTCTTAATGAGAAGTTTAATAACTGCCATCTTGAATGGTCTTGGGACATGACCTAGAGTTAAAGATGAATTAATAATATTGAGAAATGGCTCTTCTGCTACAGGTAACAACTCTTTAAATAGTTTAGTGGGTATTGGATCTAATAAACATGTTGTTGGTTTAGAAGCAATCATAAGTTTATTTAGCTCTTCCTGTCTTATAGCTGTAAAGCACTGCAGTTTTTTCTTCAGGGGTGATAATTGAGACTGAATCGTAAAACGCTGTCAAAGGTTGTACATTTATAATTGTATTTCTGATGTTTTCAATTTTTTTAGTGAAGAAATTCATAAAGTCATTACTACTAAACTGTACTGGAATATTTTGTTCAGGTGATGTACGTTTATTTGTTAATCTGGCTGTAGTAAGGTTAGTTTGTGTGGTAAGAAGGAGGCGGGAACCGGCGAACATTCAACAATAAACTTTAATCAAATAAACAAACAAACAAAGTGAAAGTAAAAGCGGCAGCCCCTCACGGACGACTGCCGCACACATACATAAACAAATTATAAATAAAACACAACTTAAAGTCCAGGCCTGGTCCTCTCTCGTCCTTCACTGTCGTCGCTCCTCCTTTATACTCCCGTCACTCCTCCGTGAGACACGAGGTGTCGATCATCATCACTAATGACCGTGGCCTCGTCCCGTTTTCATGGTCCCTCAGCCTCGCTGCTCGCCACACTGGCCACTGTACTAAATAAAACCCTGTGGTTGTTTTGGTTATTTTCTATCAGTTTATGGTAATGGTCAGCCCTGGCTGCTTTTAGAGCCTTTTTATAACAGGAAGTGCTGTCTTTCCACGCAATTCTAAATACCTCTAAATGTGTTTGTTTCCATTTGCGCTCTAGATTACGAGTTTCTCTCTTGATAGCGTGAGTAATATTGTTGTACCACGGTGCAGTACTTTTCTCTCTAACCTTTTTTAATCTGAGCGGTGCTACCGTTTCTAATGTACTAGAGAAAATGGTGCTCATACAGCTAGTCATTTCCTCTAGTTCATCTGTGTGTTTGGGTACACTGAGCTGCTGAGATAAATTTGGTAGGTTATTTGTGAATTTATCTATAGTGTTTGGGAGAATTGTTCTACCTGGTCTATAACGCGGGGCAGTATGTAAAATATCAGCAGTGCACAGTGTGCACGTTACAAGGTAGTGATCAGTGACATCACTTTGCGGAATGATGTCTATATCAGTAGGATTGATTCCATGTGATATAATTAAATCTAGTGTATGATTAAAACGATGAGTGGGCTCAGTTACATTTTGCTTGACCCCAAAGGAGTTTAATAAATCTGTAAACGCAACCCCTAGCGCATCGTTTGCATTATCTACGTGAATGTTCAAATCACAGACAATCAGTGCTTTATCGACATTAACCATTAGGTCTGATAGAAAATCTGCAAACTCTTTTAAGAAATCAACATAGGGCCCTGGCGGTCTATATATGGTAGCCAAAGCAAAAGATAATATGGATTTTTTTCTTATATCTGAGAGTTTAACATTCAGCAAAAGCACTTCAAATTAATTAAACCTGTGTCCTGTTTTCTGAGTAACATTAAGAATATCTCTATAGATAGTTGCAACACCGCCACCATGGCCAATCAGATGGGGCTCGTGTGTATAACAGTAGCCTGGTGGAGTAGACTCATTAAGACCAAAATAATCATTAGGTTTAAGCCAGGTTTCAGTCAGACATAGTAAATCAAAGCTATTATCTGTGATCATTTTGTTTACAATAACTGCTTTAGGTGTGAGCGATCGAATGTTAAGGAGACCTAGTTTTAGAATGTTTTTGTTCATTTCTTTTACGATTATCTGGTTTAATAATGATCAGATTTTCTTTAGATCCTATAGAGGATTTTGACCTAAATATTCGGGGAACAGACACAGTTTCTATACAATGCACTACAGAACAATAACTGTCAAGTGTAGTTTGACTTACTAGTCATACGGTGCGTAGCGTCTTGGAGATGTTGTTGGACAGAAGATCCGCTCCGATCTTGCTGGGGTGCAGGCCATCAGCACGGAAAAGCCTAGGCCGCTCCCAGAAAAGATTCCAATTATTTACAAAGAGCAGCTTCTGTTCATTACACCATGACATTAACCATTCATTTAGAGCGAATAGTCTACTGAACCTTTCATGCCCTCGTCTGTATGTGGGAAGCAGTCCGGACACAATGATCCACTTCGCAGGTGATGTTCTGCGTCTCGATCAGGCTCCTGAAGTCCGTCTTCAGAACCTCCGTCACCATTCAGAATCGCCGGTATTATAAAATTATGTAATTTTTAGAGTAGGCATTGAGGTCCACCATGTTCTCTTTATTATGTAATAATAAGAAAGTAGAAAACAGAAAGTAGAAAGTAAGTTGTTTTGGCATTTTGGTTTAATAACATATGTTTGGACTAAAAAGTTTTAATTCTGAAACTTTTCAGGGTTTATTTTAAAAATTACAATGACCTCTTATGTGTCAAAAGATCAAGGAATTTTTTCTTAGTTCATGACCATTCTACAAAATGGATAATTATTTTTTTACATCACGTGGATGGCTGAGTGCATGTGCATCACTAACCTGGGGAACACATGGCACCAGGATGCACTATGGGAAGAAGGCAAGCCAGCAGAGGCAGTGTGATGCTTTGGGCAATATTCTGATTGGGAAACTTGCTCGTTTTGTGTTGTTTAACTGTATCATATATTACAAATACAAAAACTTCACATTTTGAATGTTTACCGCAGTAAGTTAACTGAGTTTCCCTTTCAGTCGGTCACGTTCGACATACGTCGGAACTGACCGACGAATTGGGATCTATTTTCAGAGACCAATCTACTTCGAGTGTATTAGAAATGAGCCAATGGACATTGGCATGCGGTTCACGCATTCCACGCACCGCACCGCCCCGCGTCGCCGGTATAAATACTGAAGTGGTACCATATGGTGATAAATACCATATCGCTTTCAACTTCGGAGCTGAACACTGCTGTTTTCAGCCTCTCTGTGTTTTCTACGAAGAGTGTTTACTTACGAGTCTGCTCGAGGAAGGAACTCCAGGACTGCTTCTTCAGCGCGGGTGTCACGGCGTGTTGCAGTGAATTGCCGCCGACGAGAAACAACAGCTGTTTTCACAGCTCGCTGGGCTTTCCATTGAGTGCTCACAGCGGGCTTGCACTTACGAACCGGCCAAGGGTTATGTGGAGGTCCCCCCAGTGGAGCGGGCGGTAGCGATGCAACTGTGTCCAAAGACAGCTACTGACTGGCGGGGTCGTCCGCGTCTCCCCTCCTGGGTGTGTAGGTTTTTGTCTGGTCTAACGGGCAGAGCCTACACGGCCTGTGGAGAGGCCGCGTCATCTTTGCATGCCATGGCGCTCCTGCAGGTCTACCAGGCTAAAGCACACAAGGAACTGCACAAGGGTAGTTCCGACCCAGGGGTTATGCAGGAACTGCGTACCGTGACGGACCTCGCCCTCCGGACGACAAAAGTCACTGCACGCAACCTGGGTCGGGCGATGTCCACACTTGTTGTCCAGGAACGCCACCTGTGGCTGACCCTGGCGGATATGTGTGAGACCGACAAATTGCGGTTCCTCAACGCCCCTGTCTGCCAGGCCGGCCTCTTCGGCGACGCCATCGAGAACTTCACCCAGCAGTTCTCGGTGGCCCAGAAGCAGACAGAGGCCATCAAAAAAGAGCAGTTTCCTCCTTCCCTGGGCCCCGAGAGGGACAGGTTGGCAGTGTGCGACGCCTCCGGGCCTTGCCACTCCTTTCCTCCCCTCTCACCCCTCGCAAGGGGGCAGCAGAGTGGGCACCAGGACGCCCCCGGGCCTTCTCACCCACTCTCTGCCCCACCCGGAGTACTCGGGCAACACTCCGGACCGCCTCCGGGCCTCCCGAGTCGGGTCTGAGTACTCCACCTTGCTGCTTCACCCCGGGTACGTCTGTGGTGCCGTTGGTCCCACTAGTTCGGTTCCTGGGGGCCTGGCTAGGTCTCCCCAGGCCGTCTCGCTGGCTCATCCATGCCATAAGACTCGGCTATATGATTCAATTCGCACGCCGGCCTCCCAAGTACAGGGGCATCCTCTTCACCACCGTGCGGAGCAGCGATGCCCATGTCTTGCGGTCTGAGATCGGTGTCCTGCTGACACCCGCGTCCAGACCCTCTGGAAACTCCATGTCTGGTCCCTGGACGGGACGCGGAGGTTCTAGGTGGCCTACCACAAGCAGTGGTAGACACCATCACTTCTGCTAGAGCCCCCTCTACGAGGCGCCTCTATGCTCTGAATTGGAACCTGTTTGTCGAGTGGTGCTCTTCCCGCCGGGAAGACCCCGGAAGTGTTCGATTAACGTTGTGCTTTCCTTTCTGCTAGATGGGTTGGAGCGAAGGCTGTCTCCCTCCACCCTCAAAGTGTACGTCGCAGCAATAGCGGTATATCACGATGCAGTAGAAGGTATATCCTTAGGTAAGCACGACTTAATCGTCAGGTTCCTCAGAGGTGCGAGGAGACTAAATCCTCCTCGTTCTGCCTCGGTACCCACTTGGGACTTAGCCCTGGTGATCAGAGCACTGCAGGCTCCTCCATTTGAGCCTTTGCAGTCTGTTGAGTTGAAAATTCTGTCCATGAAGACAGTTCTCCTGATTGCATTGGCCTCAATCAAGAGGGTAGGGGACCTGCATGCACTTTTGGTCGACGAATCGTGCCTAGAATCGGGCCGGCCAACTCTCACGTTGTCCTGAGACCCGGGCCTGGATACATGCCAAAGGTTCCTACCACTCCCTTTCGGGACCAGGTGGTGAACCTGCAAGCGCTGCCCTTGGAGGAGGCAGACACAGCCCTGGCTTTGTTATGTCCCGTCCGCGCTCTCCGCGCTTACGTTGACCGGACTCAAAGCTTTAGGACCTCACTGCAGCTCTTCGTCTGTTACGGAGACCAGCAGAAGGGAAAGGCTGTCTCCAAGCAGAGGTTAGCCCACTGGATAGTGGATGCTATAGTCCTGGCTTACCAGTCCCAGGACGTGCCTTGCCCGTTCGGATTGCAAGCACACTCAACAAGGAGTGTTGCTTCCTCCTGGGCGCTTGCTCAAGGCGCCTCGCTGACAGACATATGTAGAGCTGCGGGCTGGGCGACACCTAACACGTTCGCTAGATTCTATAGCCTCCGTGTAGAGCCGGTATCTTCCCGCATCCTCGCCCCCAGTGGCCAGTAGCGCTAAGCACCCGTTCTTGTGGTGGCTTGCAACGCAACTCCCGCCCTCTGGGCTGGATACATGCGTCCACTTTTCTCCAGTTGAGTTCCCCGGAAACGGCTAACCCTGTGAGCTCCTCCGTCACCCTTTCGGTGTCAGACGTTGCGGCCATCTGACGCTAGGCCTACACCCGTATGCTTGTGGAACGTGTTTGTAGGCTGGGTTCCATTTGTTGCTGTCCCCTAACGGCTACCCCATATGTGTATTCTCCCTACTTGGCTAGCCCCGTGTCTTCCCTGGACAGAGCTCGCTCTGTCGTCTCTGGGTGTGTTCTTTCCCCCCTGGGACCAGGTTGGATCCACCCCAGAGACTTCCATATGTTGTACTACCCTGATAGGTTAGTCCTTATGTGTATTTCCACCTCTCCTTCCATTGAAGGATGTGGCTCCGCAGCGTACCATCTATACGAGACGGCCACGCTTTCCCAGCACTATCCAATAGTCATTCTGAGTGGGTCTTGCAGGAACAGCAGTGACTGACCTTCCCTGCCCGGAGCCCTGACTTCCACTCCAACTAGGAGTGGCCAGTGAGCTCGGGCAGGGCACTGGAAGGGCCAGCTTCCCTGGTGTGTTTGTAGGGATCCCAATTCGTCGGTCAGTTCCGACGTACGTCGAACGTGACCGAATAAAAGGGAACGTCTCGTTTACCTATGCAACCCTCGTTCCATGAAGGAGGGAACGGAGACGTACGTCCCGTCGCCAGGTACTGTGCTTCAGCTGAAGGCCAAGTCACTTGTCTCGGCTCCTCAGTTGAGAACGATATGCGGAACTTCCACTTCCGTATGTATACCCGCGATGCGGGGTGGTGCGTGGAATGCGTGAACCGTATGCCAATGTCCATTGGCTCGTTTCTAATACACTCAAAGTAGATTGGTCTCTGAAAATAGATCTCAATTCATCGGTCAGTTCCGACGTACGTCTCCGTTCCCTCCTTCAGGGAACAAGGGTTACATACGTAACCGAGACGTTCTCTGTGTGAGGAGAGTTTTCTCCTCAAGAGGCGCGAGCGCCCCGCAGCGCAATCTTGTTACCGTCAGTTCATTATACATTATATATTATTTAGAGATGCACCGATTTTTGGGGTTCGGCCGAATACCGAATCTACTGGTTAAGATTCTGCCAAATCCAAAACTGAATACCAAATCCTACTCCCATCCGCAGTCCAGTATCACAGTAAACACATTAATGAAGTAAACAACGTCCACAGCAGTGTAGGGATGCTATTTTACCATTTAACAGTTAACCGAAAGTAAGAACTTTGACCGATTATTACTATCAGTTAAACGGTTAAAATGTTTTTAACGCTTTTTTGTTGTTGTTTTTTTATGCATGGTTAAGAAAAATATGCTGTATAGCGTTATTTGTTCACTCACGGAGCGCGTCGACATGTGCAACCACAAACAAAATAATTATATAATTATAATAATAAAATCGCCTCCATTATGGAAAACATCTCCAATCCTCTAGTGTTTTCGGCTAGCTACAGCACATATAGTGAGATATATAATGACTGTCACAGAGTCCTTAATTCTTGTGGTCATCCAGTTATATAAATCATAGTTTTAAATGTATAAAATGTAAGCTATTATTATTATTTTTTAAATAATGTATAATTTACATGCATTTAATAATTTATCTAAAGAATACAGGGTTATTAAAGAATTTTGAATATTTTCCCCTACCGATCGAATGCGCCACAATCCAATCCAGTAGCTGGCGGTAATGCACCTTCAGATCTAGAGAAAAATGAATAAACACCTAGGCATGAAAGTCAGTGATAAAGTCTTTTAGGTATGCGGGACGAGCCCTTGCTCGACTCAGCCGACCCTCAGTTACTGTCGACTGCGGCACCTCCTGGCCCTCCTGATTCTCATCAAGCAGTGGCTGAAGAGGTTGAGGCCCCACAGCTGGTGGAGATTGTTGCGGAATCACCCTGACAGGGGAACCTTGAAGTACCCGGCCTGTCCCTGGTTGTACTGGCCTCAGTGATGGTGGTGCAAAAGCTATGCTGTGTGTTGGTCCTCCCCTAGGCTCCCTTGCCTGTGAGCACATGTTTGAGTTGAAAGAGGTTGGAACTTTCCGGACTCGGCTAGCATGCCAGCGAGAACCATCGCTCAACAAGAAAGTGGCAGGCCCTAACTGACGATCCACCTGGAGGGGTTTAGACCAAAACAATGTCATTTTGTTGCTACGGTGGGGTCTCTGGACCCGAACCCAGTCTTGAACTGTTATCTTACTATGTTTGGCCTTGTGTTTTCTGTCGAAGTTCGCTTTCTTTTGCCTCTGGTTTGAAGTTACGGCAGCTTTGATTGCTGTCCAGGTGCCACCTACTGCTGCAGCCGACAATTCTTGTGGTCTGAGTCTGTCCAATGGCAATCCCATTTCTCGGCCAAGCATGAGCAGAGCAGGAGAGGCCTGAGTGGTGGTGTGCTGGCTAGCTCTGTAATGCATCAGTGTTAAGTTGAGTGCTGTTTGGAATGTATACCCCTGGGCCTGGTGTGCACGAATGCCGTTCTTAAGGCTTTGATTGAATCTTTGGACCCCACCATTTGCCTGAGGATGGTAGAGTGCGGCACGGAAATGCTTAATTCCTTTACTGCACAGGAAGGTGGAGAAGTCTGCAGAGGTAAACTGCGGCCCATTGTCAGTAGTGATGGCACGGGGCATGCCCCAGCGAGCAAATAGACTCTCCAGTATCTGAGTGATGGTCTGTGTTGTCACTGTTCCGGCTGGTATTACCTCAGGCCATTTAGAATGGAGATCATACACGATCACTAGAAAGCGCTCATGGTGGGGAATGCCATGACCAGGAATTTCCCCACAAATGTCCAGTTGCAGGCGCTCCCATGGATGACATGGCCATGGAACAGGCTGCAAAGGGGGTGCGACCGGTTGTCCAGTCTTTCCACTGAGTAGACACGGTTCGCAGTCTCTGACCAGTCCTTCAATGTCACGATCAATGCCTGGCCACCAGACCAGGTCCCGGCATCTTTGCTTGAGCTTTACAATACCCAAGTGCCGCTCATGCATCATTGAGAAGACTCGTGCACGCAGGCTGCCCGGCACCACTGTACAAAGGCCTCTAGAGACACAAACATCGCTCCAGGGAGACTGCTTCTTGCAGAGGTGTGTGTAGCATCTGAATGAGGTCTGGCTCCATGTCATCATTGCCTGGCTGGTGTGGATGCATCAGTTGATCGAGATAAGAGATCAGCCACCACGTTGTCCCTCCCTGGCTTGAACTTGAGTTGGTAGTCATACTGCCTTTGACGCTCACCCCATCTGTGCAGACGCAGGGGTTTATGACCTGAGCCAGAGGCTGACAAGATTGTGGTCAGAGCCTGATGGTCTGTGCGGAGGGTGAAGTGCCGACCATAGAGGAAGAGATGCCATCTTTCAGTTTCCCAGACGCAAGCAAGGGCCTCGCGTTCACCTACAGAGTAGCGCTGTTCTGTGGGGGTCAAAGCTCTGGAAGCAAATGCTACAGGTCTTTCCACTCCGTTCTGCATCTGCGACAGCACTGCTCCCAGTGCCTGTGTGGAGGCATTGCAGGTGACGACAGGCTGGCTCTCGGGGTCGAAGTGAGCTAGGACAGGAGGTGTGGTAAGCTGGGACTTCAGTGTTCGAACAGCCTCGGAGCATGCACTAGTCCAGTTCCATGGCTCTTCTTTCTTTAGTAACTGGCGAAGGGGTGCCGTGGTTTGGGAGTACTGAGGCAGGAACCGAAGGTAATAGGCTGTCATGCCCAGAAACGATTCTGTGTATCGCCTCAATATTTGACTGAAGAGGGGCGATGCCCCTAGACGTGAGGCGGTACCCCACAAAGTCTATGGCTGAGGCTGCAAAAGTGCATTTCTCTCTATTCAACATAAGGTTATGTGCCATGAGATCACTGGCCACCCTGTTGAGATGGTCGTTATGGGTTTGGACATCTGGCGCATGGACTACTATATCATCCAAGAATACTGCTACTCCGGGAATTCCAGCCAAAATGGTGGTCATTACCTTTTGAAAGCAACTGGGGGCGGAGCTTAGGCCAAACGGCATACGAGTATAATGAAATACCCCAGCGTGTGTGACGAATGCTGTGAGGTCTCTGCTAGAAGGGTGAAGCGGCACCTGCAGATAACCTTGGCGCAGGTCCATTTTTGAGAAGACCGTCGAACCATAGAAGTTAGCAGTCAGCTCCTCAGCTGTGGGTAAGTGGTACTTGTCTGGGATAACTGCCTTATTTACAGGGCGCAAGTCAACACAGACTCGTATTCCTCCCGATTTTCTTTTGCAATGA
Organism: Gobio gobio; assembly: GCF_949357685.1. Classification (NCBI taxonomy): domain Eukaryota; kingdom Metazoa; phylum Chordata; class Actinopteri; order Cypriniformes; family Gobionidae; genus Gobio; species Gobio gobio. Next base: position 32,071,812 of record NC_137102.1, on the reverse strand, counting down.
CCAGGTTAGAAATCCAGGGGGATGCATTGACTGGCTCAATAACGTTGCCTTGTACTTGTACTTGTGTAATGACAATAAAGTTGAATCTAATCTAATCTAATCTAATCTAATAACTCCCATGTCCAGTATCATTTGGAGCTCCGCAGTAACTTCCTCCCGCAGGGCTAGGGGAATTCTGCGCAGGTGCTGTATGACCGGCGGCACAGCAGGGTCAACTAAAGGCCTATGGGTGAATGTTTTAAGGCAGCCTAGTCCGTCGAACAGCGATGGCTATCTTCAGAGAGAAGCACCGAACATCAGGGAGAACAACTAGTGTGTGAGTTTCTGTATTCATTTTCCTCACTTGATCTGTAGTTCAACTTTTGTTTAGAACATTGTATGTGTGCTGTAGTTGGCCGTTTGTTGTAGTCTCGTTTGTTATCGTTTGACCTCGTGCGAGCTAACGCGTTTCACTGGGCGTGGCCATAAGCCAGCGTGGTATTTAGAGCGTGCACTGTTTACATTGTGTCAGAGAGAAGCACCGAACATCAGGGAGAACAACTAGTGTGTGAGTTTCTGTATTCATTTTCCTCACTTGATCTGTAGTTCAACTTTTGTTTAGAACATTGTATGTGTGCTGTAGTTGGGCGTTTGTTGTAGTCTCGTTTGTTATCGTTTGACCTCGTGCGAGCTAACGCGTTTCACTGGGCGTGGCCATAAGCCAGCGTGGTATTTAGAGCGTGCACTGTTTACATTGTGTCAGAGAGAAGCACCGAACATCAGGGAGAACAACTAGTGTGTGAGTTTCTGTATTCATTTTCCTCACTTGATCTGTAGTTCAACTTTTGTTTAGAACATTGTATGTGTGCTGTAGTTGGCCGTTTGTTGTAGTCTCGTTTGTTATCGTTTGACCTCGTGCGAGCTAACGCGTTTCACTGGGCATGGCCATAAGCCAGCGTGGTATTTAGAGCGTGCACTGTTTACATTGTGTCAGAGAGAAGCACCGAACATCAGGGAGAACAACTAGTGTGTGAGTTTCTGTATTCATTTTCCTCACTTGATCTGTAGTTCAACTTTTGTTTAGAACATTGTATGTGTGCTGTAGTTGGCCGTTTGTTGTAGTCTCGTTTGTTATCGTTTGACCTCGTGCGAGCTAACGCGTTTCACTGGGAGTGACCAGCTGTATTCACTAACGACACTTACCGTGAGTATAAATTGAGTAGTACTACGCGGCAGCGGAAGCGGCAGCCCTCGTGTGAAGCCCTCCTCGTGTGAAGACCGAAGAGTGTAAAGACATCGACTCTACTCTGTGCGACTCCACTCGAGCAAGGACACCGACAAGGCACTTAAGTATAGCTTTCCTTCTACTTTGTCCACTTTTGTGTTTTGCTTGTTTTCATCTGTTTATTTGTCTGACCTGTTTTCATAATGTGCTTCCAAATCTCTACTATTACCACACACACCCGTAAATCACGCTCAGGACATTCTAGACGCCGTAATCCCAATAATCTGCGTAGTGTACCTATTTCCTCTGCTACATTAATATCCATTCCAATTGGTCTCTGGAATTGCCAGTCTGCTGTAAACAAAGCAGACTTTATTTCATCTCTTTCCACTCTTTCACATCTCAGTCTCATGGCTCTAACTGAGACATGGATCAAACCAGAAGACACTGCCACTCCTGCAGCTCTCTCAAATAATTTCTCTTTTTCACACACCTCTCGCCCGATTGGGAGGGGCGGAGGTACTGGTCTGCTCATTTCAAAGGATTGGAAATTTGAGCCCATCCCTTCTCTATCTGGCAACTGCTCATTTGAATCACACTCAATCACGATCACTCACCCTGCTAAAATCCATGTTGTAGTTATTTATCGCCCTCCAGGTCAACTGGGTAACTTCTTGGAGGAGTTGGATATGTTACTCTCTCACTTCCCCGAGGATGGCACTCCTCTGGTACTGCTCGGTGACTTCAACATTCACCTTGATAAACCACAGGCTGCAGACTTCACCACTCTTCTGACCTCATTTGACCTTAAGCGAGTATCTACTGCAGCTACTCACAAATCAGGTAATCATCTGGACCTTATCTACACGCGCTACTGCTCCACCGACGACCCTTTAGTTACTCCATTGCACACCTCTGATCACTTTCTCATCACTCTTAACCTCCTACTGACTCCTGACACAACACACACTCCTCCCCAGATCACCTTTCGGCGTAATCTACGCTCACTCTCTCCCTCCCGTCTATCCACTATGGTTTCCTCCTCACTCCCTCCACCTGCTCAGTTCCAAGCACTGGACACTAACAGTGCTACTGACACTCTTTGCTCCACTCTAACATCTTGCTTGGACAACCTCTGTCCCGTTTCAACCAGGCCAGCCCGCACCACTCCCTCTGCCCCCTGGCTGTCTGATGTTCTCCGCGAACATCGTTCTGGGCTCCGGGCGGCAGAGAGGAAGTGGCGAAAAACTAAAAACACTACTGACCTGACCCTGTATCAGTCTCTCCTTGCTTCTTTCTCTGCTAATGTCTCCACTGCTAAATCTACATACTACCACAACAAAATCAACAACTGCTCTGACTCTCGTGCACTTTTCAGAACATTCTCTTCACTCCTTTGTCCCCCCCCCCCCCCCCCCTCCTTCATCAACTCTTACAGCTGGCGACTTTGCATCATTTTTCACAAATAAAATCTCCTCCATCAGCAGCCAATTCTCCGCACCACAAACCGACACGCACATCTCAACAACCATCACACATACGCTCCCCTCTTTTTCTCTGCTCTCTGAAGCTGACATCTCCAAACTCATCCTTTCCAACCACCCCACTACCTGTCCACTTGACCCTATCCCCACTCACCTCCTTCAGGCCATCTCTTCTTCTGTTACTCCTGCACTCACTCATATTGTCAACACCTCTCTTCACACCGGGACCTTCCCCACAGCATTTAAGCAGGCTCGGGTAACCCCACTGCTTAAGAAACCCTCTCTGAACCCAGCACTTTTAGAAAACTACAGACCGGTATCCCTTCTGCCTTTCATTGCAAAGACACTCGAGCGAGTTGTTTTTAACCAGCTCTCTACGTTTCTTGAACAGAACAACCTCCTGGATATCAACCAATCTGGCTTCAAAAGTGGCCACTCAACTGAGACTGCCCTGCTCTCGGTTACCGAAGCACTGAGACAGGCAAGAGCGACTTCCAAATCCACAGTACTTATCTTACTGGATTTGTCTGCTGCTTTTGACACAGTTAACCACCAGATACTCCTGTCAACTCTCATGGAGATGGGCATCTCAGGAACTGCTCTCCAGTGGCTCAAGTCTTACCTCTCAGGTAGGTCCTTCAGAGTGTCATGGAGAGGTGAAGTGTCTAAGTCACATCATCTAGCTACTGGCGTTCCCCAGGGCTCAGTGCTTGGACCACTTCTCTTCTCCATCTACATGTCATCACTGGGAACTGTCATTCAGAAACATGGCTTTTCCTATCATTGCTACGCTAACGACACTCAACTCTACTTCTCATTTCAACCAGATGATCCCACGGTTGGTGGTCGTATCGCTGCCTGCCTAACAGACATTTCTGCCTGGATGAAGGAACATCACCTGCAACTCAACCTTCCAAAGACAGAACTGCTTGTGGTCTCAGCCAACCCAGCACTTCATCATAATCTCTCCATTCAGCTAGGATCATCAATCATAACTCCGTCCAGGACAGCCAGGAATCTTGGAGTTGTGATTGATGATCAGCTAAAATTCACTGACCACATTACTGCAACATCCCGGTCCTGCAGATTTGCGTTATACAATATTAGGAGGATCAGACCCTTCCTATCAGAGCAGGCCACACAACTCCTGGTCCAAGCTCTTGTTCTCTCCAGACTGGACTACTGTAATGCTCTTCTAGCGGGCCTTCCGGCATGCACTATCAAACCCTTGCAACTGATCCAGAACGCAGCGGCGAGGGTGATCTTTAACGAGCCGAAGAGAGCGCACGTCACGCCTCTCTTCATCAGTCTCCACTGGCTGCCAATTGCTGCTCGCATCAAATTCAAGTCACTGGTGCTCGCCTTCAAAGCAACCACTGGCTCTGCACCAATATACCTAAACTCGCTTGTTCAGACTTACACACCCTCCAGGAGCTTACGGTCTGCCAGTGAACGACGCCTTGTAGTGCCATACCAAAGAGGCATGAAATCACTCTCACGGACCTTTTCCTGGACTGCCCCCACCTGGTGGAATGACCTGCCTATCTCAATTCGAGCCGCCGAGTCTGTAGCCATTTTCAAAAAACGGCTAAAGACACGTCTTTTCCAGCAGCACCTAACCAATCAAGAATAGCACTTAACATTCCATTCGATTCATTTTCTGTCTGTCTAATTTATTTAAAAAAAAATTGTCGTGTGTTCTGTGTTAGATTAACTGAGACTTGTTACAGCACTTGCATACTGTAGCCCTTGACCGTTCTAGTTGCTTCTATTGCTCTCATTTGTAAGTCGCTTTGGATAAAAGCGTCTGCTAAATGACTAAATGTAAATGTAATGTAAATGGCTATCTCTGTTGCCATGTGGAGGTGAAATGGTGAATATCGGAGCCCTTTTCATCTCGAAGTGTGAATCCCAAGCTTGTAAATAGATCAAGTCCCAGAAGGTTGGCTCCCCGCTCATTAATGTAGAAAGGAGATGATGGCAGATGTTTACAGCCGTAACATACTGAGACCCAGAGAACGCGAGCATCACAATCTTTGAGCTGTCGTAGCCACAGAGGGAAGTGCAGGGTTGCTGTAAAGCCAAATGTGAGAAAAACTTGTGATACGTACTGGCATTAAGCAACGATGCCGCTGCTCCCGTATCCATCAGGAGTGGAAGGCTCACCTCCTCCAGGAGCACAGTACATGTCCTAAAAGCTGCCTGACCAGCTGATACATGCCTGATCTCAGTGTAGTCATTACGGACAGGTGAGGGTCTTCTTCGTGCTGCTTGTGTAGTGGAAGCCGACCGGCAAACTTTAGCAAAGTGATTTTTTTTAAACACTTTCTGCATGTCTGTCCAGGTGCAGGGCAATTTTGGGCTCTTGAATTGTGTGAACTGGAGCCACAGTTGTTAAAAAAGCTCAAACTGTGTTGGTTTCGCTTTAACTGTGTAAACTGCACTGGAACACCTGCATTGTTATCTTCAGTATTTTCTGTGGATAAATGACAGTGGCCTGAATGGCAGGAAGATCAGAGCTGTTGCATGGGAACTTCTGCAGGGGGGTGCGCGTCAGCGAGCAGTGTGGAGCATACGAGAGCAGCCTCCACTTGCTGTGCAATTACAACTGGTTGGTTTAGTGTCACACTGCATGAAAAGTGGGATTTTCGACCCCGTAAACGCATGTATACTCCCGGAAATCTCCCTAATTTTCGGCAGTTTTCGACAATTTAGAGGCAGCGAACATCGCGTTCGTCTGTGCCACAAATTGTCGTAAACGAACCATGACGTAGGTGGAGGGCCCCCCGCTGAGACCGCGCGGAGGTGCGATGCTCTAATTAGCATATGAATAGCAGCGAAACCAGAGAGTCAACGGCCAGACTTGAATTTACTCACTCACTATTGGCTGAAGCCACTACATTAAAAAAAGATAAATCCCTCGTGACTGGTTGGCAGATCACTGCAAACCAATCATTATTGGTCCCCCTGGCTCATTATAAATGTAAACCCCAATAATAATAATACATATATAATTTATGTTGTAATAATTTCTTTTATATTAATGTTATTGTGCTATGAAGTATTCATACCATCAAGGAATATATGGGAAAATTATACGGACCGTGCCGTTTATTCAAAGAAAGAGCTTCATTTATAAGCATACAGCTGTTCATTCAAAGAAAGGGCTTCATTTATAAAACAGCTGTTTATTCAAAGAAAGAGCTTTATTGTTAAACACTCAACTATGTACAGTGCAGCAGTAATGTCTTGTAATGTAATGTAAAGTTCGGCGTGCTCCAGGCTGCGAGAGGGCGGTGGCCGCACAATCCATCCAGACACCCCGTCAACAAAACCGTCTTCCTCGTCAGATATGAGTTCAATGGTCGCGGACTTCCAAATGTCCACCTCATCCAGCACACTCTTGCTTCCAGCAACTGTAATACAATCCATAAAGACAATAAGCAACCTGAAAAATACTCACATTGACAAAAAACGGATCTAATATAATAAATCTTACCCTTTTTCTTCTTGATCGACTCACATTAGAAGTTACTTACACACAATTTCGTCGTGATCAGCGGTTAAATCTGGACTCGCGGAAATCGCTCCAAGCAGATAAGAGCTCACGGCTTCGTTATGAGGCGAGGATAGTCTGTGAAAACAAAATGTGCAGTTTTAAGCTCGGATCTATTAACGCATCCATTTCCTTATACAGCTGAATAAAAGCATATTCTTTAAATCGTAACGTTACATTATCCATGCTCTGGTTCATAGCGCCTGCAGTTTGCCTCAGAGTTGTGAAGACGAAGACAGCTGAAAATTAGTCGAAAAAGTTAGCAGTGTCCATGCAGAGGAGTTGAAGGGGAGCTGAAGGCGAAATTACGTCCTGTCGTTGTTGATCACGAAAAAGCAAAACAGCAAAAACACAAAGCAAAAAGAGTCCAAGGGTCCGTCCACACGGAGATGCGTATCACTGTATATGTATACATTTTTTTATCGTATTGGCGTTTCGTCCACACGGATCCGGCGTTTTTGGAGACTGAAACCGCTATTTTTTGAAACCGGGTCCTAAAGTGGATACATTGAAAACGACACCCTTGCGGTTTCGTGTATACGGTCAATCCGTCTATTTTGTGAAACGATGATGTCATCACACCACGTCCTGCGCAGGGAAGACTTAAAGGGGATACAACTACGGGCACTGGGCATGCGCACATCAATACTGCGTTGTTTAATTACTGTATTTGCATTATTATAAGGTTATGTTTAGGGTTGGGATAGGTGTATGTGTTAATAAAACACATCTGGTAAGTAGCAAATGTATTTATTGTTATTTTATTGTGAGATTTTACCTCACCTCCGACTGTTGCCGTACCCCTTCTAGCCACAACTCTTCTTCTCCGTTTTTAGTGTATTTCTGTGGCAGAATTACAGTGCCACATACTGGCCTGGCATGTATACTACATCGTTTTGAGCCGTTTTCATGCTCTCGTGTGTACGCTGATATATCTTGAAACGAGGGAAAAAAAAGATCGGATAGGGAAAGTTCTGGCTTCGTGTGGACATGGCCCAAAACACGTCTGTTTAAAGCTCGTCTTCAAGTTTTGTACGCGTCATGGCCATGACCTGTGTGTGTGTGTGTGTGTGTGTGTGTGTGTGTCTGCCTGCACAGATGTGTGTGTGTGTGTGTCTGTGTGTGTGTGTGTGTGTGTGTGTGAGAGAGAGAGAGAGAGAGAGAGAGAGAGAGAGAGAGAGAGAGAGAGAGAGAGAGAGAGAGAGAGAGAGATCAAGAGTCAGGAAATCAGTCCACAGAGGGGCTTAATTTATCCCTATATTCTTCAACCTCATTGAGGTTTCAGACCACCAAGGAGCTCCAGAAAAACCTATTATATTTATTTTCACTTTATTTAAGTTAATGGGTGTGGCAAAAGTGCTTCAATTACATATAGGCATAACACCGTAACTTTTTATTTTGTGTGTATTTTTTTTTTTTTCACATGGTTATTGCTAATGACATACAGAGTAATTAATCTACTCTGTTTGCCCGGACAAGTTGAATCTACTTAAAAAATTGGAGCAAACTGGTTGCCCTAGAAATTTTTTTTAGTAATGTGAACTAAAACGAGTACATTTAACTGAAAAATGTTTTAGTTAAAAAAATTCAGAACCTAGATAAAACTCCCCCTGCTGCTACTCTGATTTGCATTTGTGTAGCTCACAGCATGTTCATTTACATGATAAAGCCTCCCCTAGAATTAAGGGGAGGGGGGGGGGTCATGGGGGGACAACTGCCAAGCAAGGCCCACGTCAATTTCCGTCAATTTACGGCAGTTTTCGGTGTTGCCTGCAAATTGCCGTGCACAGTCGTAAACCTGAAGTTTCGCGGCAATCTACAGTGCCACATACTGACGAAAATCCCACTTTTCATGCAGTGTCAATTCGTCAGGTTCTAACAACAGTTTTTCCCGAATCTTGTCACATAGTATTCCTTCAATAAACTGATCACAAACAATCTGATCTTGAAGCGTCCCATAATTGCATGAGCGCGCCATGTCATGCAGATTAGTCACGTAGTCTTGCATGGACTCACCCGGTCACTGAAGACGCTTGCGTAGTTTATATCGGCGGAGTATGACTCACTGTTGGCCCGTGAAGTGTTGTGTGAAAAGGGAGACGGCTTCCTCATACATCTCAGCTTCCCCGAGAGCACGATATATTCTCTGTCCCTCAGCCCCGAGGCAGTGACGAAGCAGAGCGATTTTCCGCCTATCTGGTATGTCATCATAGTTCATGGCCTCGAGATACACTGTGAAGCCATCAATCCAGCTCGCCCATGGAATAGGCACAGGAAGAAAAGGGGCCGGCGGTGGTAAGCTAAACTCAGCCATCCTTGTCGCCAATGTTATGTTGGAGTAGTTCATTTAGTTATTTAACATGAAGCACACGCACACAGCTGAACGGATAACCACTTTACTAGTTCTGTGTAACTCATTCTACAACACATGCGCACAATGCAGACAAAAACGTAACCCCTTGAAACCCGCAAACCTAGTGCTAGAACACAACAACATTGAATTTCAGTTTGTTTTTCACCAAACCCTATCATATTTTTTATTTTTTATTTTCTTAAACTGGGCATACACGGTGCGATTTTCGTCCCATTTTTTTGAGCCGAATTCTGACTCGTGCAACTCTTATTTCGATCGGAACGATTTTCAGCTTTGTCATGCGTTTGTTGTGAGGTGTTCGCTTGATTTTAGAATCAAAATGATTAATCTGTGCGTGCAACGAGTGAGATGTGTATTTGTGGATCCGGTGCCGCGCATGCATTCATTGCCTCGTTTGTGAGTCGATCCTATTTGATTCATTTGGATTTTGAGACAATAGGATCGACTCACAAACGAGTCAATGAATGCATGCGTGGCACCGGATCCACAAATGCACATCTTACTCGTTGCACGCACAGATTCTGACCAACATTAATACAAAATCGTTTTTGCAAGTTTTGCATTCACAATTATGTTTATTAGTACAAAATGCTGCTCATTCATGTAATTCTGTATTTAGCACACACAAGTAGAAAGGCATTTGTTTGTGGACAGTAAAAATATCTGCAAAATGTAACAAGTTCATGGATAATTGTGCGTGCATTTATTAATCATTTTGATAGTAAAATCATCTCATATTTGTCCAGTGTACAGGCAGTAACGAGAGGCGATTGGATGAATTTCTGGCATGTGAGTTCTTCTGGTCGCCCCTCGTGCAGGTATCGCACAGATGAAGTAGAGCTATGAACTGATTGCCCTGTTTGCGCGGTGAGGGGGAATAGGACAATCAGTTCGTAGCTCTGCTTCAGCTTTGCGATACCCGCACGAGGGGTGAACAGAATTACAATTTAATCTTTAGTGCAGCAAGAAAGAAAATGAAAGAAGAGTGAGATCTTTAAGTTCTGTAGGCAACTAATGTTATATCAAACTGCAGAAATTTAGAAAACTGCTGCGCCTCCAGTTCGAGTTGTAAAATGGATAATCTCTTACAAACCACTGTGTAACCAATCCAGCTCCTCTTTATTAATTTAGCTACTTGATTATTGATTTACTTGTTTCACTTTCACACTTTATTTGTTTATTTACTATTATTTACTATTAAATACAGTATTAATATTAGATAAAACAAGATAGATATTTGAAGATATTTTCACATTGCTTTTCCATTCATTCCTCCTGTGTCTGCAGGTGCTTTAAAGGGAAAAGTCTATACTAAAATTCATTAAATAGTCTTGAATTTAAATTCAGCGTGTTTTAACTGGAATGTAAAGATTTTGATCACATTTAGATTAGATTAGATTAGATTAGATTAGATTCAACTTTATTGTCATTACACAAGTACAAGTACAAGGCAACGAAATGCAGTTTAGGTCTAACCAGAAGTGCAATAGCAGCAAGTGCAGGATATACAACGTTTGCATAAGTGCAGGACATGGATATGTACTGAGTATATATAAATATATCTATACATAGAGAGATGGTTATTACTATAAACAGAATTTACAGGTGAATATGTACAGTGAATAATATACAGATGGTTATTACTATAAACAGAATTTACAGGTGGATATGTAATATAATATACAGATGGCTATTACTATAAACAGAATTTTACAGAGAGAGGTATATAATGATATGTTAGGCTAAAATGAGGAATATGGCAGTGGATTAAGGTAGTGCAATAAATTATGGACAGAAGCTATCCGGAAAAAAAGTGTAAAAGTGCAGTGGAAGGTGATTGCATATTACAGTTAGAAGTACGGTGCAAAATGCAAATGTAAACAGTAGGTACTGTAAATAACAGTCGGCAGTGCAAATGAGCATAATACAGTTAAGGTATGGTAGTGCAAAATGAATAAGTAAACAGTTGTGACTGTAATAAACAGTCGGTAGTGCAAATAACAGAGTGAAGGCGGATGTGAGGTAGGAGAGTTATCAGTATATGAGGGAAGTGGATCAGCGGCGGTTAGAGTTCAGTAAAGAGACAGCTCTGGGGAAAAAACTGTTCTTTAGTCTGCTGGTCCTGGTCCGGTGGATCCTGAAACGCCTGCCGGAGGGCAGGAGAGAAAACAGTCTGTGGGCTGGGTGAGAGGAGTCCTTGAGGATGCTGCGAGCTCGATGCAGGCAGCGTTTCCTCTGGATGTGCTCGATGGCAGGTAGTGGAGTCCCTGTGATGCGCTGGGCAGTTTTCACCACCCGCTGCAGTGCCTTGCGCTCCGCAACAGAGCAGCTCCCATACCATACTGCCACACAGTTGGTCAGGATGCTTTCTATTGCGCAGCGATAGAAGTTCACCAGGATAGCCGAGGAGAGCTGATTCTTCCTCAGTGTCCTCAGGAAGAAGAGGCGCTGGTGAGCCTTCTTGACCAGGCTGGAGGTGTTGGTCGTCCACGACATGTCCGCCGAGATGTGGATCCCCAGGAACTTGAAACTGGAGACACGTTCAACAGCCATTCCATTGATGTGGATGGTGTCGTGTGTGCCTCTTGACTCCTTCCTGAAGTCCACGATGAGCTCCTTTGTTTTGGTGGTGTTGAGGAGCAGGTCATTTTCGGTGCACCATGTGGCCAGGTGCTGGATCTCCTCCCTATAGGCAGTCTCATCGTTGTTGCTGATGAGACCAATCACCGTTGTGTCGTCCGCAAACTTGACGATAGAATTAGATCCATACACAGGCTTGCAGTCGGCGGTGAAGAGGGAGTAGAGAAACGGGCTTAGCACACAGCCCTGTGGTACACCAGTGTTAAGAGTGATGGATGTGGAGCAGGTGAATCCTGAACGAACATTCTGGGGTCTGTCAGTTAGGAAGTCCAAAATCCAGTTACACATTGAAGTGTTGATGCCCAGGTCTCCAAGTTTGGCTATTAACTTGGTTGGGATGACAGTGTTGAATGCTGAGCTGAAGTCAACAAACAGCATGCGTGCGTAAGTGTTTTTATTGTCCAGGTGAGTGATCACAGAGTGCAGTGCCATGGAAACGGCATCCTCTGTGCTCCTATTGCTGCAGTAGGCAAACTGGTGTGAGTCCAATGTGGATGGTAGAGAGTCTTTTAGGTGTTCCAGGACCAGCCGCTCAAAGCACTTCATGACGATGGGTGTTAGTGCTACAGGGCGGTAGTCATTAGGGCACCTCGGGTTAGAGTGTTTTGGCACTGGCACAATGGAAGTGCGTTTAAAGCATGAAGGTACAGCTGCTTGGGCAAGAGACAGGTTGAAAATGTCTGTAAAAACCTCAGCGAGCTGCTCCGAACATGCCCTGAGAACACGACCACGGATGTTGTCTGGTCCAGCAGCCTTGTGCGCGCTGATCCGGCTCAGTGCCTTGCAGACATCTGTGGAGGAGAGTGTGATTGGTGGGTCAGCTGAGGGTTTGAGCTTGGTGGCAGTTTCTCTGTTGTCTCTTTCAAAGCGAGCATAAAAGTAATTTAGCTCGTTCAGGAAGTTGACATCAGTGGCTGCGGGGGTGGAGTGGGGGGGGTTTGTAGTCACTGATGGCCTGAATGCCCAGCCACATGCGTCGAGGGTCAGAGTTGGAAAAGTGTCCCTCTATCTTTAGCTTGTAGCAGTGCTTGGCCTTTTTGATGCCCCTCTTCAGGTTTGCCCTGGACGTACTGTAGGCTTGTACATCTCCTGATCTGAAGGCAGTATTGCGTGACTTCAGCAGAAGTCGCACTTCCCTGTTCATCCATGGCTTCTGATTTGGGTATGTGGTGATCTGTTTCTGGGTTGTAACACTGTCAATGGTGGTATTGATATGATCCAATACAGAGGAGGTGTAGAAGTCAATGTCTGTGTGAGCGCCACTGGTGGCTTGAAGCAAACACACTCCAGTCTGTGTGTAGAAACCTTTCCTGGAGTGTGGAATCAACCCCCGCAGGCCACACCTTGATGGTCTTCACTGATGGCTTCACACGGTTGATGAGGGGTGCATATTTGGGGATGAGGAACAAAGACAGGTGATCTGACTGTCCCAGGTGGGGGAGGGGTGTCGCAACGTAAGCGCCAGCCATGTTTGTGTAAACATGGTCTAAGGTTTTGTTTCCTCTGGTGTGGCAGGAAACATGCTGGTGAAACTTGGGTGGCACTGACTTTAAGTTTGAATGATTAAAGTCACCTGCAACAATAAAAGCAGCTTCCGGGTGATCAGTCTGTTGTTTACTGATGGCTGCATGAAGTTCTTTCATAGCAAGCTTGGCATCAGCATCCGGGGGAATATAGGCTGCAGTTATAATGGTGGAAGTGAACTCCTGCGGTAGATAAAACGGTCTACATTTAACCATGAGAAACTCGAGGTTAGCTGAACAACGACTCCCAACAATAGCAGAGTTTGTGCACCAGGCTTTGTTAATGTAAATGCACAATCCACCACCTCTGGTCTTACCGGAGCCATCTAATGTTCTATCCGCCCGGAGCGTGTGGCATCCCGCTAGCTCAATAGCGGTGTCCGGTATTCCGCCGTTTAGCCAGGTTTCCGTGAAGATTAGGACGTTACAGTTCAAAAGTTTCTTGCTGTGTGTGATGCTGAGTCGAATCTCCTCCATTTTGTTCACTAGCGACCGTACATTGGCAAGGAAAATACTGGGTAAAGAGAGCCGATGTGGGGTTAGCCTTAGCTTTAGCCTTAGCTTAGCTCTCAGTCCTCCGCGTATACCCCGCCTTTGTTTACGATCTCGGCGCCGCCTGCGAGCACTTCCGCCCGGCCGGGTAGAGTGCATAGCCTCGGGTGTCCTAGCGATCTCAGGAAGGAGTCGAAGGTTGTCCATAAAACTGTCGGAAATTCGCAAACCAATATCCAAAATCTCACCACGGGTGTACGATGTTAAGGCACAACTATTCTGAACGAACAGACCCGAGATGAGCAAGAAAAATACCGCAAAATTGCAGAATCTGGAGAGACCCAGAGCCTCGCGAACTACTCACGCCGCCATCTTGGGTGTACCCCCACTCCATTTCAAGTTTCACTTCATTTTGTAGTACATTTGAAATGTATAATTAGTCACTTTTCCAAATATTTACTAACTTATTGTTGTTTTAGGTGCATTACAAGTGAATGCTGAAAAAAAGGAGGAATCAGAGTTCATCTTTACTGGAACGGTGCACAAATGGCTTCGTTACACCCCTGAAAGACTTGGGGTCATTGCTCATGGTGTAAACCCCTGAGTTTAGAGTATTCAGAGTATTTCATTCTTTCTTCTACCTTTTTTCTTTCAGTAGTACTGTCCCATTTCTGTCTTTATTGGCAAGTTTCCATTTGTATTTACTTCCATTTTGCAGATGCAGGTTGTCATGTTTTTCATTTGTGTTATAAATTCAGATGTAATTGTTTTAAGTCAATGTGAGATTTCCTGTTGAAACTGTGGGGGCATAAATAAATACATTTGCATGTAAACTGAAGGGTGTTGTTTACTTTGAGTGACTTTTTGATTCAAAATCATATCAATTGCAGCCAAACATGAAAATTAACTGGCATAGAATCCTGCGGTACATAAAGCAAGATTGATTTTATAGTGTTTCTATGTTGATTCAGTGTTAAATAAGTGATTTAATTTAAGTTGAAAAAATATAGATTTTATGGCCATCTTGATCTATTTTTCATCATTGAAATAACATTATTCAAAGTGCAAACCTGATGAAAAATCAATGTTAAATATCACCATTGTTTCAATGATAATTTGATTAATGCATTAACATTGATTCAATGTTGATTCAGTGTTAAATAAGTGATTTAATTGTAGTTGAAAAAAATAGTGATTTTAAGGCCATCTTGATCTATTTTTCATCATTGAAATAACATTATTTCAGGGTGCAAACCTGATGAAAAATCAATGTTAAATTTCAACATTGATTTAATTATATTTTAGTTGATGCATTAACATTGATTCAATGATGATTCAGTGTTGGTCTGCTATCTGGGGAAGCTCGACTTGAATCGCCTTCTTTTGACTTAAAGTAGCCTACTGCCACGTTTTCTGTTCATGAGTTCCATTTTCACTTTCAACGGCGGCGTCAATACATTCGACCAGCGGAACGTGCGTAGTGCAAGCCTAGGGTAAAATTTCTGAGGTCCAGCAGAAACCGAACCCCGTCAAAAAGCCCAATATTCGTATTCGGTGCATCGCTAATATTATTATCCACTATGGCTCACCACTTACACTAAATTAATGCAGAATCATTCTTGCATTTTAGTGATTCACTAGTTATGTTTTGTTATTAACGTTTTAATCAGGATACTTGTACGTATGGTTTATTTGCCTAATTATGTAGCAATATTGGTTAAGAGATGTGGACCAGATGTTGTAGATTGTTACCTAATAGTTGTTAATGCTTGAGATTGGTGAAAAGTTTTAAAGCTAGTCCTGCATCTTCCCTCTATTCAAGTCAAGTCACCATCATTTATATAATGCTTTTTAAGATTGTTTTGGCTTTTTAGGTATGTTTAACAGTAGTTTTCAGGTACTGAAAAAAAGTAAACAAAAATGACACTGCATATTCTTCACTATATAAATTAAATACCTATTAATCCTTATTAAAGTTATTTAGTCACGATTAGTGAGCGATTCTTTTGTCTTTGTTATTTCATTAACATTAAAACACAGACAGCAGCGTAGCAGGATTATTAGGCTGCTGTAACTTTAAGAGGTACATGGATCCAATATACTGTTACACAAGCATTTTATTTCTCAGCTGTTTACATTAATTTAAGACATAACCGACTATAGCTGTGTCCCAATTAGAGGCTGTATCCTTCGAAGGACTCGGACTTGGCCGCAGAGTCAGATCGAGCATTGTTGAATGGGACGGTCTAGTCTACGGAGGACTCTTCGGAGGCCACAAACAGGCATCTGTTGTATCCTTCATTGCGCGGGAAACGAAGGACACATTTTGAGGTCTCATTGAAGGAGCCTTCGAATTAGGACAGCCTTCATCACGCCACGGTGAAACAAATAGCCTTTGAATGCAGCAATAGAAGGATGCAGCCTCTGAATTGGGACGCAGCTACAGTTTACAAGCATACTCACCAGGAAGGCCATTTTGATAGAATTGTGTGTGAATTAGAAGAAGTGAAAGACATCTCCATTCAATATTTGCCTGTTACCTGAGATGTTGCTTTCCGGGCATGCGCTTTGGATGTGTGCAAACTTCTCACACAGTGAGTAGAATTGGGTTCTCTTTTGTGTCTTCTTGCGCTTGAATTTTATCATTCGCAAGGCTTATAACCACATGCAAAACTTTAGCAAAGTGGTGCACAATTCAATTGTCCTGAGCGTTATTCATACTGACCCTGGGTGGTCCTTCTAGCAGAGCCCTGCTGTATTTTGTACAGATTTAATTTTGTTTTGGCAAGTATTTAATTATTTTACCCAGAGAAAAATGTTGGATCAGCCTTTTTCATGCTATAGCCGATATGTTGATGGTTGTAAATTCATCCAAAAATCCGCTGGCCATTCATCGGTGCATCTCTAGTAAATACATAATAATGTTTACAATTAAATTTTGTCAATATGTCGTATGTTTCAGCATTTCTTCAAAATTTACGTTTTGTACCTGTAAATGTTATGTATTAATATCTATGCATTAACAATGAGACCAGGCTGTGCAAACATAAATGTCTTTTTTATGAGAATGTTACCTTGTAGAAGCAGAATTTGTCGCAGCAAATAAGACTTTTTAGTGTCAAAAATGTACTTGGTTACTAACGTAACCTTGGTTCCCTTTCAGTCAGTACACTATGAGTTACATCAGTTACTGACGAAATGGGGGTTTCGCTTAGAAGCCAATCGCCTTTGAGATCTACAAAACGAGCCAATGGCATGAAAATGCCATGGGTCTGCGGAATTTGCATAATGCAACCCCGCCCCACCGCGTGGGTATAAAGGATGTTGCATTGCACACTCGCATTATGTTTCTGCTTCAGAGCCGAGTATCACTTGCCTGAGCGTTATAATCTCTTGAAGACGAGCTTCTCTCCAGAGTGTTGGTGTGACGGCGCGTTCCAGCGAGTTCCGCATTCCTGTCAGATCTGTGCAGTGATCCACACAGTGTGCAAGTTCTCCCTTGGCGCTTCAGCATTTCTGTAGAGTACAAACTCCTCTCTAAAAGAGCTGCACATGGCACATCTTTTTCAAGATGTCTCGCCTGTGCTCCGTTCCTGGGTGTGGGCGGCTGGTTAATCCGTTTGACGGGCACAAACGCTGTTTGGTGTGCTTGGGCCTCGTGCACGCTGAGCGTGCGTTCGTGGATGCGTCATGTTCTCACTGCGGGAACATGACCATCGCAGTGTTGCGATCAAGACTCAGTGATCTCCGTAAAGGGGGGAGAGTCCCCTCTACCATACCCCAATCTATCTCCTCCGGGAGAGGGGATACTTTGGCTGGTGGTCAGGGTGATCTGAGGGTGACGGTGTGGGCCAACCCGATGAACATTCCTCGGGCCACACCCCCTTCGAGCACGCTGCAACCCGTGGTGTTGCCAGATGATGGCACTGGTGTTTCCCGGGCTGAGAAGGAATACTTGGAAGGAATACTTCGAGAATCTCCTCAATCCAACCGACATGTCTTCCGTTGAGGAAGCAGTGGCTGGGGACTCGGAGGAGGACTCGTCCTTCACCCGGGCTGAAGTCATCGAGGTAGTTAAAAAGCTCCTCGGTGGCAAGGCACCAGGGGTGGAAGAGATCCGCCCTGAGTACCTCAAGTCTCTGGATGTTGTGGGGCTGTCTTGGCTGACACGCCTCTGCAACATTGCATGGCGGTTGGGGACAGTACCTCTGGACTGGCAGACCGGGGTGGTGGTCCCTCTTTTCAAGAAGGGGGACCGGAGAGTGTGTTCCAACTATAGGGGGATCACACTTCTCAGCCTCCCCGGGAAAGTCTATGCCAGGGTACTGGAGAGGAGAATTCGGCCGATAGTGGAACCTCGGATTCAGGAGGAACAGTGTGGTTTTAGTCCCGGTCGTGGAACACTGGACCAGCTCTATACCCTTTCCAGGGTGCTGGAGGGTTCATGGGAGTTTGCCCAACCAGTCCATATGTGTTTTGTGGATTTGGAGAAGGCATTCGACTGTGTTCCTCGTGGCATCCTGTGGAGGGTGCTCTGGGAGTATGGGGTCAGCGGCCCCCTGCTTAGGGCTGTTCGGTCCCTGTACGACCGGAGCAAGAGCTTGGTTCGCATTGCCGGCAGTAAGTCAGACCTGTTCCCGGTGCATGTTGGACTCCGGCAGGGCTGCCCTTTGTCACCGGTTCTGTTTATAATTTTTATGGACTGAATTTCTAGGCGCAGCCAAGGGCCGGAGAGTGTCCGGTTTGAGGACCATACGATTTCGTCGCTGCTTTTTGCGGATGATGTTGTCGTGTTGGCCTCCTCAGACCAGGACCTTCAGCGTGCACTGGGGGGGGGTTTGCAGCCGAGTGTGAAGCGGCTGGGATGAGAATTAGCACCCCCAAGTCCGACGCCATGGTTCTCAGTCGGAAAAGGGTGGATTGCCCACTTCAGGTTGGTGGAGAGTTCCTGTCTCAAGTGGAGGAGTTCAGGTCTCTTGGGGTCTTGTTCACGAGTGAGGGAAGGATGGAACGGGAGATTGACAGACTGATCTGTGCAGCTTCTGCAGTAATGCAGTCGATGTACCGGTCTGTCGGGGTGAAGAAGGAGCTGAGCTGTAAGGCAAAGCTCTCGATTTACCGGTCGATCTACATTCCTACTCTCACCTATGGTCATGAGCTGTGGGTCATGACAGAAAGGACAAGATCCCGGATACAGGCGGCCGAAATGAGCTTTCTCTGTAGGGTGGCTGGGTGCTCCCTTAGAAATAGGGTGAGAAGCTCGGTCAGGACGCTGGAAGACAGCCGTCGTGGCGAGATTGAATTGGGACCCCCATTTCATCAGTAACTAATGTAACTCGTAGTGTACTGACTGAAAGGGAACGTCTCGCTGTACTGAACGCGACACAGTACTCTTTCCCTTGTCTCAGGAAACGTCTCGGTTACGTATGTAACCCTCGTTCCCTGAAGGAAGGGAACGGAGACGTTACGTCCCCATGCCACTACCGCTGTACCGCTGGAATGGCCAGGTGCTCATGCCTCGGTTCTTCAGCAGGTAAACATAATGCGAGTGTGCAATGTGGGGTTGCATTATGCAAATTCCGCAGACCCATGGCATTTTCATGGCATTTGCTCATTTTGTTGATCTCAAAGGCGATTGGCTTCTAAGCGAAACCCCCATTTTGTCAGTAACCTCCTTCAGGGAACGAGGGTTACATACATAACCGAGACGTTTCCTGAGACACGGGAAAGAGTACTGTGTCGCTAGATGCTGTTGGGAAAACTTATTTTTCTCTGAAAACTGAATCCTTTTTAAATCACGCAGTGAAAAAGCATGACCATTAGTTTGTGCAGTGAAACAGTTCGAACCAATGGCAAAGCAGCGGAGCTGCACGAGCCTATGGCGATGAAGCCCGCTGAACAGGGCGGGGACATCTGGCTATTTAAGCGGGCATGGATCTCAGGTCAATTCGACTGCAGCGAGTCGTGCAGCAAAATAGCATGGCCTTCAACGCAGTACTTGTTCCTATATCTTAGGGAACCGATGATACGCTAGTAACAGAGTACGTTCCCTTTCAATACTTCACTTGTACTGGGTCGCTAGACCTTTTGGTGATTTATGTAGGACACTACCGTCATGCTATCCGAGTGGATCAAGACATGGTGTCCCTTTAGGTCTGGCAGGAAGGTTTGTAGGGCACAAAAAACCGCCAGCATTTTGATTTGCAGCCATTTTTCCCTGGCCGACCAGGAGCCGTAGGTCAGTTTGCCTTCACACAGAGTCCCCCAACCTGTGTTGGAGGCATCTGTCGAAACTACTTTCCTTCTGGAGACCGCACCCATCTTGAATGTCCATCTCATGAGGGCGTGGTTCAGATGCCTGAGATTGAGGATGGGCCTGAGGCCCCCATCCTTCTTGGGGACGAGGAAGTAGCAGCTTTAGAAGCATGACTCGCGTTGGGCTTTCAAAACCGTTTTGACAGCTCCTTTTGCCAGCAAAGCCATCACCTCAGAGCGGAGCTTGTGACCTTCATTGCTCCCTACCGAGGTGTGAACCACGCCATTGAAGCCCAGTGGCCTGCGAGTGAACTGGAGTGAGTATCCTTGTTTTATCACCCCCAAAACCCAATTTGACACCCTGGGGATGGCCTCCCAAGCCTCTGCCCGAGTCACTAAGGATTGATAGTTTGAGCGGCAGACCGCTGTGTAGGGGCCTTACACTCGAGATTAGTGTAAGAGGAAAAGTTATCTCTTTTTGAATATGTTTGTTTTTTATTTTGTTCGCTGTAACAGCAGGTAGATGCATGGGTGGGTGAGTTTGAAGAGGCCCAATGCTTGCAACAAACAAACTGCTTCCAGAGCCTTCAGTTTTTTCCTCCAAGGTTCCTGGGAGGAGGAAAACGGGAGGGCGCGAGGGGCGGAGTCGTGCTCTGAAAAGAAAGCGATCCGTGAGTGTAGTGAGAGCAGTTTGCCTCTGTGAATGCGAATTCTGCATGGGATTTCCCCAGACAGGCAACGCATTCACTGTGCTAGTCATCAGCCCTGCACGAGCTACACTGTTGGTGCAACATTTGTATCAACGTAAGCTGCAGGGGAATCGCTGATCAGCTTGCAGACACAGGCTCGCAGAGGTGCCGTCAACAGCTGAAGCTGGCAGCATGCTGAAGCTGAAGACTGATCCACTGCATTGCTTGTCAATGACGAGAAGGCTTCTTTCAGTCTTGTAGTTCAGTGAAGAGAGATGATCTTCGTTGCTGAAGGAGAATTCATCTGAGATCCTATGGCAGAAAGCATCCTTATATAGCCAGATGGCCCAGCCCAGTTTGGCGGGCTCGTACAGCTCCTCTGCCTCACCATTGCTTAAAAAATGTTCACTGCGTGCTTAAAAAAGGCTTCCATAAGTTTTCTCCATAGCGTCTAGCGACGTAGAACGAGTGTATCGAAAGGGAAATTTACCCAATATCTTTTTTATGTATATGTAGACTTTTTCTTTGACTTACCATCCTCATTTTTCCACTATTTGCAGATCATAAGTAAAGAGTCTCTGTCACCAACATGAGTTGGAGCTTTCTCACTCGACTACTGGAGGAAATCCACAACCACTCCACGTTTGTGGGGAAAGTCTGGCTAACTGTCTTAATCATTTTCCGGATTGTTCTGACTGCAGTGGGAGGTGAATCAATCTACTCAGATGAGCAGACAAAGTTCACCTGCAACACTAAGCAGCCTGGCTGTGACAACGTATGCTATGATTCCTTTGCCCCCCTCTCACATGTCCGATTCTGGGTGTTCCAGATAATCATGATATCCACTCCCTCTGTCATGTATCTGGGTTATGCCATTCATAAGATCGCCCGTACCTCGGAGGAGGAATGGCGCAAGAGCCAGATTTATCAAAAGAGGAGTCGCCACAGTCAGTGGAGAAATGGACACCACCTAGAAGAGGTCTGTGGAAATGTAGAGGATGAGGATGCAGAGCCAATGATCTATGAAGAAGACTCTTTGGATGCGCAGGAGGTCAAACCAGAGACAGACAAGGGCAAAGGCCAAGATCCAATGAAGCATGATGGCCGCCGTAGAATAATGCAAGAAGGATTGATGAGAATGTATGTGCTTCAGCTTTTATCCCGTGCCATCTTTGAGGTGGGATTCCTCACGGGTCAGTATTTCCTTTATGGCTTCCGTGTTAATCCTTCGTATGTCTGCAACAAGATCCCATGTCCGCACAGAGTAGACTGCTTTGTTTCACGACCCACTGAGAAGACCATCTTTTTACTCATCATGTATGTTGTGAGCTGTCTTTGTCTGCTGCTCAATGTTTGTGAGATGTTCCACTTGGGGATTGGTGCCTTCCGTGACAGTCTTCGTAGACGTCGAAGCCAGGGCCAACGACCTTCCTACAGCTACCCTTACACCAGGAACATTTCTAGTTCTCCACCAGGGTACAACCTTGTGGTTAAATCTGACAAACCAGGTCGCATTCCCAACAGCATCATCTTACATGACCAGAACATGCCCAGAGTGGTTCAAGAACAGCATTGTACAAGTCCTGATGAGAATATTCCATCTGACCTGGCTACCTTGCACCACCATTTACGAGTAGCCCAGGAACAACTTGATATGGCGTTTCAGACATACAACACAAAAAATTCTCATATTTCCAGAACTAGCAGCCCTGTATCTGGTGGCACAATGACTGAGCAGAACCGGGTCAACACAGCACAGGATAAACAGGGTGCAAGACCTAAAGCAAGCACTGAGAGGGAAGGTACAATAGTAAAAAATGGAAAGACATCTGTGTGGATTTAATGGCAAACTCTTAACTGATTCGTTTTCCTGAACCATTATCCTCAGAAAACATTTTGTCCCAGGCAATGAAAACTTTAGTTAGTGTTGAACAATAAACACAACTGAAAAATAAATATATTGTAGAAGGGTAGTATTGATTTCTAAAACTTTATTTACAATGCTTTAGTGTATTCCCCCTTTTTAGAATAATTCTTAATGTTCTTTTATTTAATGCTACATTTATTAAGTGTTGCGTTTCTCTAAATTCCAATGCATGCAAGTGTCCATCATTGACCATCTTAGAAATCTGTATTACAATTTAGTCTTTAATGGATCATTGATTTAATTGAAATATGTAAGAACAACCCCTGTGTATCTACTCCATTCAAATAGTTATCATAGCTGTAAGACACATGTTCTCCTCTTTATGTTCTCATATTGTTATTAATCTCTGGCTCTGTTCCAAACCCAAGCGAGCTGCCCACCTAGCCCTAAGTTTTAAGGTACATGTATGTGGCGATGCCGAGACTGTTCCAGTCAAGCAACAAGATTATGCTCCTTTATAAAATTTCTAATAGCATCAGCATCACATGTATACTTTGTGGATAAAGCAATCCCTCATTGCATTGTAATGAAAGTGTGATCAAATAGGGTGGATGCAAGTTGCAAGAAACTCAACTTTAAATATAATTGTACATCTTATAAAAATGTATTAAAATGGTTATCTTATTAAAAATGCACTTTCCCACAAGTGGCTGTGCTATGTATTTTTGGCCTTATTACAATGTCTTTATTACAACATCTTTTATCTTATTTACACATCTTTGGCTTAGCAATATGTATCTAATGCCAAACTCAATTTGAATCAATTGCGAGTGTTAGTTTTCTTGTGTGATCACGAGAAGAGTTGTGCTGATAAGTGAAGTTTAACATAGTTGTTATGTAAAGTGGTTTCACATTGTATGGGATTAGCTGCCTTTTTAGACAAGGTTTTGGAACAGAGCCTTTAACTCAAAGTTAAAGGGATACTCCAACCCAAAATTAAAATTCACTAAAAATGTACTTACCCATAATTTTCTAAAAAATCTCTGTGTTCTACAGAAGAACAAAAGTCATATACATACTGTATAGGATGGCATGAGGGTGAGTATATAATGATATTTTTTATTTATTTTTTGCGGTGGAGTATCTGTTTAATCTTAAAAAAGATTATGATGATTTTCAATTTTCTCAGTTTCTTCATTATGAATAAACATGGAGATATTAATGTGCATTTATAGCTTCTATATGCATTCATGTGTGGCACTAAAATTATGCATTGAGATTGCAATGCTAAATTGTGCCATTGTCTTGTGAATATATTTTAAATGTGCAGTTTTATTTACATTTGTCATTATTTATTGACCCTCATGTCATCAAAAAAAATCTATAACTTTCTTTCTTCTGTAGAACAAAATTTAATTACAGTTATTGAGGACTGATGGTTTCAAGCTACAAAAAGGACACAAAAGCACATTAAAAGGTATTATGAAAGTGGTCTGAATTGTGTGCTATATTCCAAGTCTTCTGAAACTGTACAACAGCTCTGTTAATTTAAATCATTATTCACTGAAAAACTTGACATTCGAATTTATGAGTGAAGTAGCATCTTCATGAAGTGGCAATGCTCAATTCATGAACAGATTACTCTTCAGTGTCAATGTAGTTTACAAGTCTGAATGCTCCCTAACAAACCAGTTCTAGAGTTCCCTTTCGTTCAGTCACTACGACGTAACGTTAGTGACTAACGAATGGGGGTTTCGCTTAGAAGCCTATCATCTTCGAGCTTAGAGAAAACGGAATTTGCATACGTAACTCCGCCTCACCGCGTGAGTATATAAGGAAGTACGTGGCAATATTGCATTATGTTTCTGCTTTCGGAGCCAAGAGTACCTACCTCTTCACTCCTCACAAGCCTTCTGAGACTCTGTCAGCCTCTTCGAGACGAGCAGCTTTCCAGTCGGTGTTGGTGTGACGGCGCGTTCCAGTGATCGCATACTTCCTGCCTGCTGATCTGCGCAGTGGTCTGCTAGACGGCTGGTGTGTGTTTCCCTGGGCGCTTCAGCATCGACTGCGAGGCTTCCTCTCACAAAAAGAGCTTGCGCGTGGCACGTCTTTTTCAAGACGGTTCGCCCGTGCACTTCCGGGTGCGATCGATCTCTGTTGCTGTCAATGGGCACATTTACTGCTCGACGTGTTTGGGCTTCAGCACGTTCGGGCAGTGTTTGTGGATGTGTCATGTTCCCACTTCGGGAACGTGACCATCGCAATGTCGCGGTCGAGACTCAATGATTTCCGTGAGGAGAGAGAGTCCCCTCTGCCACACCCCAATCTACCGTCTCCGAGAGAGGTGGTACTTTGGCTGGTGGCCAGGGTGACCTGAGGGCGATGCTGTGGTATTAAGAACCCCGATGATCATTCCTCGGGCCACGCCCCCCTCTCGCACATCGCTTCCCGTGAGTGTTGGACTGACACAGCGGCCCGTCTCTGACGCCTCGTTCGTTTCGTTCACACTCCAGATAGCAACGAGATGTCGATCGCCGCATCCCAAGGTGGGCTGGAGTCCTTTGGGGATGACGATGAGGTTGTGCTCTGCCTCCGGGTGTGTCAGCGCTGCCTGATCCGACCTAAAGTTGACAGCCATGTTATCTCGGGCAGCCGCGAGTCTCGCGCTGGTGTGGAACTCTGCCCAGTCGTGAGTGCTCGTGGTTGCGCGATTGGTTTTTGGGGGCGGCACCCGACAGCTGTTGGGCCCCGCCCCCAATGCCTTTCGCTCCCGAGGTGCATGAGGAGATCACGCAGTCCCAGAAGTCCCCGTGCTTCCCGCGACCATTTGGTGGCCTCCTCCGCCTTCTCTGCCCTTGATGGGGCCGCGGCCTAAGGGTACACTGGGCCCCCCCCCCACTGTTGAACTCTCTGTTGCGCACTACGGTGTCCACAGAGGGCTTTGACGTGGCGTGGTGTGGCTGTCCTAAGCACCCTCCCAAAGCCTGTGGGCTCGTCTACTTCGGTGGCGTGGTCCTGCAGAGCTACGGGCAGGCCGCCGCCCCTTTGCACATGCACAAGGGTGGAGCCGACCCAGGGCTCTTCAATGAGCTGCGTGCCGCAACTAATCCCGCCCCCGGGCGGTGAAGGTGGCCACACGCTCCCTGGGTCGGGCGATGTCCAAAGCTGTGGTCCGGGAGAACACCTGGCCTTACCTGGTGATGTGGAGGACGTTGAGCGGGACCGCCCCCTCAACTCACCCGTATCCCAGGCTGGCCTCTTCGGCGGCGTGGCTGAGAACTGCGCCCAACGGTTCTCGGCCGCCCCAGAGACGCCCAACAGCCTCCCTTGTCCGGGTCGGTAACGCTGCATCGCTGGCCCACACGGGTACGCCTGTAGTCCGAATGACCCCGCTGGTGCAGTTCCTGGGAGCCTGGCTTCAGATTCCAGGGCTGTCCCGCTGGGTCGCGAAGACAATCAGGTGCGGCTATGCGATTTCAGTTCGCGCAGGCTCCTCCCTGCTTCCGGGGAGTCCACTTTCTATGGTCGGGGCCAATGCCCCTGTCATGCGAGCGGAGGTTGCCACCCTACTGGCGAAGGGTGCGATCGAGCCTGTCCCTCCAGCCGAGATGAAGTCCGGGTTCTACAGCCCCTACTTCATTGTACCCAAAAAGACCGGTGGGTTAAGACCAATCCTCGACCTGCGCATCTTGAACAGTTACCTACACAGGCTTCCGTTCGAGATGTTGACAGCGAAACGCCTTTTCGAATGCGTTCGTCCGGTCGATTGGTTGCAGCGATCGACCTGAAGGACGCCTACTTCCATGTCTCCATCCTTTCTCGACACAGACCGTTTCTACGGTTTGCTTTCGAGGGGCGGGCATGTCAGTATGCGGTCCTCCCATTCGGGCTATCTCTGTCCCCTCGCGTCTTTACGAAGATTGTTGAGGCAGCCCTTGCGCCCCTCCGGCAGCACGGGGTTCGCATCCTGAGTTTCCTCGACAACTGGCTCATAATGAGTCACTCTCGAGAGCAGGTTTGCGGACACAGAGATCTGGTTCTCCACCACTTAGCCCGTCTGGGCCTTCGGGTCAACTGGGAAAAGAGCAAACTTTGCCCCGTGCAGAGGATCTCTTTTCTCGGTATGGAGATCGACTCGGTCGCCATGTGCGCGCAGCTTACGAGCGAGCGCGCAGTCTCTGCTGACTTGCCTCCGTCAAATCGAGAGAAAGAGTGCGGTTCCACTGAAACTGTTTCAGAGGCTCCTGGGGCATATGGCATCTGCAGCCGCGGTGACGCCGCTCGGATTGCTTCATATGAGACCGCTTCAGCACTGGCTTCGCGATCAAGTCCCTAGATGGGCATGGCAGTCTGGCACGCTCCGGGTCCAAGTGACTCGGGCCTGCTTACAGACGCTCACCCTGTGGTCGAACCTCAGTTTTCTACGGGCCGGTGTGCCCTTAGAACGAGTTTCCAGGCATGTTGTCGTATCGACAGATGCCTCTGCCACGGGCTGGGGTGCCATGTGCAATGGACAAGCAGCTGCGGGCTCCTGGACAGGACCCCAGCGCCTCCTGCATATCAATTGCCTCGAGTTGCTGGCAGTACGGTTCGCCCTGCACCGCTTCCGAGCGTTGCTGAAGGGTCAACATGTGCTTGTCCGGACAGACAACACGGCCGTAGTAGTGTACATCAACCACCAGGGCGGTCTACGCTCCCGCCGTATGTCTCAACTCGCCCGCAATCTCATTCTATGGAGTCAGAAGCGCCTGAGGTCCCTTCCTGCTGACCATATACCGGGAGTCCTGAACCACGCAGCCGACGAGCTCTCGCGGTTCAGCCTCTCCCGGGAGAATGGACTCCATCCCCAGACGGTCCAGCTGATTTGGGAACAGTTCGGGGACGCGCAGGTAGATCTGTTTGCCTCCCACGACTCTTCCCACTGCAGCCTGTTCTATTCCCTGTCCGAGGGCATGCTCGGCATGGATGCACTGGCGCACAGCTGGCCGCGGGGCCTACGCAAATATGCGTTCCCCCCAGTGAGCCTACTCGCACAACTCTTGTGCAAGATCAGGGAGGACAAGGAGCAGGTCCTTTTGGTCGCCCCTTACTGGCACAGCCGGACCTGGTTCCCCGAACTCATACTCCTTGCGACAGCCCCGCCCTGGCCTATTCCTCTGAGACCGGACCTCCTTACTCAGAGACGGGGCACCCTTTGGCACCCGCGTCCCGACCTGTGGAACCTCCACGTCTGGCTCCTGGACGGGACGCGGCAGGGTTGAGTGGCCTGCCACCTACGGTGGTCGCAACCATCACTTCTGCTAGGGCAGAGTCCACTCGGCATGCCTATGCGTTGAAGTGGAACCTCTTCGTCACCTGGTGCTCTTCCCGCCAAGAAGACCCCTGGAAATGCCTGATCGGGTCCGTGCTCTCGTTTCTCCAAGAGGGGTTGGAGCGAAGGCTGTCCCCCTCCACCCTTAAAGTTTATGTGGCCGCAATATCTGCCCACCACGATCTCTTGGAGAACAAAAAGGTAAGTCAGCACGACCTGATCATCAGGTTCCTGAGGTGGGCGAGGAGACTGAATCCTCCTCGCTCTCCTCTCGTACCCTCTTGGGACCTCTCAGTAGTTCTAAGTGCTCTTCAGAGGCCTCTCTTTGAGCCTTTGCGGTCGGTCGATATTAAGTTCCTGTCGATGAAGACGGCTCTGCTGACCGCATTGGCCTCCGTTAAGAGGGTCGGGGACCTGCAGGCATTTTCGGTTGACGAAGCGTGCCTGGAGTTCGGGCCGGCTAACTCTCACGTGATCCTGAGACCCCGACCTGGATATGTGCCCAAGGTTCCCACCACTCCGTTCAAGGACCAGGTGGTGAACCTGCAAGCGCTGCCCGTGGAGGGGGCAGACCCAGCCTTGGCACTGCTCTGTAAGTCTCCGCAGTGAGCGGGGTTCTTCCCTTGGCGTGTCCCCGCCACCCCTAGGGTTAAAAATCCACCTTCGGCTGGTACCCTAGAGTTTTCCCATATGCAGCCCTTAGCGGGTCATATGTGTACTTTTAAGTCCTCCCCACGGGTAGGCATCTTGGCATTCCCTCACTGGGATATGCTTCCCAGTGTACCTTGGTATTCCTGTGATAAGTGGGAGTCCTTCGTCCGTACTAGTCTTACGACAGGGTACTCACACTTATGCAGGGCACTGGAAGACAGCTGAGTGGCGGGATTATATTGGGACCCCCATTCGTTAGTCACTAAAGTTACGTCGTAGTGACTGAATGAAAGGGAACGTCTCGGTTACGGATGTAACCCTCGTTCCCTGAGGAGGGAACGGAGACGTAACGTCCCGTTGCCACATCAGCTGTGCTACCTGGAACGCAGGAGTTCAGTCTTGGCTCCTCAAGCAGGTAACATAATGCGATATTGCCACGTACTTCCTTATATACTCACGCGGTGAGGCGGAGTTACGTATGCAAATTCCGCATGCCCCATGGCATTGGCACGCCATTGGGCGTTTTCTATAAGCTCGAAGATGATAGGCTTCTAAGCGAAACCCCCATTCGTTAGTCACTAACGTTACGTCTCCGTTCCCTCCTCAGGGAACGAGGGTTACATCCGTAACCGAGATGTTTGGCTGACTCAAAGACTTATGACTTAACAGGTTGATGGAGAAGCTGTTTGTCAGTAAATAGCAACTTCAATTTCACTCTGTCTATCACAAAACTATAACGTCTTCAATTAACTTGAAACATAAAGCCTTATGGACTCATTTTAGCTGCATTGACTGTTGTGAAGCTTAACGTTAATGTTACCATTTATGGACAAGAACATTTAGTACAAAACCTTCTTCTTTTGTGTTTCTAGAACAACATGAGAATAAGCAACATAATGTTTAGTTTTGGGTGAACTATTCATTTTAAGTAAGATATGTGTTTTAATTATTTTAAAATTAGCTTGTATAAATTACCTGATGTGATTTGCATTGTTCCTGTTCCTTGTCAAAGTGGGAGGTACATTTACATTTACATTTACATTTATGCATTTAGCAGACGCTTTTATCCAAAGCGACTTACAACTTGGGGGTACAATAAGCGATTGGTCGTGAAGAGTCGAGTGAGCGCAACAAGTGCCTGAAATACTTGGTCCGTGTACATTTCTCAGTGTAGCACAGGCCAGAGTAGGGCGGGAAAGAGGAGGAAAAGAGGAAAGGAAAGTTTTTTTTTTTTTTTTTTAATTTATTTACATTTTTTTTTTTTTTTTTTTTTTAGGAGGTTAAGTGCTCACGGAAGAGATGAGTTTTTAGTTGACTTTTGAATGTTGTCAATGAATCCGCATTTCGGATGGCGGTGGGCAGATCATTCCACCAGCTGGGAACGTTGAATGAAAATGTTCTGGAGAGGGATTTTTTGCCTCTCTGTGATGGTACCACAAGCCTTCGCTCCTTAGCTGAACGAAGGCTTCTGGTGGGGGTGTGATGACGTAGAATCGAGTCAAAGTATGCAGGAGCTGAGTGCGTGGTGGCTCTGTAGGCAAGCGTCAGCGACTTAAACTTGATGCGAGCAGCGAGTGGTAGCCAGTGCAGAGAGATGAAGAGTGGTGTGACGTGGGTCCTTTTGGGCTCGTTGAAGACCAGACGTGCCGCTGCATTCTGGATCATTCGAAGTGTTTGGATCGCACAAGAGGGGAGTCCAGCCAGAAGCGCATTGCAGTAGTCAAGTCTAGAAATAACCAGGGCCTGGACAAGAAGCTGTGTTGCGTGTTCTGTTAGGAACGGTCTGATCTTCCTGATGTTGTAGAGTGCAAACCTGCAAGAGCGAGCTGTCTTAGCAATGTGATCTCTGAAGGACAGCTGGTCATCAAATGTAACTCCAAGATTTCTGACTGATTTTGAAGGGGAGATCAGGGATGCACCTAGCTGGATGGTGAAGTCATGTTGCATAGTGGGACTGGCGGGAAAGATGAGGAACTCAGTCTTTGCCAGGTTGAGCTGTAGGTGGTTTTTACTCATCCATGCAGAGATGTCAGCCAGACAGCTGGAGATTCGTGCAGCTACTGTGGGGTCGTCTGGTTGGAATGAAAGGTAGAGCTGAGTGTCATCAGCATAGCAGTGATATGAGAAGCCATGTGCCTGTATGATGGGACCTAATGAAGTAGTGTAAATGGAGAAAAGGAGAGGTCCAAGCACTGAGCCCTGAGGAACCCCCGTGGTCAGTTGATGCGCTTGGGATTCCTCTCCTCTCCAGGCAACCTTGAAAGACCTACCTGTGAGATAAGATTCAAACCAATGGAGCGGAGTCCCTGTGATGCCCAGTGATGAGAGGGTGGACAGAAGAATTTGATGATTTACCGTGTCAAAGGCAGCAGATAGATCAAGGAGGACAAGGACTGATGATTTGGACTCAGCTTTAGCTATCCGCAGGGCTTCGGTGACCGACAGTAATGCAGTCTCTGTGGAGTGGCCCCTTTTGAAACCGGATTGGTTCGAGTCCAGCTGGTTATTCTGTGAGAGGAAGGATGAAACCTGGTTGAAAACAACTCGTTCAAGAGTTTTTGCTATGAATGGCAGGAGAGAGACAGGTCTGTAGTTATCTATGAGTGATGCGTTTAAAGTGGGTTTCTTAAGCAGTGGAGTTACCCGAGCCTGCTTGAAAGTGGTAGGGAAAGTGCCAGTGCAGAGCGATGTGTTGATGATGTGTGTGAGTGCAGGAAGGAGAGTAGGAGAGATGGCTTGAAGGAGGTGTGAGGGAATGGGATCGAGAGGACAGGTGGTAGGATGGCTGGAGAGGAGAAGTTTAGATACTTCGGCCTCAGTGAGTGTGGAAAATGAGGAGAGAGTATGTTCGGTCGTGGAAGTGGCTGATCTAAAATCCACAGTGTGTGGGGGTGAGAACTGATTGCTGATAGTTGTTGTTTTGTTTGTGAAGAATTGTGCAAAGTCGTCTGGAGATAGGGAGGTCGTGGGGGGTGGAGGAGGAGGACAGAGCAGAGAGTTGAATGTTCTGAATAGTGTGCGTGAGTTTGAGGTGCTGCTGATTTTGTTTTGGAAATAAGACTATTTAGCTGCGTGTACTTCATTCGAGAAGGATGAGAGCAAAGACTGATACTTAGCTAGATCTGATGGGTGATTTGATTTATGCCATTTCCTCTCTGCTGCCCTGAGTGTCGTCCGATGTTCACGAATAACATCAGATAACCAAGGGTTAGAGGGAGTAGCTCGTGCTGGCCTAAAAGAAAGAGGGCAGATATTGTCTAGACATGAAGTTAAGGTGGAGCATAGAGTGTCAGTTGGAGTGTTAACATCCATAGAAGAGAATTGTGTGGATGAGGGAAGGGAGGAAGAGACAGCAGAGGAAAGATGAGAAGGAGAGAGTGAGCGCAGGTTTCGTCTGAAAGTAACTGGTGGAGGAACTGGAGGTGTGTGAGTACTAAATTGAAGATTAAATGTGATGAAAAAGTGATCTGAGATGTGTAGAGGTTTGACCAAGATATTGTCTGTAGAGCAGTTGCGTGTGTAAATGAGGTCCAGCTGGTTACCAGATTTGTGGGTATGTGAAGTGATGAGGCGTTTGAGGTCGAATGAAGCTAGGAGGGAGTGGAAATCTGAAGCATAAGATTTGTCCAGGTGAATGTTGAAGTCGCCGAGTACTATGAGTGGGCAGCCATCCTCTGGAAATGAGGACAGCAGAACATCTAGCTCATCAACAAAGGTGGTCAGTGGACCTGGGGGGCGGTAAATGACTACAATATGTATTTTAGTGGGAGTTGAAAGCGTTATAGCATGATATTCAAATGTGTTGTTTTTGCAAAGAGCTGTGTGAGATGAGTATTTCCAATTGTTAGAAATGAGAAGACCCGTGCCCCCACCCCTCCCAGTCTGGTGAGGGGTGTGGGAGAAAGAGAAGTTATTAGAGAGAGCAGCAGGTGTTGCTGAGTCTTCTGGACGGATCCAGGTCTCAGTCAAGGCCAGGATTTTGAGGGTGGATTGAGTGGCAAAGGCAGGAATGAAGTCAGCTTTATTGACAGCTGACTGACAATTCCATAGGTCCACAGAAAAAGAAAGAGATGGAGAGGCATTAGAGGAGGAGGGAACAGGAAGTAGATTAGCAGTGTTACGGTGCCGTCTACGTCTACGTGTAATAGTGGGTCGTGGTTGCGAGATAACGGGGATGGAGTGGACGCACATGGTTAGAGAGAGGAAGGAAAGAAAGATGAAGGGAGAAGAAGGAGATAACTCGGTGCCTTATCGGAGTCCCTGCCTCGGAGGAGTCGCGCAGAGGAAGAGTCGAATGCAGATGTCTTTACCCGCGTCGGTCTTCACACGCGGAGGCTGAAGGTGTCATTAAGTGATGTTTTATTAACAAATTTCGGGAGGAGCACGTTCAGAAATTTAATCATAATTTAACACAAGTGGAGCATGTTCAGATAATTAAACCTTATTAAACATGAGTGGAGCACATTAAGTTAATCAATGTAAGGGGGGGAGGGGGCTCTGGGTTAGGGCCAAAATTTAGAGCCCGGAGCCCTCCCCCGGACAGCGTGCCAAATACACATAATATTTACTCTATTTAATTTGATGTAAGTCTGAACTTGTGAAATTATGTATCAAATAAAAATACACAATCCTGAATGTCAGCATGTTGGGCAGGTAAGAACATCTTAATCACTGCACACATCAGGGGCGCAGCACAGCCTTTCTGAGAACGTCATTCTTACGAAACATACACACTTTTAGAAAGAAGTAAACATTAATGTCCACCCCTAAACCTAACCCATAGTGGGTTGTAAGCAAATGAGATTTGCCACCAATTCACCAAAACGTAAAATAGTTTTGAGTTGCCATGAGTATGCCACTAGTAATATTAATAATAATAATAATACATTTTATTTGTAACACACTTTACATTAAACAAAATCTCAAAGTGCTACAGATTTAAAACAAAAAAATAAAATAAATTAAAGCTGTGCCGATGACGGGCCCAAGCCGGTGGCATCAGCTTAACTGTGCACGGCAGGCAATAGGCATTTAAAATGGGAAAACATAAAAGGACTATGTCAAAGTAATCTGCATTCACCACATTAACTGCAGCAGTTGGTGCTGCTATGACCACTAACCACAACAGCCACATCTAAGAGATCAATTACATTTAAATGAATTTCATGTCAGATGATGTCAAAGGTCAAATCGTAATGAGTTCAGAATACCATTCGAATGCTGTTGTATTAACATCAATATAAAAAATAAAACAAACAATATAAAAAATAAATTACAAAATTAATAAATGGAGCCAAATCACAGAAACAGCAAAGATGATTTTAATATCAGTGTCAGGTAAGAGTAAGATGCGTGTCTACATTTTATGAAGTTTATTATAAATAGCCACTTTTATCAAATCATGTGAAATTTATGTTTTTATCAATTTATATTATATCGGTAAATAATTAATTTAAAGACATATGCATCATCCGTGATCTTGGCAAACACATCAAATGACGTTTTTATTTAAAGTGATAGTTCTTTGTGATAGCCTATATGAAAGGGTTAAATTATCATCATCAAGAGAGAAAGTCACACACACACACACACACACACACACACACATACACGTCTATATTACCAACAGGGGACCATCACTCCACACTGACCAAGAGGGGACCTGTGTTTCTAGTCATTTTGAAGAAACAAAACTTAGATACAAAATTTTGTTTTAAGGTCTTTTTTCATAATATAACTTCAAATAAGCATTTATTTTTTATTTTTTAAACATGCCAAGAGGGGACCTGACCGATGTCTACCTATCCAACAGGGGACCTCCATAGACTACAATGGAGCTGAGTGTGTGAAAGGGAAGAGAGCTGGCAGTCAAGTCTGTCTTCATTAATTAATATATATATATAATTATATAATGTTCACACAGGCATCAGGGAACACAATGAGCACACAACGGAGAAAAAGCCATGTTGTGGAGATTACAGAAAAGAATTTAAGAAATTAAAAAATTCTTAAAATTAAGAATTATCTTTAAGAAATTCATTCTCTGTTGTGTCTTCATACTTACAGTATATGATCCGTCCACATCTCTCATTTAAGCTTATTTTCAAGAACACCAACACTGTAAAAAAAAATCAGGTCTCCAATTGAAAATGTTCTAGTGACCGATCACATCTAAATTTTTTAGTTGGCCAAATTGAATTTCTTGAATTTTAACTGAATTAAAGTGCATCAATTTACAGAAATTTAATTTGGCCAACTGAAAAATTTAGATGTGATCGGTCACTAGAACATTTTCAATTGGAGACCTGAATTTTTTTTACAGTAAAGGTATTTCAATGTGTGATTTATTTTTAATTAAAACATAGTTTCTGCTCTCTAAAATCCACAAAAATGTCCTTTGTTTTTGAGATTTTTAGAGTGAGATTTGATTTCTTGCACCAATAAAAAAATAAATAAATATAGGACTGGACAAGCAGAAATTGTTCTTTAAGGTAATAATCACAGGTCATCACTTTATATATAAATCGTGATAATGTTACACAATAACACATTACACAATAACTCGGTCCCCTGTTAGATAGTAAATCTCGACACCAGTGTGTTTGCTTTGTCATTTCTTGCCATCATAAACACACTGTAGAGATTTAGAGTTTGTATAGCAATAACTGAGTTTTAAGAGTTAAATCAAGCAGAAATATTTCTCTAATGTATTAATTGCAGATCATCTTTGAATAATGATTATGTTAAACACAATGACTCGGTCCCCTGTTAGATAGTAAATCACGACACCAGTGTGTTTGCATTGTCATTTCTTGCCATCATAAACACACTGTGGAGATATAGAGTTTTTATAGCAATAACTGAGTTTTAAGAGTTAAATCAATCAGAAATATTTCTCTAATGACTTAATTGCAGATCATCTTTGAATAATGATTATGTTAAACACAATAACTCGGTCCCCTGTTGGATAATAAATCTCGACACCAGTGTGTTTGCGTTGTCATTTCTTGCCATCATAAACACACTGTAGATATTTAGAGTTTTTATAGCAATAACTGAGTTTTAAGAGTTAAATCAAGCAGAAATATTTCTCTAATGTATAAATTGCAGATCATCTTTGAATAATGATTATGTTAAACACAATGGCTCGGTCCCCTGTTAGATAGTAAATCACGACATCAGTGTGTTTGCGTTGTCATTACTTGCCATCATAAACACACTGTAGAGATTTAGAGTTTTTATAGCAATAACTGAGTTTTAAGAGTTAAATCAAGCAGAAATATTTCTCTAATGTATAAATTGCAGATCATCTTTGAATAATGATTATGTTAAACACAATGGCTCGGTCCCCTGTTAGATAGTAAATCACGAAACCAGTGTGTTTAATTTGTCATTTCTTGCCATCATAAACACACTGTAGATATTTAGAGTTTTTATAGCAATAACTGAGTTTTAAGAGTTAAATCAAGCAGAAATATTTCTCTAATGTATTAATTGCAGATCATCTTTGAATAATGATTATGTTTAATACAATGACTCGGTCCCCTGTTAGATAGTAAATCACGACACCAGTGTGTTTGCTTTGTCATTTCTTCATCTCAAACACACTGTAGATATTCACTGTATATATTGAGATAACTCAATTTTATGGTGACTTGCATTAAAATGTTTATCCGTCTCAATTAAATTATGTGAACTGAATGACTTTTAACATTGACACTTTAGTTATTTAACCAACTGATGATTTGCAACTCAGCAATCAACACACAACTGAGTTTTGACCTCCAAAATCTTATTATAGTGTATTTTTATGGTAAGTATTGGTGTTTTATGTTTTAAATCAAGCAGAAATCACTCTTTAAGGAAACAATTGCAGGTCACACTTTATACAGTGAACATGATTTCCTTAAATTGACTTAAGTCCCCTGTTGGATGGTAAAACACGACACCTGTTTGATTGCTTTGCCATTTCTTGCCATCACAAACACACTGGAGAGATTTTGAATGTCAGAACTACATTTTTTGGTGACTTGCATGAAAATGTTCATCCGTCTCAATTAAATTATGTGAATTGAATGTCTTTTAACATTGACACTTTAGTCGAAGATTTTCAACTCAACAATCAACACACAACTGAGTTTTGACCTCCAAAATCATTATACAGTGTATATTAAATTTAAATAAAAAATATAAAATTTCTTTACAAAACAAGTTTGACTCTCTACTGCTTATTAATTATTGTTTATGTTACATGGTCCATGTTTACATTACAGGATAAAAATGTTCCTAAGTTTTCCCCTTTTATATAGATGGTAATGACTAAATATCCTCGCACACCGAATTTTTCACACGTTAAAAAAAAGATCAAGCACGTTTACACACAGCCTCTGAAACTTTCCTTCATCATAAAAAAAAATCTGATCAGGTTCAGTTTTCTGCATTTTTTGAATCCATAGTAAGCATTTAAAGAGGGGTTTCAATTTTCTGTGTTATTCATTTTTGTGTTAAAATTTTGAACATAAGTTGAACAGTTTAAAAAAGAAAGTGTGAACCTTCAAATTAGCCATTATAGTTCATAAAGTTTTGCTGGCGTTTGTATCTAATTGAGAAAAGAATGAATGTAAATCGAAAGATGTCGTCATTGAACGCATTTTGTGCCAAAGCAAATAAATGATCCACAGTTTAGCCACATAGGCTGATGTGATCCCTGAGTGAAGAGTTTTGAAAAAGTGATGAGTATTCAGAAATGTGTCCTAGCAGATGTTTAAAAAAACCTGTAATATCACTATTAGTAAGGGATCACTGTATAATATCAGTCTTTAAATGTGAGATATTTAAAGTGAACCTAAAGTATACTTGCAATAGTGTGATTTAAGCACAATTAAATATACTTAATGGATGTTTCGCAAAAGCGTTGTTTAGTGATATTGCGTCCTTGTGTTTCTGCTGTACGTCATCAGCAACTGTCGAAGTTCAATTACAATACTCAAGAACACATGTACAGAGGATGCACAAAAGTACCCGGATGTTATAAGATATATAAGTATATGAAAACAATGTCTACAATAATATGAAATAAATGTTTTAACAGGTTATGTTTGTGGTTATTTTGTGTTAGCCACTATGTAATATGCTGGGATGGTTAGTTGAGCAACAAGTTCGCAGCACATCTCAATTTCTGTTCTGTGTCCTCACAAACTTCTGAGCTCGTTCTTTCAAGATCACATAGCAAGACTGGTCTCCACGAAATCACAAGTCCCTTCTTTGCATTCCCAGAATTGCGAAACAGCCATCATTAAGAAATGTGCACTGTGCAATAAAGGAGTACTCCAAGAATAATTATAATATTTATACCAGTAAGTCTCACGCAGGTCACTAGGGTTTACAATATTTGATGCTTTAATACTATCCAAAAAAAATTGTTACGGCCATTTCACACTGAACGCGACAATGTGAGGTGAATCGTTGATGAATGGAGGTTTAACACCGAACGCCACTCAAACCATCATCGAGGACTTGCTATAATTATATAATAGGCAGACATGCATTATTTCTAGTGATTTATGATTATGTAATATAATTGACCGATCCAGAGCGAATGCGAACTCTGACTCATAACACTCACACACGTGGAAGAAAACGGACAGTTCTCTTCTGATAGCATATAATTCAGTGGAAAAAGAAGTAAACTTGAGAATTACATATGGCATATCTTGCTTTATTATGCTGAGATTGATCGAGCCTGGTATAAATAACTCCATACAGATCTATTGTTTTACAAAAATAATCTATTGTTTACAAAAGGAGAAAACGTGTGTACTTTAATGTAAACGTGGACCATGTGACATAAACTGAAGTTAACAGCAAAAAAATATACTATAATGCTGACTGTTGTTAGGGTTTTTTGTTGTATGGGTTAAAAGTGTATATGTTGGGTGAATCCTCATTGTGTTCTGGAAGAATGAGTTGATTTAAGACATCAATGAAGTGTTTTGGTAGTTTTAGCACATTTTGAACGTGAAATTAATTGCTTTGCTAAGAAAAGAGAAAGGTGTCCCAGCGATTGTAGCTGAGAGATAGACGTCAAACAGACTCAAACAAAGACCCAGAATTCTGTGGTGTTACAGCACTGTGGCTGCTGTAAATGGCTGCTGTAAGGTTTCTTTATGAAATAACAGGCACAATGGCAAATATATTTCTGCAAAAACTCCAAAGTAATGTTCGGTTGCAGTGAGAAAGTCACAAGAGACAACTAAAAAAACTCATGCGTGTATTTAGCCTAGTGTAGATCAGTTTGCTTACACATCCCCCAAACTCCATTTACATATGAATACAGGAAAGGCCAAAGCCATTGTCTCACAGGTGAGGAAGAGGCCTTACAGAGCTTTTACACCCATGTCACAGACACAAACTTCTCATCCAAACTAGAGAAAACGCTGGGATTTACCTGGGAAAATTAAATCAATGTACACTTTTTCCAATCCCTACGACACATTTTTCAATACTTGGGTCACTTTTTTAAAACTCTTCACACACTTTTTCACACAAATTCACACAACTGAATTTCAGCTTGGCACAGCAGTTATTTTAGTGTTCAAAATGCACTAAAACTACCAAAAAGGATTCTGAGGATTCAAAGGAATCACCCAATATTTCAATATGGTAATACTGCCGAAATGTAGCAAATTGTTTTTTTTTATTTTATTAATTTTAGTTAAGTTTTGAACATAAGTTAGGGAGTTTTGAAAAGAGAATCAAAAATTTTTCTAATTGGCCTATACAGTTCATAATGTTTTGGTGGTGTTTGTGTTGAAGTGAGAAAATAATTCTTATAAATCGAAAGATGTCGCCATTGAATGTATTTTATGCCAAATCAATGATAAATTATGACTTTGGATGGCCCCACTTTATATTAGGGGGCCTTAACTACTATGTACTTAAATAAGTACAATGTACTTATTGTGTTCATATTGCGTTGCAAAACACTTTTGCTGATATTGAGGTGGGATATGGGTAGGGTTAGGGACATGTGTGGTTGTATTGGTAAGTTTAAGAGTAGGGTTAGATGTAAGGGAAGTGTCAACAGTGTAATTACAAATGTAACTACAGAAATTAATTACAGATGTAATTACATGCCGGTATATTTAAAAATGTAAGTACAATGTAAAGACATGTATGTACACAATAAGTGCATTGTACCAAATGGATAATTAAAATGTTAGTATATAGTAGTTAAGGCCACCTAATATAAAGTGGGTCCCTTTGGATTTTAAGATTTTATATTTCTGTATAATTCCTGCAGAAATGAGTTAATCATCGTTCTGACTTGAATGTTTTTGATCAGTTCTGAAAGCAGTGTGTTAGCATTCAAAGAATGTGCTAAAAATATATAGTTTTGCAGATAGTTAGGTACGAATAACAAAAGTGTTCGTGGATTTTGGAAAATGTGGTCATTGAATGCATTTTGTGTGAAAGCAATGAAAAATGATTCACAGTTTTTAACATATCAATTTAGTATTGGCCAATGCAATTAAAAAAAAAAAAGGTAAAGCGATATGCAGAAAGCTGTGGGGCTAAACACCAAGAAAATATCACTTCTAATAAGATGAAAATATATTTAATTTAATTTTTGAAACAATTTAAAACATGTCAACAGTTTTATTTTTATTTATTTTTTTACATTTGCTGGGACACATTTCTCAATCCTCATCACTTTTTCACTGTTCACTTTTTGTCTTCACTCAGTGATCACATCAGTCTATGTGGCTAAACTCTGGATCATTTATCATTGCTTTGGGCACAAAATGTGTTCAATGACGACATCTTTCAATTTACATTCATTCTTTTCTGACTTTGAAACAAACACCACCAAAACATTATGTACTATACAGGCCAATTTGAACATTTTTACATTCTCTTTTCAAAACTGTTAAACTTATGTTCAAAATTTAACACAAAACTAAAAAAAAAATAGAAATTTGCTACATTTCGACAGTAATACCATATTGAAATATATTTTGAATCTAAAATATAAAATACTATCAAAACAAATAGATTTAGCTGGTGTTAGTTTTTAAATTGCATTGCCATCCATTCAAAAGGGAAAAAATTAGGAATAATGTTATACTGTACTGGACCAAGGACCATGTAACATAAACTGCAGTGAATTATAGTGTAAGTCTTTTTTTGAAAAGAACATTTTACAAAAGAAAACATTGTGTAATGATCATGTGTTTTAGGTCTGTGTTTTATGATTGAAAAAGTGTGTTTGTTGGGTGATTCCTTTGAATCCTCAGAATCCTTTTTTGTAGTTTTAGTGCATTTTGAACATAACTGCTGTGTGTGAAGAGTTTTAAAAAAGTGACCCAAGTATTGAAAAATGTGTCGTAGGGATTGGAAAAAGTGTACATTGATTTAATTTTCCCAGGTAAATCCCAGCATTTTCTCTAGTTTGTTTGAGAAGTCTGTGACATGGGTGTAACTGTATGGGTGTAACCACTCTGTATGGCCTGTTCCTCACCTGTGAGACAATGGCTTTGGCCTTTCCTGTATTCATATGTAAATGGAGTTTGGGGGATGTGTAAGCAAACTGATCTACACTAGGCTAAATACATGCATGAGTTTTTTTAGTTGTCTCTTGTGACTTTCTCACTGCAACCGAACATTACTTTGGAGTTTTTGCAGAAATATCTTTGCCATTGTGCCTGTTATTTCATAAAGAAACCTTACAGCAGCCATTTACAGCAGCCACAGTGCTGTAACACCACAGAATTCTGGGTCTTTGTTTGAGTCTGTTTGACGTCTATCTCTCAGCTACAATCGCTAGGACACCTTTCTCTTTTCTTAGCAAAGCAGTTAATTTCACGTTCAAAATGTGCTAAAACTACCAAAACACTTCATTGATGTCTTAAATCAACTCATTCTTCCAGAACACAATGAGGATAGGCCTTTATCACACTTCCTATTTCCGGTAAGTGAAGCAGTGCCCCTCTACTTCCGGTCCCATCGCGACTCAATCAAAACGCGGGTGTAACTGCAGTGATCCCGTGCTCTAATACTAAATAGTGACATCCTTACCTCAGATTTGAACATTTCCTGACACTAAAAGAATAGAGGAGAGCATGGGTGAGACTGATATGGTGGGATGAAGTTGTATGTTTGTGTGTTGTAGGCCTGTGCATTTCCAAACTGCGGATGTTTACGTCTCATATCGTCAGCCTGCTGAAATGTTCCCATCCCAATGTGCATTCTGAATAATAAATACATTTCTAACCTGCCGCAGTCCAGTGATTGTCTTCTCATTAACAGTGTTTCTCTTACTAATCATATTTCATACCTGTTGTTACATGTTTTAATTAATTTGACTGATAAACACCCTTACGAAAGTTAACCATGGTTTTATTATAGTAAGAATGTAGTAACCATGTTTTTTTTTTCGTGGATTGACTACCATTTGTATTAGTTTTACTAAAAAATACCATGATAAACTACAATAACCATGTTTTATTTTATTTGTAATAAAAACCATGGTTCATTTTCTTGTAATAAATAGATGAATGAATCCGCGGTAACTGCCTTAAAGAAAGTAAACAATGTTAAGCATTTAATTAATCTTAAACAGTAATACGTTAACAGCGTGACTGAATTTTGGCATAAATGTGTGAATTACATATACTGTACGCTACAGTGAAATGATTGTCACTGAAAAGTGACAGAACAATGACTAAAATATTAATACAAATCAATATGTTCATTCAGATCTTATTCGTCAGGTCTCACACACACTTAATCGCGGACACTATTTAGACGTGCACTGACACCGTGTGGTGAAATAATCACGTATGTTTACGACCCTCTGCTTATGTCGGATTAAAAAACGACAAGTTCAACAGAGTTTGGAAAATCCTGTACACAGTAATGATCAGTTTATCTCTTCTCCTGTCTCGGAAAATGTCCGGATTTTTAAATCATCCTCCAGATGCTTATTTTAATGGTCGTTTGTTCAGCTAGGTGTTCACAGCACATTGAAAACATGCATAACCGGAAGAATCAGCACACTGCTTCGACGCGCACTTCCGGTATTCAATTCCTTGGTGATAAAGGTCTATTCACCCAACATATACACTTTTAACCCATACAACAAAAAACCCTAACAACAGTCAGCATTATAGTATATTTTTTTGCTGTTAACTTCAGTTTATGTCACATGGTGCACGTTTACATTAAAGTACACACATTTTCTCCTTTTGTAAACAATAGATTATTTTTGTAAAACAATAGATCTGTATGGAGTTATTTATACCAGGCTCGATCAATCTCAGCATAATAAAGCAAGATATGCCATATGTAATTCTCAAGTTTACTTCTTTTTCCACTGAATTATATGCTATCAGAAGAGAACTGTCCGTTTTCTTCCACGTGTGTGAGTGTTATGAGTCAGAGATCGCATTCGCTCTGGATCGGTCAATTATATTACATAATCATAAATCACTAGAAATAATGCATGTCTGCCTATTATATAATTATAGCAAGTCCTCGATGATGGTTTGAGTGGCGTTCGGTGTTAAACCTCCATTCATCAACGATTCACCTCACTTTGTCGCGTTCAGTGTGAAATGGCCGTAACAATTTTTTTTGGATAGTATTAAAGCATTAAATATTGTAAACCCTAGTGACCTGCGTGAGACTTACTGGTATAAATATTATAATTATTCTTGGAGTACTCCTTTATTGCACAGTGCACATTTCTTAATGATGGCTGTTTCGCAATTCTGGGAATGCAAAGAAGGGACTTGTGATTTCGTGGAGACCAGTCTTGCTATGTGATCTTGAAAGAACGAGCTCAGAAGTTTGTGAGGACACAGAACAGAAATTGAGATGTGCTGCGAACTTGTTGCTCAACTAACCATCCCAGCATATTACATAGTGGCTAACACAAAATAACCACAAACATAACCTGTTAAAACATTTATTTCATATTATTGTAGACATTGTTTTCATATACTTATATATCTTATAAAATCCGGGTACTTTTGTGCATCCTCTGTACATGTGTTCTTGAGTATTGTAATTGAACTTCGACAGTTGCTGATGACGTACAGCAGAAACACAAGGACGCAATATCACTAAACAATGCTTTTGCGAAACATCCATTAAGTATATTTAATTGTGCTAAAATCACACTATTGCAAGTA
Source organism: Gobio gobio (assembly GCF_949357685.1). Lineage (NCBI taxonomy): Eukaryota > Metazoa > Chordata > Actinopteri > Cypriniformes > Gobionidae > Gobio > Gobio gobio. The sequence goes on along the minus strand of NC_137102.1, from coordinate 32,028,572 downwards.
TACTTTAGGTTCACTTTAAATATCTCACATTTAAAGACTGATATTATACAGTGATCCCTTACTAATAGTGATATTACAGGGTTTTTTAAACATCTGCTAGGACACATTTCTGAATACTCATCACTTTTTCAAAACTCTTCACTCAGGGATCACATCAGCCTATGTGGCTAAACTGTGGATCATTTATTTGCTTTGGCACAAAATGCGTTCAATGACGACATCTTTCAATTTACATTCATTCTTTTCTCAATTAGATACAAACGCCAGCAAAACTTTATGAACTATAATGGCTAATTTGAAGGTTCACACTTTCTTTTTTAAACTGTTCAACTTATGTTCAAAATTTTAACACAAAAATGAATAACACAGAAATTTGAAACCCCTCTTTAAATGCTTACTATGGATTCGAAAAATGCAGAAAACTGAACCTGATCAGATTTTTTTTTATGATGAAGTAAAGTTTCAGAGGCTGTGTAAACGTACTTGATCTTTTTTTTAACGTGTGAAAATTTCAGTGTGCGAGGATATTTAGTCATTACCATCTATATAAAAGGGGAAAACTTAGGAACAATTTTATACTGTAATGTAAACATGGACCATGTAACATAAACAATAATTAATAAGCAGTAGAGAGTCAAACTTGTTTTGTAAAGAAATTTTATATTTTTTATTTAAATTTAATATACACTGTATAATGATTTTGGAGGTCAAAACTCAGTTGTGTTTTGATTGTTGAGTTGAAAATCTTCAACTAAAGTGTCAATGTTAAAAGACATTCAGTTCACATAATTTAATTGAGACGGATGAACATTTTCATGCAAGTCACCAAAAAATGTAGTTCTGACCTTCAAAATCTCTACAGTGTGTTTGTGATGGCAAGAAATGGCAAAGCAATCAAACAGGCGTTGTGTTTTACCATCCAATGTTCACTGTATAAAGTGTGACCTGCAATTGTTTCCTTAAAGAGTGATTTCTGCTTGATTTAAAACACAAAACACCAATACTTACCATAAAAATATACTATAATAAGATTTTGGAGGTCAAAACTCAGTTGTGTGTTGATTGCTGACTTGAAAATCATCAGTTGGTTAAATAACTAAAGTGTCAATGTTAAAAAGTCATTCAGTTCACATAATTTAATTGAGACGGATAAACATTTTAATGCAAGTCACCATAAAATTGAGTTGTCTCAATATATACAGTGAATATCTACAGTGTGTTTGAGATGAAGAAATTACAAATTAAACACACTGGTGTCGTGATTTACTATCTAACAGGGGACCGAGTCATTGTGTTTAACATAATCATTATTCAAAGAGGATCTGCAATTAATACATTAGATAACTATTTCTGCTTGATTTAACTCTTAAAACTCAGTTATTGCTATAAAAACTCTAAATCTCCACAGTGTGTTCATGGCAAGAAATGACAAAGCAAACACACTGGTGTCGAGATTTACTATCTAACAGGGGACCGAGTCATTGTGTTTAACATAATCATTGATCTGATGATCTGCAATTAATACATTAGAGAACTATTTCTGCTTGATTTAACTCTTAAAACTCAGTTATTGCTATAAAAACTCTAAATCTCCACAGTGTGTTTATGGCAAGAAATGACAACGCAAACACACTGGTGTCGTGATTTACTATCCAATAGGGGACCGAGTCATTGTGTTTAACATAATCATTATTCAAAGAGGATCTGCAATTAATACATTAGAGAAATATTTCTGCTTGATTTAACTCTTAAAACTCAGTTATTGCTATAAAAACTCTAAATCTCTACAGTGTGTTTATGATGGCAAGAAATGACAACGCAAACACACTGGTGTCGTGATTTACTATCTAACAGGGGACCGAGTCATTGTGTAAATCATAAATAAATCAAAAGTGGTTTGTTTAAAAAAACTCATAAATGTATAAGGTGGTAAGGTGGGCCTTTTACACCCCATTTTACATGGGGCAAAAGTCACACATTATTTATACAAATACTTGAGCTAAAATGTTTTTTTTTAATAATGTCTTAACACTTGTTTAAAAGAATAGTAAAGTTTGTACTATTTTCTGTTTATTTTGATAAATACAATAATATTCAATGAATATAGGCTACTGTCATTAAAATATGTTAAAATAAAAAATACAAAAACAAAACTTCTAATTACATTCTGGTTGTTTAGATTTTTAAATCCTTTTTTCTTGGATTCTGTGTAGAATTTAATTGTAATGTAATGCAAAGTTTGAAACTAGTCAGGGTATCTAGTAAAGAGATGTAATACTTGTTCCTTTAGTAAGCAGCCTGTTAAACAGCAGAGTCTCTCTGGGACAGCAGGCCATTCAAACAATAGAGTGTGTGTGTGAACGACGTGTGTTTAAGAGCCATTACAGTTCCTGCTCCAGCCTACAGGGGAGCTGCTGAGTATGACATTAAACACACACACACACACACTTAGGTCCCCACTTGGTCATAAGTTTTAAAAAAATTACCAGAGTGTTTTTACTCAATTTTCACATGATTTAAACACACACACTTGTAGGTCCCCACTTGGTCAAAAGTAAAAAAAAATCACCAGAGCGTTTTTTTAGTGTTTTTACTTGATTTTAACATGATTTAAAGCATGACCAACAGGGGACCTGAAAAATGTCCCCTCTTGGCTCAGAGGTCCCCTGTTAGTGAGTGTGTTACGACACCAAGGTCCCCTGTTAGATAGGTAGACAAGTACACACACACACACACACACACACACACACACACACACACACAGTAATAGATTGAGGGGGGAGGGGAAGGACCGAGAGAAAGGCACACACACAAACTCACAGGGTGATAGAGAGGGGGGAGGGGAAAGACAGGCAGAGGGCATTCCATAGACTTAATGGTTTTTATACTGTACAAACTGTACATTCTATCCCTCTACACTACCCCTAAACCTACATATCACACACACACACACACACTACCCCTAAACCTACCATCACAGAAAACATTCTGCATTTTTACATTTTTATTAAAACATTGTTTAGTATGTTTTTAAAGCTATTTTGATTTACGGGGACACATTAAATGTCTTCATAAACCATGACTATGTTGTAATAAACACCCCTCCAACACACCCATTTCTGAGGCTTTGCCCATTTCCACTGACTGACATCTCTGATGTGTGTGTTGAGTTTCAAGCAATTTCAAGCATGTTAAGAGCCTCAAAAACAGCCAAAAGATTATTAAACTTTGACACACTGCCATGGCAACAGTATTTAAAATATCAGGAATCCATTCGTATGTCTATATCTTCCATGTTTTGTCATTATACTGATGAAGTTTGAAGTAAATCGGGTGAAAACAAGACAGTGATTTAGCATTTTTTAAACACACTTCCTGCTGCCAGTTGTATATATTAAATAAAATAAATATATTGATCTGAAAAATAGTATGATTATTTTAAAGTTATTTGGTTACATTTTAATAAAACATTGTTTAGTATGTTTCTAAACACACACAAATAGCACGTTGTAATACCAGTGTAATACCCATGTCATTATACAAATTTGCGTCCTCATAAATCACATAAACAAGAGAGAGAGACACAGAGAGAGAGAGAAACAAGTTTTTTTTTATCCTGCTTCAAAACTAACACAATGCTTCCATCTTCTGTTCATTGAGGGGAGAGGAGCACACACAGACACAGAATAGATTATTCAAAGAAATATTTTAAATAAATAAATATATTGATCTGAAAAATAGTATAGTCCTTTTAAATTAATCCAAGTTCAATTACCGAACATACGATCTTAATTTAATTTAAATCAAAATATTATTTTACAAGATATGAGAGAATTTCTGTTCCCCTTTTTTGTCCTTATTTAATCCCTCGCCATGGCAACACCGTTTGAGATATCCAATATCCGTTCGCATTTTAGCATCTTCCTTATCTTTTTTCATGTTGACCGAGTTTGGTGGAGATTGAATAAATCGCCAACGAGGAAAACGTAAAAACTCAGAGCCCGAATTATCCAAATATTCACATTCAAACCAAAATATCTGACTTCCTGTTGGTCAGAGCTAATGACTGTAAATTAGAAAGTTGTCTGGCTCGATGAGAACAATATATATACCGAGTTTGGTAATTGTAGATGAAACGAAGCCCTCCACTTTTGTCAAAAGGTGGCGCTATAGAGCCCTTCATCCCCGCCCATTTCTGAGGCTTTGCCCATGTGTACTGACTGACATCACTGATGTGTGTGTCGAGTTTCCTGCAATTTCAAGTATGCTAAGAGTCTCAAAAAAGCCAAAAACATTTTTAAACTTTGACACGTTGCCATGGCAACAGTATTTAAAATATCAGAAATCCATTCATATGTCTATATCTGCCATGTTTTCACATTATACTGATGAAGTTTGAAGTCAATAGGGTGAAAATAAGACAGTGATTTAAAGCATTTTTAAAAAGTCACACACTTCCTGCTTCCAGTTGATGGCGCTATAACTTTGACTCACAAAAGTCATATCCATGCGATCGGCTTCCTACAACAAACACACAGCTGAAGTTTCATCCAAATCAGTCAATGTTTGCAGAAGTTATAACACACTTCCTGTTTCCCTTTTCTCGCCATAAATTCGTTGCTTCGCCACGGCCAAACCATTCAAGATATCAAAAAGCCGCTCGCAATTTAGCATCCTCCCTGTGTTTACTTCATGCTGACCGAGTTTGGTGCTGATCGAAACAATGGCCTCGGAGGAGTATATTAAATTCCAGAGCATGCGTTTTCCAAGCAAACCAAAATAGCTCACTTCCTGTTGGGCTGACGCATAACTATGAGCACGAAAGTTGTTCGGCCCGATGAGGTTTTTATGTGTACCGAGTTTCATACATGTACGTGCAAGTCTGTTTGATATATAGACCAAGTTTTCAGACCCCACCTTAGGGGGCGCTGTCGAGCCCCCCTGCCACGCCCGGGTACCAGCTTCAGCCCGGCTCTGATGGCCGCGCATTCCGACATGTGTGCAAAGTTTCAAGAGTTTTCGAGCATGTTAAGTGCCCCAAAAGTACCCGAGAAGTCGAAAAAAAAAAGAAAAAAAAGAAAAAGAATTAAAGCTGCGAGCAGCGATGACGGGCTCAAGCCGGTGGCACCGCCACGCCGGTGGCATCAGCTTAACTGTGCACGGCAGGCAATAGGCATTTAAAATGGGAAAACATAAAAGCACTATGTCAAAGTAACCTGAATTCACCACATTAACTGCAGCAGTTGGTGCTGCTATGACCACAACAGCCACATCTATGAGATCAAATAAATTTTAATTAATTTCATGTCAGATGATGTCAAAGGTCAAATTGGAATGAGTTCACAATACCATTCAACTTCTCTAACCATTCAACTAACACTTCTCTTCATGTGCATATCAGGGTGTCCGCGGGGTCTTGAAAAGTATTAAAAGTTGATAAATCCATTTTTGGAAAATTAAGGCCCTTAAAAGGTATTAAAAAGTCTTAATCACGATTTTATGAGGTATTAAATTTTGTTCAAGCTTTGTCAAAAGAGTTTGACTCCAAAAAGTATTCATGAATATTTATTTTCATCCCCATAACTATATAAAAAAAAATGGTGTGCTCGGTCAGTGAGATCAGCTCGGGGCGCGCGCACCGTCTACGGGTGACGTCACGTATTTTGCGAAATGCGCGGTTAGGTGATTTGTCGCCCTCCACACGTTGCGAAACAGACTCCGAAATGGGGAAATGTAAATTTGTGGACTCCTGTTTGGAGAAGGATGAGTTTAACCTGTTAACTGTCACCCCCCTTTTTGAAGATATACACGAAGATGCACTATCCAAACTTAAATGGTTGCAATTCAAGAATGCTTTGGAATACAGACATAAGTTTGGTCTTATTTTAAAGAAGACAGTCAGCAGATTATGGCTCAAGTGGAATAACTTCAAAAAATCGAAGTATGAAAAGGTTATGAAATTTTAAATTTACTGTAAATCAAATATATTGTACTAAATATTTTATATTTTATATAAAATATATATGTTACAAAATAATTTGTACTCTAAAATTACTATCAAATCAAAGCCAAATGTCTAACCAATTTTTGTTCCAAATTTGAAGTTGATATCACAAAAATTGAAGTTCCCATGAGATTTTGTTTAGGCGCTGTACCACAAATAGCCACCGGGTGTCATTGAAATTCCATAGATTTTTTTAATGCAATCTCCTGTAACAAATGTATATATTTTTGTCCAAATATCACAAAACAGTTGCCAGATATAGAACCATGAGACTCAGACCTTTCCGACGATATGTGTTTTGTCAAGATTAGAAAAAGTTTTTATTATAAAGTTTTTAAAATAAATGTTGTAATATGAAACATGACGACGCCCACTAGGGGAGGTGCCGCTAGAAGAATTTAGAGTACCGTTTCCATGGTAATGCAAAATCCGATTTGAAAACGGGTTTCACAGGATGAATCTTGAGTTCGTAAGCTTTCAAATGATATATAGTTTGTCAACATTAGATCAGGATAAATATAGGATATAACTGTTTTAAACATGCAGTGGCAAATGGGCCCACCGGTGGGCCAGTGACAGTTAACAGGTTAAACAATGGCCGCAGGGTTTTTCTATGGTTTTTCCCGCCTCCATCAAATTTCGTGCCACCTCTGTCTGTCGACAAAACTCAAGACAGGCAGTCACTTGCTCAGATTAGGCATGTCGTGGTAATTAAATAATCATCAGAAATATATATTTTCACATGATCTTTCAGCAATTAGTATTATTAGTATTTTATGATTTGCTAGTACAAAGTCATCTAAAGCCATTCCATAGCTGTCCATCATTCTCCGTTCAGCATTCAAACTGCGAGTCACGTTTGGTTACAGTCAGTCAGCTGCTCGGTAAAGCTCACTCCAAGATGATATATTCCTGTTATAATATTTGATATGTAGATAAAATAATTTATCTTCCTGGAGTTTATCTAGCGGCTTCTGAACGATGTTGTGCTCGCTACCCTACATGTTGTGCTCGCTACCCTACATGTCTCGCTACCACATGATTCCTGTTCACTCCGACAACAAAGCACTTGAATGCAACAAGCTCGTAATCACGACTTCTAAAGTGGGAATTAGGAAATTTCCGATAGCACGTGAAGGCAGCATAACCCTTTAAAATTATGTTGATTGAGAAAAACACCACATACCTTTGCTGAAATCATCATCAGTGTTCCTGTCACTTTAAGAACAGCCGCGGATCTCACGTGCTGTCCCGCGCATCTCATTTCCTCACAACTCTTTAAGTTCATTTAAGACGTTATTTAACTAATTTAAGACTCTAATATGAGAATACTAAAAATCCTCTGTGTTATTGTTTGTTCAAGAGCAAAAGAGAACTCGATGTGAGCAGGAAACTGACGCGAGTCTATCTATGCGTCGAGTGTGTGTGTGTGTGTGTGTGTGTGTGTGTGTCAGCGTCCCTTGATTAGCTGACATGAGACGCATCCACACAGACAGGACACTGACACACACACACACACACACACACACACACACACACACACACACACACACACACACACACACACACACACACACACACACACACACACACACACAGACAGGACACTGACACACACACACAGACAGGACACACACACACACACACACAGGACACTGGCATACAGCGCGCTCTCTTGTGTCTTGTCGCGCTTGGAAGCATTTACATGAATAGGAGCGTGGTGATCATGTAACGCTAAGCAAAAATGGATATAAAAACGGACGCTGCGTTATTTGCGTTAAATATTTTTAATGCGTTAAGCTTCCGTTTCACGTTGACCGAGTTTGGTGGAGATTGAATAAATCGCCTACGAGGAGAACGTAAAAAATCAGACCCTGAATTATACAAATATTCACGTTCAAACAAAAACTTTCTGTGAAAAAAGACACTTATAAACAGACACTTGTAGAAAATAATGTGAATTTTTTTTTTAAATAAATTTGAACTATGTCAGTAAATAATGAATTTAAAGACAAATGTGTCAAAAGTGATCTTTGCAAACACAGCACATGACCTTCTGTAAAGCACATGTATAGAAAACACTCACACTCCTCTGTTTTAAAAAAAGAGTTCTGTCTGAATGAGAAAGGGAGTTTCAAAAATAATACAACACTGCCACCTTTTGGTGATAGAGGGGAGGGCACACAAACAGCCAAAAACATTATTAAACTTTGACATGTTGCCATGGCAACATTATTTGAAATATCAGGAATCCATTCATATGTCTCTATCTGTCATGTTTTCACATTATACTGATGAAGTTTGAAGTCAATCGAGTGAAAATAAGATGGTGATTCAAAGCATTTTTGAAAGTGACACACTTCCTGCTGCCAGTTGGTGGCGCTTTAACTTTGACTCACAAAAGTCATATCCATGTGATCGACCTCTTACAACGAATACACAGCTGAAGTTTCATCCAAATCATTCAATGTTTGCACAAGTTATTACACACTTCCTGTTTACCTTTTCTCGCCATAAATTCGTTGCTTCGCCACGGCCAAACCGTTTGAGTTATCAAAAAGCCGCTCGCAATTTAGCATCCTCAGTGTCTTGACTTCATGCTGACAGAGTTTGGCACTGATTGAAACAATGGCCTCGGAGGAGTATATTAAATTCCAGAGCATGTGTTTTCAGAACAACCCATATTAGCTCACTTCCTGTTGGGCTGACACATAACTTAGAGCACGAAAGTTGTTTGGCCCGATGAGGTCTATATGTGTACCGAGTTTCATACATGTACGTGCAAGTGTGTTTGATATATAGACCAAGTTTTCAAACCCCACTTTAGGGGGCGCTGTCGTGTCCCCCTGCCACGCCCAGGTACCAGCTTCAGCCCGGCTCTGATGGCCGCGCATTCCGATGTGTGTGCTAAGTTTCAAGAGTTTTTGAGCATGGTAAGAGCCCCAAAAGTGCCCGAGAAGTCGATAAAATAATAATAATAATTAAAGCTGCGAGCAGCGATGACGGGCTCAAGCCGGTGGCACCGCCACGCCGGTGGCATCAGCTTAACTGTGCACTGCAGGCAATAGGCATTTAAAATGGGAAAACATAAAAGGACTATGTCAAATTCATCTAAATTCACCACATTAACTGCAGCAGTTGGTGCTGCTATGACCACAACAGCCACATCTATGAGATCAAATAAATTTAAATTAATTTCATGTCAGATGATGTCAAAGGTCAAATTGGAATGAGTTCACAATACCATTCAAATGCTGATGTTGTATTATTGTAACACTTCTCTTCATATGCATATCAGGGTGTCCGCGGGGTCTTGAAAAGTATTAAAAGTTGATAAATCCATTTTTGGAAAATTAAGGCCCTTAAAAGGTATTAAAAAGTCTTAATCACGATTTTATGAGGTATTAAATTTTGTTCAGGCTTTGTCAAAAGAGTTTGACTCCAAAAAGTATTCATGAATATATTTATTTTCATCCCCATAACTATATAAAAAAAAAAAACGGTTTGCTCGGTCAGTGAGATCAGCTCGGGGCGCGCGCACCGTCTACGGGTGACGTCACATATTTTGCGAAATGCGCGGTTAGGTGATGTGTCGCCCTCCACACATTGCGAAACAGACTCCGAAATGGGGAAATGTAAATTTGCGGACTCCTGGTTGGAGAAGGATGAGTTTAAACAATGGCCGCAGGGTTTTTCTATGGTTTTTCCTGCATAGCGGCCGCATCCGTCAAATTTCGTGCCACCGCTGTCTGTCGACAACACTCAAGACAGGCAGTCCCTTGCTCAGATTAGGCATGTCGTGGTAATTAAATAATCATCAGAAATATATATTGTCACATGATCTTTCAGCAATCATTATTATTATTTTATGATTTGCTAGTACAAAGTCATCTAAAGCCATTCCATAGCTGTCTGAATGTCTTTCCTCCACTGTAGCTGTCCATCATTCTCCGTTCAGAATTCAAACTGCGCGTCGCGTTTGGTTACAGTCAGTCAGCTGTTCGGTAAAGCTCACTCCAAGATGATATATTCCTGTTATAATACTTGATATGTAGATAAAATAATTTATCTTCCTGGAGTTTATCTAGCGGTTTCTGAACGATGTTGTGCTCGCCACCCGGGTGACAACACAAGGCATCACACGCACAATAACCGGAATTTAAAACTGTGAAGAAACGAATAATCAGTGACCTTTTGGACCGATATACATAGTAGACTAGGATTTGTGCGCTCAACGCTCATCGTCTCTTTATGCCGTGAACTTTTCAATGTGCACTCGCGCTGCACTGCGCCCTCTGACTCCATGTTGCTTTAAGCGCATAATTTTGCACCCGGGATGCGCATAAGCACATTGTGCCGCGCTTTCATATATTTTCATAGTTTTGATTCTTGTTCTCACGTATCTATCATATATTTGTTGCCCCTTTACAGAGCTGCACATTATGTTTACAATAAACTATAAATCTTGAAATGTTATATTATTTGTGTAGGCCCATATAATTATTTACATTCATATATAAATTAAATATAAATCGTTTTTTTTATAAATGTATTTAATAAGAACACAAAGTAATTTGTACCTTTTCATTAACATGTTTAGATTTTATAAAAATTAGTCCAGAGATGTTTTTTCAAGAATTACTTTTTGTAATTGCAATTTCTTTTAACTATCCACTCACCTAATTTAATATATATTTTTGTCATAGCTTATGATTATGTATTTTTATTTTATTGCTCAACAGTAGTTCTCATCGCCGATGAGGTCTTTACATATTTTGAGAAGGTCTTAAAAAAGTCTTAAAAAGGTATTAAAATTTACTTCAGGATTCCTGCATATACCCTGCAAATGCATCATACGTGATCTTGGCAAACACAGCACATGACGTTTTTATTTCAAGTGATAGTTATTTGTGAAAGCCTATATGAAAGGGTTAAATTATCATCATGAAGAGAGAAAGTCACACACACACACAGAGAGAGAGAGAGAGAGAGAGAGAGAGAGAGAGAGAGAGAGAGAGAGAGAGAGAGAGAGAGAGGGGGAGGGGAGGAGAGGGGAAGGACAGAGAGAGTGAGATTCTGATTGAATAAAAACATTTTTTTTTTAAAATCTAAACAGTGGGAGAGAGTTGGTATTTCATTGTCTGAAACTTTATTTTACTATAGGAATAAGTTTTATCTTCAAAATAGATTCTGCATTTACATTTTTAATAAAACATTGTTTAGTCTGTTTTTTTTGGACACATGAAATGTCATAAACCATGAAATACCCATGTCATACAAATTTGTGTCCTCATAAATCACATAAACAAGCACACACACACACACACACACACACACACACACACACACACACACACACACACACACACACACACACACACACACACACACACACACACATACACAGGCAGAGATGCATGCTTAAGCGGCCAACCCCCACCCCCCTTCAAACACACACAGTGAGAAAGTGAGAGTGAGGGGGGGAGGGGAAGGAAAGGCAGAGGGCATTGCATAGACTTAATGGTTTTTATACTGTACAAACTGTACATTCTATCCCCCTACACTACCCCTACTCCTAAACCTACATCACAGAAAACATTCTGCATTTTTACATTTTGAATAAAACATTGTTTAGAAAGCTAGACAGTGAATTAAAGCATTTTTGAAAGTGACACACTTCCTGCTGCCAGTTGGTGGCCACACACACACACACACACACACACACACACACACACACACACACTCACACTCACACTCACACTCACACAGACAAACCCCTTAGAGAGAAAGAGAGATGGGATTTTTTTATCCTGTTTCAAAACTAACACAATGCTGCCATCTTGTGTACATTGAGTTCATATAATATATATATATATATATATATATATTCATCTGAAAAATAGTGTAGTCATTCCGTTTCATGTTGACCGAGTTTGGTGGAGATTGAATAAATCGCCTACGAGGAGAACGTAAAAACTCAGACCCTGAATTATACAAATATTCACCTTCAAACCAAAATATCTGACTTCCTGTTGGTCGGAGCTAATGACTGTAAATGATAAAGTTGTCCGGCTCGAAGAGAACAATATATGTACGGGTACACATGAAATGTCTACAAATGTAGGTCCTCAGAAATCACAGAAGCACACAGAGAGAGAGAGAGAGAGAGAGAGAGAGAGAGAGAGAGAGAGAGAGAGAGAAACAAGGTTTTTTTTAATCCTGCTTCAAAACTAACACAATGCTGCCATCTTGTGTTCATTGAGGGAAGGGCAGCACAGAGAGGCACAATAGATTCAAAGAAATATTTATAAAATATATATATATTCATCTGAAAAATAGTAGAGTCATTTTAAATTAATCTAAGTTCAATTACCAAACATACAATCTTAATTTAATTGAAATCAAAATATGATTTTACAAGATATGAGACAATTTCTGTTCCCCTTATTTTGTCCTTATTTAATCCCTCGCCATGGCAACACCGTTTGAGATATCCAATATTCGTTCGCATTTTAGCATCTTCCATATCTTTGTTTCATGTTGACCGAGTTTGGTGGAGATTGAATAAATCGCCTACGAGGAGAACGTAAAAACTCAGACCCTGAATTATATAAATTTTCACCTTCAAACCAAAATATCTGACTTCCTGTTGGTCGGAGCTAATGACTGTAAATTAGAAAGTTGTCCGGCTCGAAGAGAACAATATATGTACCGAGTTTGGTGACTGAAGATAAAACTAACCCCCCCACTTTTGTCAAAAGGTGGCGCTATAGAGCCCCTCATCCCCACCCGTTTCTGAGGCTTTGCCCATGTGTACTGACTAACATCTCTGATGTGTGTGTTAAGTTTCATGCAATTTCAAGCATGCTAAGAGTCTCAAAAACAGCCAAAGACATTATTACACTTTGACACGTTGCCATGGCAACAGTATTGGAAATTTCAGAAATCCATTCATATGTCTATATCTGCCATGTTTTCACATTATACTGATGAAGTTTGAAGTCAATCGGGTCAAAATAAGACCGTGATTTAAAGCATTTTTAAAAAAAAGTGACACACTTCCGGCTGCCAGTTGGTGGCGCTATAACTTTGACTCACAAACGTCATATCCTTGCGATCGGCTTCCTACAAAAAACACACAGCTGAAGTTTCATCCAAATCAGTCAATGTTTGCACAAGTTATAACACACTTCCTGTTTCTCTTTTCTCGCCATAAATTCGTTGCTTCGCCACGGCCAAACCGATTGAGTTATCAAAAATCCGCTCGCAATTTAGCATCCTGAATATCTTGTCTTAATGCTGACCGAGTTTGGCAATGATCGAAACTATTGCCTCGGAGGAGTATATTAAATTCCAGAGCATGCGTTTTCCGAACAACCCAAAATAGCTCACTTCCTGTTGGGCGAAGTTTATGACTATGAGTGCGGAAGATGTTCGCCCCGATGAGATCTATATGTGTACCGAGTTTCATACATTTACGTGCAAGTGTGTTTGATATATAGACCAAATTTTAATAGGGGGCGCTGTTGAGCCCCCCTGCCACGCCCGGGTATCAGCTTCAGCCCGGCTCTGATGGCCGCAGATTCCGATGTATCTGCAAAGTTTCAAGAGTTTTCGAGCATGGTAAGGGCCCCAAAAGTGCCCGAATAGTCGATAAGAAAAATAATAATAATTAAAGCTGCGAGCAGCGATGACGGGCCCAAGCCGGTGGCACCGCCACCCCGGTGGCATCAGTTTAACTGTGCACGGCAGGCAATAGGCATTTAAAATGGGAAAACATAAAAGGACTATGTCAAAGTCATCTGAATTCACCACATTAACTGCAGCAGTTGGTGCTGCTATGACCACAAACCACAACAGCCACATCTATGAGATCAATTAAATTTATATTAATTTCATGTCAGATTATGTCAAAGGTCAAATTGGAATGAGTTCAGAATACCATTCGAATGCTGATGTTGTTTTATTCTAACACTTCTCTTCATGTGTTTTTGAGCTACCTTAGCTACCATTTGTGCACCAATCTTATGCACCATAAAACATGCTTTAATTTCAATATGGGTGGTCCAATAAAAATTTTTTAATAAAAAATGTATAAATGGAGCCAAATCACAGAAACTGCAAAGATGATTTTAATATCAGTGTCAGGTAAGAGTAAGATGCGTGTCTACATTTTATGGAAGTTTATTATAAATAGCCACTTTTATAAAATCATGTGAAATTTATGTTTTAATACATTTATATTATATCAGTAAATAATTAATTTAAAGACATGTGCATCATACGTGATCTTGGCAAACACATCACATGACGTTTTTATTTCAAGTGATAGTTATTTGTGATAGCCTATATGAAAGGGTTAAATTATGATCAAGAGAGAAAGTCACACACACACACACACACACACACACACACACACACACACACACACACAATGATAGAGTGAGAGTGAGGGGGAGGGGAAGGACTGAGAGAAAGGCACACACACAAACTCACAGGGTGAGAGAGAGACCCCCCCCCCTCCCCACACACACACACAGATAGAGAGGGGGAAGGGGAAAGACAGGCAGATGGCATTCCATAGACTTAATGGTTTGTATACTGTACAAACTGTACATTCTATCCCCCTACACTACCCCTAAGCCTACATATCGCACACACACACACACACACACACACCATAGCTGTCAACCCTCCCGTTTTTTCAGGGTTTCTCACGTATTTTAGCTCTTTTCCCGCTGTCTTCCCGTTTTAGTATTTTCCCGTAAAATATCCCGTATTTTTACGTTCTGATTGTGTTAACTCAGAACACGCAACTATCTGGTTTAGTGCCAGAAGACGCGAATGAGAAGTCGCGCGCACTGTGAGAAAATTTTCCGTGCACTCATCCGAGAGCGCGCACACGTCTCTCAGCGCGCAAATATTGAGTTCTCTTTCAAGTCTTGCTCTTGAACGGACAAACTCACGCAAAAAGTATGTCAACATATTGATGAGTATTCTAGCAGACATAGTCTGTATATGGCTTAAGTAAGCTTTATACAGTCCAGAAAAGACGACGCATGAGGTCTTAAAGGGGCAGTAGCCTTTACTGCTGTCTGTTTAATGTCAAACAAAAGACAAGGGCATCACTCAGTGCTCTTGATTGAATAACTTTTGTAAGTTTAATAGGATTAATCTTTAATTTATACAGTCATATATGCAATGTTATTTTACATTTGATCAATTTCTGTACCTGAAAACTAATGTTAGACGTACCTGAAAAACCTGAAAAGCATAGTTTATTTTATTAGTATCTTTGCTCAATAGTATTTATTTGTGCTGCTGCTTGTATTTAAATGATTTGTTCTTATTATTTTCTTTTTTTTTTATTTGACAGTAGTCCTTTTTTCCCTGAACATAGCAAATACTGAACCGTACCGAAACGGTGAACCTTAAACTGTGATACAAACCGAACCGTGAGCAATCTGTACCGTTACACCCCTAGCGTAACGTATGATAAAATGCCTGAAAAAAGGTTGGGAAACACTGGCTTAGGCTACTATCGAAGAAGAAGAAGACAGTTGCAGCCGCGGTTGGGAGGAAGAGGGAAAAAGTAGCGGGAAGTAAACTTCAAGGAGAGTATAGTAGATGAGTATGATGTGCAATGATGGATCAGGACGCTGACGGCCAAAATCTAAATATTTTGTGTAGTTATAAACTCTTTAGACTCTTTTTTTTAAGTTTGTAGGTAAGAATCGTGTAAAAAAATCCCTTATTTTGTGGATGGATTCCGGGAAATCTCCCTTATTTTCAATGTTCAATGTTGACAGCTATGACACACACACACACACACACACACACACACACACACACACACACACACACACACACACACACACACACACACACACACACACTACCCCTAAACCTACCATCACAGAAAACATTCTGCATTTTTACATTTTTATTAAAAAATTGTTTAGTATGCTGTTAAAGCTATTTTGATTTACGGGGACACATGAAATGTCTTCATAAACCATGATTATGTTGTAATAAACACCCCTCCAACACACCCATTTCTGAGGCTTTGCCCATTTCCACTGACTGACATCTCTGATGTGTGTGTTGAGTTTCAAGCAATTTCAAGCATGCTAAGAGGAATTATACAAATATTCACGTTCAAACCAAAATATCTGACTTCCTGTTGGTCAGAGCTAATGACTGTAAAGTAGAAAGTATTTAAAATATCAGGAATCCATTCGTATGTCTATATCTGCCATGTTTTGTCATTATACTGATGAAGTTTGAAGTAAATCGGGGGAAAACAAGACGGTGATTTAACATTTTTGAAAGTTACACACTTCCTGCTGCCAGTTGGTGGCCACACTCACTCACACACACACACACACACACACACACACACACACACACACACACACACACACACACACACACACACACACACACACATAGACTTAATGGTTTTTATACTGTACAAACTGTACATTCTATCCCCCTACACTACCCCTACTCCTAAACCTACCATCACAGAAAACATTCTGCATTTTTACATTTTGAATAAAACATTGTTTAGAATGTTTTTAAAGCTAGACAGTGAATTAAAGCATTTTTGAAAGTGACCCACTTCCTGCTGCCAGTTGGTGGCCACACACACAAACACACACACACACACACACACACACGCACACACACACACACACACACACACACACACACACACACACACACACACACACACACACACACACACACACACACACACACACACACACACACACACACACACACACACACAGACACAGAGACACACAAACCCCTTAAAGCTATTTCATTTATGGGACACAGGAAATATTCTCATAAACCATGTTTTCATTGTAATTTGTAGTATATTTTTAAAGCTACTTGGTTACATTTTAATAATACATTATTTAGTATGTTTTTAAAGATATTTTTATTATGTGGACACATGAAATGTCCTCATTAACCACTACGTTGTAATAACAGTGTAATACCCATGTCATTATACAAATTTGTGTCCCTAATAAATCACATAAACAAGCACACACACACACACACACACACACACACACACACACACACACACACACACACACACACACACACACACACACACACACGGAGAGAGAGAGTTTCAAAAATAACAACACTGCTACCTTTTAGTGAGGGGAGGGCAGACAGAGAATAAATATTCAGAAGAAATATATTAAATAAAATAAATATATTGATCTGAAAAATAGTATGATTATTTTAAAGCTATTTGGTTACATTTGAATAAAACATTGTTTTAATATGTTTTTAAACACACACACATACACGTTGTAATACCAGTGTAATACCCATGTCATTATACAAATTTGTGTCCTCATAAATCACAAACAAGAGAGAGAGAGAGAGAGAGAGAGAGAGAAACAAGTTTTTTTTTTTATCCTGCTTCAAAACTAATACAATGCTGCCATCTTGTGTTCATTGAGGGGAGAGCAGCAGACACAGAGAATTTCTGTTCCCCTTTTTTGTCCTTATTTAATCCCTCGCCATGGCAACACCGTTTGAGATATCCAATATCCGTTCACATTTTAGCATCTTCAGTATCTTTGTTTCATGTTGACCGAGTTTGGTGGAGATTGAATAAATCGCCTACGAGGAGAACGTAAAAACTCAGACCCTGAATTAAATAAATATTCACCTTCAAACCAAAATATCTGACTTCCTGTTGGTTGGAGCTAATGACTGTAAATTAGAAAGTTGTCCGGCTCGAAGAGAACAATATATGTACCGAGTTTGGTGACTGAAGATAAAACTAACCCCCCCACTTTTGTCAAAAGGTGGCACTAGAGAGCCCCTCATCCCCGCCCGTTTCTGAGGCTTTGTCCATGTGTACTGACTGACATCTCTGATGTGTGTGTTGAGTTTCAAGCAGTTTCAAGCAATTTCAAGCATGCTAAGAGCCTCAGAACAGCCAAAAGATTATTAAACTTTGACACGTTGCCATGGCAACAGTATTTGAAATTTCAGGAATCCATTTCATACGTCTCCATCTGTCATGTTTTCACATTATACTGATGAAGTTTGAAATAAATCGGGTCAAAATAAGATGGTGATTCAAAGCATTTTTGAAAGTGACACACTTCCTGCTGCCAGTTGGTGGCGCTATAACTTTGACTCACAAAAGTCATATCCATGTGATCGGCTTCTTACAACAAACACACAGCTGAAGTTTCATCCAAACCAGTCAATGTTTGCACAAGTTATAACACACTTCCTGTTTCCCTTTTCTCGCCATAAATTCGTTGCTTCGCCACGGCCAAACCATTTGAGATATCAAAAATCCGCTCGCAATTTAGCATCCTGGATATGTTCTCTTCATGCTGACCGAGTTTGGCAATGATCGAAACAATGGCCTCGGAGGAGTATATTAAATTCCAGAGCATGCGTTTTCCGAACAACCCATAATAGCTCACTTCCTGTAGGGCTGACGCATAACTTAGAGCACGAAAGTTGTTTGGCCCGATGAGTTCTATATGTGTACCGAGTTTCATACATGTACGTGCAAGTGTGTTTGATATATGGACCAAGTTTTCAGACCCCACTTTAGGGGGCGCTGTCGAGCCCCCCTGCCACGCCCGGGTACCAGCTTCAGCCCGGCTCTGATGGCCGCGCATTCCGATGTGTGTGCAAAGTTTCAAGAGTTTTCGAGCATGTTAAGTGCCCCAAAAGTACCCGAGAAGTCAAAAAAAAAAATAAAAAGAATTAAAGCTGCGAGCAGCGATGACGGGCCCAAGCCGGTGGCACCGCCACCCCGGTGGCATCAGTTTAACTGTGCACAGCAGGCAATAGGCATTTAAAATGGGAAAACATAAAAGGACTATGTCAAAGTCATCTGAATTCACCACATTAACTGCAGCAGTTGGTGCTGCTATGACCACAAACCACAACAGCCACATCTATGAGATCAATTAAATTTATATGAATTTCATGTCAGATTATGTCAAAGGTCAAATTGGAATGAGTTCAGAATACCATTCGAATGCTGATGTTGTTTTATTCTAACACTTCTCTTCATGTGTTTTTGAGCTACCTTAGCTACCATTTGTGCACCAATCTTATGCACCATAAAACATGCTTTAATTTCAATATGGGTGGTCCAATAATTTTTTTTTAATAAAAAATGTATAAATGGAGCCAAATCACAGAAACTGCAAAGATGATTTTAATATCAGTGTCAGGTAAGAGTAAGATGCGTGTCTACATTTTATGGAAGTTTATTATAAATAGCCACTTTTATAAAATCATGTGAAATTTATGTTTTAATACATTTATATTATATCAGTAAATAATTAATTTAAAGACATGTGCATCATACGTGATCTTGGCAAACACATCACATGACGTTTTTATTTCAAGTGATAGTTATTTGTGATAGCCTATATGAAAGGGTTAAATTATGATCAAGAGAGAAAGTCACACACACACACACACACAATGATAGAGTGAGAGTGAGGGGGAGGGGAAGGACTGAGAGAAAGGCACACACACAAACTCACAGGGTGAGAGAGAGACCCCCCCACACACACACACACACACACACACACACAGATAGAGAGGGGGAAGGGGAAAGACAGGCAGATGGCATTCCATAGACTTAATGGTTTGTATACTGTACAAACTGTACATTCTATCCCCCTACACTACCCCTAAGCCTACATATCGCACACACACACACACACACACACACCATAGCTGTCAACCCTCCCGTTTTTTCCGGGTTTCTCACGTATTTTAGCTCTTTTCCCGCTGTCTTCCCGTTTTAGTATTTTCCCGTAAAATATCCCGTATTTTTACGTTCTGATTGTGTTAACTCAGAACACGCAACTATCTGGTTTAGTGCCAGAAGACGCGAATGAGAAGTCGCGCGCACTGTGAGAAAATTTTCCGTGCACTCATCCGAGAGCGTGCACACGTCTCTCAGCACGCAAATATTGAGTTCTCTTTCAAGTCTTGCTCTTGAATGGACAAACTCACGCAAAAAGTATGTCAACATATTGATGAGTATTCTAGCAGACATAGTCTGTATATGGCTTAAGTAAGCTTTATACAGTCCAGAAAAGACGACGCATATCCGAGGTCTTAAAGGGGCAGTAGCCTTTACTGCTGTCTGTTTAATGTCAAACAAAAGACAAGGGCATCACTCACTGCTCTTGATTGAATAACTTTTGTAAGTTTAATAGGATTAATCTTTAATTTATACAGTCATATATGCAATGTTATTTTACATTTGATCAATTTCTGTACCTGAAAACTAATGTTAGACGTACCTGAAAAACCTGAAAAGCATAGTTTATTTTATTAGTATCTTTGCTCAATAGTATTTATTTGTGCTGCTGCTTGTATTTAAATGATTTGTTCTTATTATTTTCTTTTGTTTTATTTGACAGTAGTCCTTTTTTCCCTGAACATAGCAAATACTGAACCGTACCGAAACGGGGAACCTTAAACCGTGATACAAACCGAACCGTGAGCAATCTGTACCGTTACACCCCTAGCGTAACGTATGATAAAATGACTGAAAAAAGGTTGGGAAACACTGGCTTAGGCTACTATCGAAGAAGAAGAAGACAGTTGCAGCCGCGCGGTTGGGAGGAAGAGGGAAAAAGTAGCGGGAAGTAAACTTCAAGGAGAGTATAGTAATAATAAATAAATGATAATAAATGGAATAAATAAATAATAAATGAAAATAATAAATGTTATATTTACCCATGGCCTTCCCTGTTATACAGAAATGTAATAGTTATCAAACCTTCCTTAACTGTATAAATAATAAATGAAATATAGATGAATCATCATTAAAGCTACAATTTTCTCTGTTCCCGTTGTTCTTTGATGAACATTAATGACAGGCTGACTCCACAAAATGACTCTAATTTGCCTCTTTGAAAAATAATTCTCTAATTTAACCTTATTACTATACTAATTGTAATATAAATAATACAAATATTAGAAGAAAAATATTTTAAGTGGTCATTATTGACAATAAATATTGCACAACTAGTATTTAGTACCAAAAGATCTCCTCAAAATATTCAATAAATATTATTGAACTAAAATATAGAACATTTATTTAATTGAAAAATAGTTAAGGTGTATGGTCACATTTGACCATCAATTAGTATGAGTATGACCAATTAGTATGGAATACCTGAAGGCTAAGTACAATAAAAAACATTAACATTAATGTTAACATTGTTGCATTACTCTCCATTATAAAACGATCCTGTATGGTTGATGTAATAATCAATGCACACTATGCTGTACTGTTTACCAAAACTTGCTGCAAACCCCTGTAAAGTGGAGCTGTTGTGTATCAAGCCATTCAAATGTATTGACACAGCGCTAGAAGTATTGAGATTTCTGTGAAGCACGACTGCGCGCGCCGCCGGGAGATGATAGAGCATGTCGCAACTCCGTATGGTTTTTCAACACTCTGGCTTTAACTGTTATGCCATATTAGCGCCAAAACGCTATTTATTGTTTGAATTTCGCATTAAAACTTTAAAAAATGTAAAAGCTTAGACATTGTTTAATATCAAAAGCAGGTTTGGCAATTTGGCGTGAGATTAAGTTGGGCAGCGTGAGAGCGTGAGACAGAGCCTGAAAGCGTGAGTGTCACGCCAAATGCGTGAGAGTTGGCAACCCTAGGCAAAAGAGAACTCGATGTGAGCAGGAAACTGACGCGAGTCTATCTATGCATCGAGTGTGTGTGTGTGTGTGTCAGTGTCCCTTGAATAGCTGACATGAGACGCATCCACACAGACAGGACACTGACACACACACATACACATACACACACACACACACAGACAGGACACACACACACACACACACACACACACACACACACACACACACACAGACAGGACACTAACACACACACAGACAGGACACTGGCATACAGCGCGCTCTCTTGTGTCTTGTCGCGCTTGGAAGCATGTACATGAATAGGAGCGTGATCATGTAACGCTAAGCAAAAATGGATATAAAAACGGACGCTGTGTTATTTGCGTTAAATATTTTTAATGCGTTAAGCTTCCGTTTCACGTTGACCGAGTTTGGTGGAGATTGAATAAAATCACCTACGAGGAGAACGTAAAAACTCAGACCCTGAATTATACAAATATTCACGTTCAAACAAAAACTTTCTGTGAAAAAAAGACACTTATAAACAGACACTTGTAGAAAATAATGTGAATTTTTTTTAAAAATAAATTTGAACTATGTCAGTAAATAATGAATTTAAAGACAAATGTGTCAAAAGTGATCTTTGCAAACACAGCACATGACCTTCTGTAAAGCACATGTATAGAAAACACACTCACACTCTGTTTTAAAAAAGAGTTCTGTCTGAATGAGTACATGAAATCACAGCTGTCAGGTGATAAGAATTGGAACTCAAATGTCATTTAGAAAATTAGTCCTGTATGAATAGTGATATAGTGTCATAGTTTAATTTCTAATGTGAAGTTATCATTTGCTGAAATATGATTTTAAAACCATAAAATGAAATGTAAAATAACTATTTCATGTCATAAGATTTCAAAGGTCACAGCAGCTGTAGCCACCCCTCCCCCACGCACACACACACACACACACACACACACACACACACACACACACACACACACACACACACACACACACACACACACACACACACACACACACACACACACACACACACACACACACACACACACACACACACTGCCCCTGTCCCTAAACCTACCCATCACAGGAGACTGTGCAGTTTACTTTCTGTGAAAAAAAACCTCATTCTGTATGATTTATAAGCATTTTGAAAAGTGAGGACATGGGTAACGTCCTCATATTTCACCCTCTTTTTGTAATACCTATGTCATACCCATGTCATTATACACATTTGTGTCCTTATATTTCACAAAAACATGCCCACACACACACACACTTTTATGGAAGTTTATTATAAACAGCCACTTTAAGAAAACCATGTGAAATGTACTTTTAATACATTTAAATTATATCAGTAAATTATTCATTTAAAGACATATGCATCATATGTGATCTTGGCAAAAACAGCACATGACGTTTTTATTTCAAGTGATAGTTATTTGTGAAAGCCTAAGAGAGAGTGGCAGAAAGAAAGAGATGGAATGTTTTTTATATCCTGTTTCAAAACTAACACAATGCTGCCATCTTGTGTTCATTGAGGGAAGGGCAGCACACACAGGCACAATAGATTATTCAAAGAAATATTTATAAAATACATACAGATATATGTCTATATATATAGACATGGGGAACGTCCTCATATTTCACACTCTTTTTGTAATACCTATGTCATACCCATGTCATTATACACATTTGTGTCCTGATATTTCACAAAAACATGCCCACACACACACACACACACACACACACACACACACACACACACACACACACACACACACACACACACACACACACACACACACACACACAGACACACAAACCTCTTAAAGCTATTTAATTTATGGGACACAGGAAATATTCTCATAAACCGTGTTTACATTGTAATTTGTAGTATATATTTAAAGCTACTTGGTTACATTTTAATAATACATTATTTAGTATGTTTTTAAAGATATTTTTATTATGTGGACACATGAAATGTCCTCATTTTCCACTACGTTGTAATAACAGTGTAATACCCATGTCATTATACAAATTTGTGTCCCTAATAAATCACATAAACAAGCACACACACACACACACACTGAGAGAGAAAGAGAGTTTCAAAAATAACACAACACTGCTACCTTTTAGTGAGGGGAGGGCAGACAGAGAATAAATATTCAGAAGAAATATATTAAATAAAATAAATATATTGATCTGAAAAATAGTATGATTATTTTAAAGCTATTTGGTTACATTTTAATAAAACATTGTTTTAGTATGTTTTTAAACACACACACATACACGTTGTAATACCAGTGTAATACCCATGTCATTATACAAATTTGTGTCCTCATAAATCACATAAACAAGAGAGAGAGAGAGAAACAAGTTTTTTTTTTATCCTGCTTCAAAACTAATACAATGCTGCCATCTTGTGTTCATTGAGGGGAGAGCAGCACACACAGACACAGAATAGATTATTCAAAGAAATATTTAAATAAATAAAAATATTGATCTGGAAAATAGTACAGTCATTTTAAATAAATCCAAGTTCAATTACTGAACATACAATCTTAATTTAATTGAAATCAAAATATGATTTTACAAGATATTAGAGAATTTCTGTTCCCCTTTTTTGTCCTTATTTAATCCCTCGCCATGGCAACACCGTTTGAGATATCCAATATCCGTTCACATTTTAGCATCTTCAGTATCTTTGTTTCATGTTGACCGAGTTTGGTGGAGATTGAATAAATCGCCTACGAGGAGAACGTAAAAACTCAGAGCCCGATTTAACCCAAAACTCATGTTCAAACCAAATATCTGACTTCCTGTTGGTCGGAGCTATTGATTGTAAATTAGAATTTGTGTAAATTGTTAAATTGTAAGTTGTCCGGCTCATTGAGAACAATATATGTACCGAGTTTGGTGACTGAAGATAAAACTAACCCCCCCACTTTTGTCAAAAGGTGGCGCTATAGAGCCCCTCATCCCCGCCCGTTTCTGAGGCTTTGCCAATGTGTACTGACTGACATCTCTGATGTGTGTGTTGAGTTTCAAGCAGTTTTAAGCAATTTCAAGCATGCTAAGAGCCTCAAAACAGCCAAAAGATTATTAAACTTTGACACGTTGCCATGCCAACAGTATTTAAAATTTCAGGAATCCATTTTATACGTCTCTATCTGTCATGTTTTCACATTATACTGATGAAGTTTGAAGTCAATCGGTTGAAAATAAGACAGTGATTCAAAGCATTTTTTAAAAAAGCGACACACTTCCTGCTGCCAGCTGGTGGCGCTATAACTTTGAGTCACAAAATTCAAATTCATGCAATAGGCTTCCTACAACAAACACAGCTGAAGTTTCATCCAAATCAGTCAATGTTTGCAGAAGTTATAACACACTTCCTGTTTCCCTTTTCTCACCATAAATTCGTTGCTTCGCCACGGCCAAACCGTTCAAGATATAAAAAATCTGCTCGCAATTTAGCATCCTGAATATGTTCACTTCATGCTGACCGAGTTTGGCAATGATCGAAACAATTGCCTCGGAGGAGTATATTAAATTCCAGAGCATGCGTTTTCCGAACAACCCAAAATAGCTCACTTCCTGTTTGGTGAAGTTTATGACTATGATTGCGGAAGTTGTTCGGCCCAATGAGATCTATATGTGTACCGAGTTTCATACAAATACGTGCAAGTGTGTTTGATATATAGACCAAATTTTAATAGGGGGCGCTGTTGAGCCCCCCTGCCACGCCCGGGTATCAGCTTCAGCCCGGCCCTGATGGCCGCAGATTCTGACGTATCTGCAAAGTTTCAAGAGTTTTTGAGCATGGTAAGGGCCCCAAAAGTGCCCATTTAGTCGATAAAAAAATAATAATAATAATTAAAGCTGCGAGCAGCGATGACGGGCCCAAGCCGGTGGCACCGCCACCCCGGTGGCATCAGCTTAACTGTGCATGGCAGGCAATATGCATTTAAACAGGATAATTTTTTTTAATCGCTCGAATATGTCACATTTACCGCAGCAGCTGGTGCCACTATCACCACAAGCCACATCCATGATGTCATTTAAATGTAGATGATTTTTAATGTCATAGGATGAAATAGATCACTTTCAAATATGTGAAAAGTTATATTTTCCTGCTCAAAATGTTATAAGTTCAGAAGGCCAGAATTTAATTCAAGGTATTTGTATAGTTCTTTTTTTACTTATTCACAAGTGATAGTTATTTGTGATAGTCTATGATATGAAAGGGTTAAATTATCATCATCAAGAGAGAAAGGCACACACACAAACTCACAGGGTGAGAGAGGGACCCCACACACACACACTCACAGGGTGAGCCTGAGAGTGAGGGGGGAGGGGAA
The DNA here is from genome assembly GCF_949357685.1 of Gobio gobio. Lineage (NCBI taxonomy): Eukaryota > Metazoa > Chordata > Actinopteri > Cypriniformes > Gobionidae > Gobio > Gobio gobio. The sequence continues at coordinate 32,002,487 of NC_137102.1, read as the reverse complement.
GGACTGAGAGAAAGGCAATCTGCACATTGAACAAAATTCACAAGGTTTTAACAACAAAAATAAATAAAATCTAAATGGTGGGAGAAAGTTTTTTTTTACTTCACTCTCTGAAAACATTATTTTGAATATATTTGAAATCACAGATGTTGGGTGATGAGAATTGTAACTCAAATATAATTTAGAAAACTAGTCCTGTCTGAATAGTGATATGTCATAGTTTAATTTCAAATGTAAAGTTATCATTTGCTGCAATATAAAGTCAAACCCGCTAAATGTAAAATAACTATATCAAAGTCATCTGAATACGCAACATTTATGCCTAAAAATGTATGAGTTCAACTTTACACCATCAGAATGCTGTTGTATGCAGCAGGCAACGGATATCCAGCCATCCCCCTCCACACACACACACAGAGAGAGAGAGAGAGAGAGAGAGAGAGAGAGAGAGAGAGAGAGAGAGAGAGAGAGAGAGAGAGGCTTAACACGACTTTATTACATTAACTTTTTTCACAATCCAGATTTCCTATCTAATCATATAATACAAAATATCACCTATAATAAATATACAATAAAAATACACACATATAACATTTATACTTCAAACAACTTTAAAATTTGAAATACAACATGTCATCCAAAACCTCACACAAAACTCCTTCCACGGACCATATTTCGGCGAACCTTTGAATATCATTAATCAATTTAAAATATGTATATTCAATTTTAATTCTAGCAGACACCATGCCTTTAAAAGCATTTTCTGCGTCTACTGTACCTATACCCAATAACTTATTCTTTCGAGTCTTCCAAATTGCCATTTTGGCCATACCCAACAAAAAATTAAATAAGCATATTCTTCTTCTCTCATGAGATGTATATTTAGGACCACTTATAAAAAACTGATTAGAAAAATCTTTACCAAACCTTTCAAACAAACCTTTTAAAATAATAAAAAGACTGCTTAACCTCACACAATTAATAAATAAGTGTTCAACTGTCTCTTCAATTCCACAAAAAGGACATTCCCTCCCCACTGCTGGATTCAGGTGCGCCACGTGTCTGTTTGTAGCTATAGCACCATGAATAAGTCTCCACTGTAGGTCTGCTGTACGCTTCTCAATGGGAGGTTTGTACAGAGACCTCCAGGATCCTTTAAAGTCTGGTCCAAACACTTCTGTCCACCTCCCTGCTCGTACTCTTTTTAAAACAGTCTGATGGGCAACTTTAACGCAAGTAAAGTAAATTGCTTTTTTAGTTGTTTCACGAAACGGTCCCATCTCCGGGGTCTTAAAAGTTAATATTGTGTCAGCATCTTCATAATTTTCTTTTGCAGCAGCAGAAACACTGATAGATGGAAACTGATAGTTTCTCCTCCACTCTTGAGCTGGTTGAGTTTCCAGTGCCTCCCTGCAGGTTCCAGGCAATGCTCTCTGCACCCCCTCCAACACCTGCTGCAGAAGACGGAGAGATCGAATACCCGTCTCACGCTGTAGTGCTGCAGCCGTCTTCCATCCGTTGAGGTCTCTCAGGTCTCCTATCCTCTTCAGTCCAGCTCCCGCCAGGCAGTTCATCAAACTTCCCGATGACAGAGTTCTCGTTTGTATCATTGGGTTGTAAAACAATGGCTCTCCCATTATCCACTCCTTTGGTTCAGAAAGATCTCTGTTGATATTGAAGTTATCAAGCCAGGCTCTCAGCATTGACTGATAAAACAGGGTTAAGTTACTCATGTCCAGCTCTTTAAGGCTCAGTAAAAACAATTGTTTCTCGTAACCGAGACCAGATGCTTTCCTTAAAATAGCACAAGCAACACGAATCCATCCCAGATCTTCTCCATATAATAATCTTTGAGCTGTTTGCAGTCTAAAAGTCATAATCCTGCTTCTGATATCTATCAGAGCTTGTCCTCCTTCTTGTAAAGGCAGATATAATGCGGATCCAGGAATCCAGTGTTGCCCCGACCAAAAAAACCCCACAAATTTCTTCTGTATAACTTTTATCAGTTCATCTGGAGGATCCAGCACATTGAGTCTATGCCATAGCATGGAGGCGGCCAGGTTATTTGTAACCAAGACTCTACCCCTGTAGGATAGTTCAGGTAATAGCCAATTCCATTTAGACAACTTGGCAGACACCTTCTCCAGCATACCCTCCCAGTTTTTTTTCCTATAATTTTCTTTACCCAGAAATACTCCAAGAATTTTAATTCCCTCTGTATTCCACTGTAACCCTCCTGGAAGCTTAGGTGGCCCACCATTTTTCCATGGACCCACAACAAAACCCTCACTCTTTGCCCAATTTACTCTTGATGAGGAGGCTCTCTCGTATAAAGCTAAACTTTTAGACAATATCTCAATGTCCCCTTGTCCAGTAATAAAAACAGTGACATCATCAGCGTAAGCTGAAACAGAAACACTTGAACCATTAAAATCCCCTGGTATGTGAAAGCCTTTCAAATTATTTCTCAGTTTAATAAGCAAGGGCTCAATAACTAAACTGTAGAGTTGTCCAGAAATTGGGCACCCCTGCCTAATTCCCCTCTTCACAGGTATTGGACAACTCAGTCCCCCTCCAACCTTAAGCATCACTGAAGCCTCTCTATACAGTAATTTGATCCAAGAAATGAAAGTCTCCCCAAACCCAAATGCTTTCAAAACACTTAAAAGATATTCATGACCCACACGATCAAACGCTTTTTCTTGGTCAATCGATAAGAAACCAATATTAAAATCATCATTCATAGAAAGGTCCATAACATCTCTTATTAGAAATAAATTATCCATTATTGTACGTCCTGGAATACAGTATGTTTGCTCATTCCTCACAATAGTGCTCAAAAACTTCTTTAATCTATTTGCTAAACATTTAGACAATATTTTGTAGTCTTGGCACATTAAAGAAACAGGACGCCAGTTTTTCAACACCCCTAAATCACCAGTCTTAGGTAGAAGTGATAGTACTGCTCTTTTGCAACTGCTGGGTAAAGTACCTTTTTGAAAACATTCACAGATTACATTATAAAAGTCCTCTCCTAAAATGTCCCAAAATGATTTGTAAAATTCAGCAGGCAGGCCATCTACTCCCGGAGAACGCCCTATGGACAGTTGCTTTACGGCCTCTGAAAGTTCTTCATATGAAATTAATTTGTCCAGGGTTTTTCTGTCCTCAGATTTTAAAGTAGGCAGTCCTTTTAATAACTGATCCGTACTCTCAGGATCACAATCTTTTGACCCAAAAAGTTCAGCATAAAAGTCCATTGCAATTTTCCTCATTTCGATAGGATTTGAAGTTAATGTGCCATTGTCCTTCCGAAGATAAAGCATATTCTTTTGCTTTACTACTTTACGTTCCAAGTTAAAAAAGAACTTTGTTGGAGCGTCCATTTCCTTGATGGAAGATATCCTTGCTCTGATTAAGGCACCTTTTGCTCTTTCCTCTAACAGTGTTTTCAACTCCAATCTCTTTTTCTTTAAATCCCCGAAACCCGAAACATTCAAATCAATTACATTTTCCATTTCATTAATATCTTTCTCCAAACTTTCAATATTTCTTTTTACAATCACAGTATTATTATAAGAAAACTGCTGACAAAAAATCTTGATTTGGACTTTTCCTACCTCCCACCATTGAATTACATTTTCGAAATTGTCTTTTTCTACTTTCCAACTCTCCCAGAAACATTTAAATTTTTCACAAAATAACGTATCCTGCACCAGTTTGACATTAAAATGCCAATAAGATTTTGAATGTGACATGCTTTTAGTATTAAAATCAACAGTCACTATATGATGATCAGAAAACCCACAAGGAGATATACCAACATTCATGACTCTATTATTGTCTGATTTATTTACATATATTCTATCCAGACGTGCTCCCTTTACAATAGAATCCAAAATTTTAATCCATGTGTATTGTTTTGTTAACTGATTCTTATTTCTCCACACATCATCCAGTTCTAGTTCTTGAGTTATCCTAAGGAGCATATTACTAGACTGTAAATGAGGTTCTTGCCCATTCCTATCCAATACAAAATCAGTAGTACAATTCCAATCTCCTCCCATTATTACACACATTTTTCCATCATCATATTTTCTTATTGCAATGCTTAATTTTTCAAATAGTTCTAATCTTTGTGGACCTAAATTTGGAGCATAAACATTAATAAAAAGAAACTTTAACTCTTTAATTTCAACTATTGCTATTAAAACTCTACCCTTTTCTAATTCAATAGTGGATAGAATCTTTAGATCCAAATTTTTGGAAAAGATAATCGCTACTCCTGCGCTTAAATTGGTTCCATGACTCAGAATACATTCACCTTCCCACCATCTATACAATTCAATTTCGTTTTGACTATCTGAATGTGTTTCCTGTAAAAACATAACATTGATGTCTTTCAGATGAACATATTCTGATATCACTGCTCTCTTATTCCTATCTCTCCCTCCATTAATGTTTAAAGATCCTATTCTCAAAATATCCATAAAGAGATATAAAGAGAGGAAAAAAAGAGACAGGAAAAACAGATAGCACTGCAAAGTCACCCTTGATGTGGATCTCATTTCGCAAAATCAATTTGATTTACCTTTAACTGGGTTTTTCCCTTTTCTAATTTTAGTGAGAAACTTTTTCAAGCGAAACCTCTTTCGCGAGTTCAGTTTTTCTTCTCCTACCCTCTTCTGCCAATATAAAACTGAAAATTCAAATTTCTTTACATCTGGAAAGAAATCCTTCACATCAGCAACCTTTCCAAAAGTCTCATCCAAAAACGCATTTATCTCATCCAGCGAGTAAATCTGATCACAACCTATCTGAGAAATATCTGACAGATCCGAAGTATCAGATAGGACACCATCCTCCTCATCATCAGCCTCATTTATTTCTTCTTCACCTAACTTTTTTATTTTTTATTTTGGCTCACATGAATTTACCTCTCTGACACTTTTTTGATCCTCATTTCTTCCTAACCTGGTCCTCACACAATCTCTGCTCATCCGACCCTCAATCCTCGAATCAACATTTGTTTCAGACATCTGTCCTTCAACATCACCGTCATCCATTTGTTCATTCTCAACAGACGACTCTTCGTTCTTCCTCACACTCTCAGTAGAGACCTCCTCGTCATTTATTACTCTCTCAGTAGGAACTTCCTCATTATTCCTCACATTCTCAGCATTCACCTCAACAACCTGATCTTCATGTGGATCTATTTGCACGGCAGTTTTATTAGGACATGATAACCTTACGTGCCCGAAACCACCGCACTCAAAACATCGCATCTCACCTGCGCTCGCATATAACATGTACGACTTGCCTTCATACATGCACCGAAACGACACATTAAGATTCTGCGAGTTCAAAAACATGAATACGTGCCGCCTAAACGACATCACATGTTTCAAAGCTGCATTTTTGCAGCCAAGTGGAACCATTTTAATTCCACTAGCAAGTTTACCAAAACGCGAAAGCTCGCGCTCAATATCAGCATTAGGAATGAACGGCGGAACATTAGAAATGGTTACTTTACTCGTTGGTGTTGCTAAAGGTTGAACAGGAATAAAAGCACCACTTACCGAAATCCCGCTTTCGATCAAAACAGTCACTAGTCGTTCATCCTTGAGAAACACCACCACCGCTTTGTTCATCCGAGACGCAGAAACAATGTTGTCGTGCCCGACGCGTTCAGCTACATCCAACAACACGTCCTCCACAGACTCGCCGGCGTTCGTGACACACCTGATACCGTGCCGGAGTGACAGAGACGACGCCTGCACACTCCCGTGCGACGCCATCCCCGTCCCCGACACGATCAATACTCGACTATTACACGTAGAAAAATCCGAGAAGGTTACAGACTAAAACCAAACCAATTCTGCGAAATTACACACATAGAAATCCTCCCAATAGTCTCCCAAAACCAATAGTTAAGAAACCGTGTTCAAATTTCCCTCTCACCGTGTTCACCCTCCCACACACTTCCACTTCCCAGCATGCACTGAGAGAGAGAGAGAGAGAGAGAGAGAGAGAGAGAGAGAGAGAGAGAGAAGGTTTTTTTTATCCTGCTTCAAAACTAACACAATGCTGCCATTTTCTGTTCATTGAGGGGAGGGCATACAGAGAGTGGTATTTAGATTAATTATTTTAAATAAATAAATATATTGATCTGAAAAATAGTATATTCATTTTAAATTCATCCAGGTTCAAGAGGTAAATTAACATCATCAAGAGAGAAAGTCTCACACACACACACACACACACACACACACACACACACACACACACACACACACACACACACAGACAAACCCCTTAGAGAGAAAGAGAGATGGAATGTTTTTTTATCCCGTTTCAAATCTAACACAATGCTACCATCTTGTGTTCATTGAGGGAAGGGCAGCACACACAGGCACAATAGATTATTCAAAGAAATATTTATAATATATATATATATTAGTGCTGGGCATCGTTAACAAAAAAATTAACTAATTAATCACATTTTTTTCTGTAATTAATCGCGATTAATCGCAAGTTTTTAATATTTCAAGTTTTTAATATTTTGATATTGTAATAATTTCAGTTACTCTCCAAATTAATTTAGAAACAATTTAAAGACAGCATATTGTAAATATGTGTTGTATTGTCATTTTTTATGAATGAAGGCCAGTATCACTGATACTAAAGTCTCTATGAAACATTAATGACGTTACATTACAGTATAACTGAAAGCTCCCAATTTCAACATTTATTAGGCTTTAAAAAACAACTTTTAATTTAAGTGAACTTAAAAAAATCTTTACATAAACCCAAAATAATAAATGTTATTTTTACCCATGGCCTTCCCTGTTATACAGAAATGTAATAGTTATCAAACCTTCCTTAACTGCATAAATAATAAATGAAATATAGATGAATCATCATTAAAGCTACAATTTTCTCTGTTCCCGTTGTTCTTTGATGAACATTAATGACAGGCATCATCAGTGCTCCTGTCACTTTAAGAACAACCGCGGATCTCACGCGCGGTCCCGCGCATCTCATTTCCTCACAACTCTTTAAAGTTCATTTAAGACGTTATTTAACTAATTTAAGACCCTAATATGAGAATACTCAAAATCCTCTGTGTTATTGTTTGTTCAAGAGCAAAAGAGAACTCGATGTGAGCAGGAAACTGACGCGAGTCTATCTATGCGTCGAGTGTGTGTGTTTGTGTGTGTGTGTGTGTGTGTGTGTGTGTGTGTCAGTGTCCCTTGATTAGCTGACATGAGACGCATCCACACAGACAGGACACTGACACACACACACACACACACACACATACACACACACACACATACACACACACACAGACAGGACACTGACACACACACACACAGACAGGACACTGCCATACAGCGCGCTCTCTTGTGTCTTGTCGCGCTTGGAAGCATTTACATGAATAGGAGCGTGATCATGTAACGCTAAGCAAAAATGGATATAAAAACGGACGCTGCGTTATTTGCGTTAAATATTTTTAATGCGTTAAGCTTCCGTTTCACGTTGACCGAGTTTGGTGGAGATTGAATAAATCGCCTATGAGGAGAACGTAAAAACTCAGACCCTGAATTATACAAATATTCACGTTCAAACAAAAAATTTCTGTGAAAAAAGACACTTATAAACAGACACTTGTAGAAAATAATGTGAATTTTTTAAAAAAAATAAATTTGAACTATGTCAGTAAATAATGAATTTAAAGACAAATGTGTCAAAAGTGATCTTTGCAAACACAGCACATGACCTTCTGTAAAGCACATGTATAGAAAACACACTTTCACTCTGTTTTAAAAAAACAGTTCTGTCTGAATGAGTACATGAAATCACGGCTGTCAGGTGATAAGAATTGTAACTCAAATGTCATTTAGAAAATGAGTCCTGTATGAGTAGTGATATAGTGTCACAGTTCATGTCCACATTAACCACTACGTTGTAATACCAGTGTAATACCCATGTCATCATACACATTTGTGTCCTCATAAATCACATAAACAAGCACACATATATATATATAGAGAGAAAGGGAGTTTCAAAAATAATACAACACTGCCACCTTTTGGTGATAGAGGGGAGGGCACACAAACAGCCAAAAACATTATTAAACTTTGACATGTTGCCATGGCAACATTATTTGAAATATCAGGAATCCATTCATATGTCTCTATCTGTCATGTTTTCACATTATACTGATGAAGTTTGAAGTCAATCGGGTGAAAATAAGATGGTGATTCAAAGCATTTTTGAAAGTGACACACTTCCTGCTGCCAGTTGGTGGCGCTTTAACTTTGACTCACAAAAGTCATATCCATGTGATCGGCCTCTTACATCGAATACACAGCTGAAGTTTCATCCAAATCATTCAATGTTTGCACAAGTTATTATACACTTACTGTTTACCTATTCTCGCCATAAATTTGTTGCTTCGCCACGACCAAACCGTTTGAGATATCAAAAATCCGCTTGCAATATAGCATCCACTGTGTCTTGACTTCATGCTGACCGAGTTTGGCACTGATGAAACAATGGCCTCGGAGGAGTATATTAAATTCCAGAGCATGTGTTTTCAGAACAACCCATATTAGCTCACTTCCTGTTGGGCTGACATGTAACTTAGAGCACGAAAGTTGTTTGGTCCGATGAGGTCTATATGTGTACCGAGTTTCATACATGTACGTGCAAGTGTGTTTGATATATAGACCAAGTTTTCAGACCCCACTTTAGGGGGCGCTGTCGAGTCCCCCTGCCACGCCCGGGTACCAGCTTCAGCCCGGCTCTGATGGCCGCGCATTCCAATGTGTGTGCTAAGTTTCAAGAGCTTTTGAGCATGGTAAGAGCCCCAAAAGTGCCCGAGAAGTCGATAAAATAAGAATAATAATAATAATTAAAGCTGCGAGCAGCGATGACGGGCCCAAGCCGGTGGCACCGCCACGCCGGTGGCATCAGCTTAACTGTGCACAGCAGGCAATAGGCATTTAAAACGGGAAAACATAAAAGGACTATGTCAAAGTAACCTGAATTCGCCACATTAACTGCACCAGTTGGTGCTGCTATGACTACAAACCACAACAGCCACATCTATGAGACGAATTACATTTAAATGAATTTCATGTCAGATGATGTCAAAGGTCAAATAGTAATGAGTTCAGAATACCATTTGAATGCTGATGTTGTTTTATTCTAACACTTCTCTTCATGTGTTTTTGAGCTACCTTAGCTACCGTTTGTGCACCAATCTAATGCACCATAATGCATGCTTTCATTTCAATATCGGTGGTCCAATAAATTTTTTTTTATAAAAAAATGTATAAATGGAGCCAAATCACAGAAACTGCAAAGATGATTTTAATATCAGTGTCAGGTAAGAGTAAGATGCGTGTCTACATTTTATGGAAGTTTATTATAAATAGCCACTTTTATAAAATCATGTGAAATTTATGTTTTAATACATTTACATTATATCAGTAAATAAAATAATTTATTTAAAGACGTGCATCATACGTGAACTTGGCAAAAACATCACATTACGTTTTTATTTCAAGTGATAGTTATTTGTGATAGCCTATATGAAAGGGTTAAATTATCATCATCAAGAGAGAAAGTCACACACACACACACACACACACACACACACACACACACACACACAACACACAATGATAGAGTGAGAGTGAGGGGGGAGGGGAAGGACTGAGAGAAAGGCATACACACAAACTCACAGGGTGAGAGAGAGACCCCCCCCACACACACACATAGTGATAGAGTGAGAGTGAGGGGGAAGGGGAAAGACAGGCAGAGGGCATTCCATAGACTTAATGGTTTTTGTACTGTGCAAACTGTACATTCTATCCCCCTACACTACCCCTAAGCCTACATATCGCACACACACACACACACACACACACACACACACACACACACACACACACACACACACACACACACACACACACACACACACACACACACACACACACACACACACACACACACACACACACACTACCCCTAAACCTACCATCACAGAAAACATTCTGCATTTTTACATTTTTATTAAAACATTGATTAGTATGCTTTTAAAGCTATTTTGATTTACGGGAACACATGAAATGTCCTCATAAACCATGATTATGTTGTAATAAACACCCCTCCAACACACCCATTTCTGAGGCTTTGCCCATTTCCACTGACTGACATCTCTGATGTGTGTGTTGAGTTTCAAGCAATTTCAAGCATGCTAAGAGCCTCAAAAACAGCCAAAAAAATGATTAAACTTTGACACACTGCCATGGCAACAGTATTTTAAAAATCAGGAATCCATTCGTATGTCTATATCTGCCATGTTTTGTCATTATACTGATGAAGTTTGCACCAGACAGTGATTTAGCATTTTTGAAAGTGACACACTTCCTGCTGCCAGTTGGTGGCCACAATCACACACACACGTTTGTTTTTGTGAAATGTGAGGACATTCCATAGGCGTAATGGTTTTTATACCGTACAAACCGTATCTTCTATCCCCTTACACTGCCCCTGCCCCTAAACCTACCCATCACAGGAGACTGTGCAGTTCACTTTCTGTGAAAAAAACCTCATTCTGTGATTTATAAGCATTTTGAAAAGTGAGGACATGGGGAACGTCCTCATATTTCACCCTCTTTTTGTAATACCTGTCATACCCATGTCATTATACACATTTGTGTCCTGATATTTCACAAAAACATGCCCACATACACACACACACACACACACACACACACACACACACACACACACACACACACAGACACACAAACCCCTTAAAGCTATTTCATTTATAGGACACAGGAAATATTCTCATAAACCATGTTTACATTGTAATTTTTAGTATATTTTTTAAAGCTACTTGGTTACATTTTAATAATACATTATTTAGTATGTTTTTAAAGATATTTTTATTATGTGGACACATGAAATGTCCTCATTAACCACTACTTTGTAATAACAGTGTAATACCCATGTAATTATACAAATTTGTGTCCCTAATAAATCACATAAACAAGCACATATACACACACAGAGAGAGAAAGAGAGTTTCAAAAATAACACAACACTGCTACCTTTTAGTGAGGGGAGGGCAGACAGAGAATAAATATTCAGAAGAAATATATTAAATAAAATAAATATATTGATCTGAAAAATAGTATGATTATATTAAAGCTATTTAGTTACATTTGAATAAAACATTTTTTGTATTTTTGTAATACCTATGTCATACCCATGTCATTATACACATTTGTGTCCTGATATTTCACACACACACACACACACACACACACACACACACACACACACACACACACACACACACACACACACACACACACACACACACACACACACACACACACACACACACACACACACACACACACACACACACACACACACACACACACACACACAGAAAGAGAGTTTCAAAAATAACACAACACTGCCACCCTTTAGTGAGGGGAGGGCAGACAGAGAATAAATATTCAGAAGAAATATATTAAATAAAATAAATATATTGATCTGAAAAATAGTATGATTATTTTAAAGCTATTTGGTTACATTTGAATAAAACATTGTTTTAGTATGTTTTTAAACACACACACATACACGTTGTAATACCAGTGTAATACCCATGTCATTATACAAATTTGTGTCCTCATAAATCACATAAACAAGAGAGAGAGAGAGAGAGAGAGAGAGAGAAACAAGTTTTTTTTTATCCTGCTTCAAAACGAATACAATGCTGCCATCTTGTGTTCATTGAGGGGAGAGCAGCACACACTGACACAGAATAGATTATTCAAATAAATATTTTAAATGAATAAATATAATCATCTGAAAAATAGTATAGTCATTTTAAATTAATCTAAGTTCAATTACCAAACACACAATCTTAATTTAATTGAAATCAAAATATGATTTTACAAGATATGAGACAATTTCTGTTCCCCTTTTTTGTCCTTATTTAATCCCTCGCCATGGTAACACCGTTTGAGATATCCAATATTTGTTCACATTTTAGCATCTTCCGTATCTTAGTTTCATGTTGACCGAGTTTGGTGGAGATTGAATAAATCGCCTACGAGGAGAACGTAAAAACTCAGACCTTGAATTACACAAATATTCACCTTCAAACCAAAATATCTGACTTCCTGTTGGTCGGAGGTAATGACTGTAAATTAGAAAGTTGTCCGGCTCGAAGAGAACAATATATGTACCGAGTTTGGTGACTGAAGATAAAACTAACCCCCCCACTTTTGTCAAAAGGTGGCGCTAGAGAGCCCCTCATCCCCGCCCGTTTCTGAGGCTTTGCCCATGTGTACTGACTGACATCTCTGATGTGTGTGTTGAGTTTCAAGCAATTTCAAGCATGCTTAGAGCTTCAAAAACAGCCAAAAGATTATTAACTTTGACACGTTGCCATTGCAACAGTATTTCAAATATCAGGAATCCATTCGTATGTCTATATCTGCCATGTTTTGTCATTATACTGATGAAGTTTGAAGTCAATCGGGTGAAAATAAGACAGTGATTTAGAGCATTTAAAAAAAAAAGTGACACACTTCCTGCTGCCAGTTGGTGGCGCTATAACTTTGACTCACAAAAGTCATATCCATGTGATCGGCCTCTTACAACAAACCCACAGCTGAAGTTTCATCCAAATCAGTCAATGTTTGCACAAGTTATAACACACTTCCTGTTTCCCTTTTCTCGCCATAAATGTGTTGCTTCGCCACGGCCAAACCGATTGAGATATCAAAAATCCGCTCGCAATTTAGCATCCTGAAAATGTTCTCTTCATGCTGACCGAGTTTGGCACTGATTGAAAAAATGGCCTCGGAGGAGTATATTAAATTCCAGAGCATGCGTTTTCCGAACAACCCATAATAGCTCACTTCCTGTTGGGCTGACGCATAACTTAGAGCACGAAAGTTGTTCAGCCTGATGAGATCTATATGTGTACCGAGTTTCATACATGTACGTGCAAGTGTGTTTGATATATGGACCAATTTTTTTGTAGGGGGGCGCTGTTGAGCTCCCTTACCACGCCCAGGTACCAGCTTCAGCCCGGCTCTGATGGCCGCAGATTCCGATGTATCTGCAAAGTTTCAAGAGTTTTCGAGCATGGTAAGGGCCCCAAAAGTGCCCAAATAGTCGATAAGAAAAATTATAATAATTAAAGCTGCGAGCAGCGATGACGGGGCCAAGCCGGTGGCACCGCCACGTCGGTGGCATCAGCTTAACTGTGCACGGCAGGCAATATGCATTTAAACAGGAGAATATTTTAGAATCGCTCGAATATGCCACATTTACCGCAGCAACTGGTGCCACTATCACCACAAGCCACACCCATGATGTAATTTAAATCTAGATTAATTTTAATGTCTTAGGATAAAATAGATAAAAGTTGTATTTTCCTGCTCAAAATTTTGTAAGTCCAGAAGGCTAAAGTATTTAATTTCAAGGTGTTTTTCGTTCTTTTTTACTTATTCACACTAAAGTGATAGTTTTTTGTGATAGTCTATGATACGAAAGGGGTAAATTATCATTCCCAGAGAGAAAGGCACAAACACAAACTCACAGGGTGAGAGAGACAACCCCCCCCCCACACACACACACACACACGTGCGCGCACACACTCAAACACACACACACACACACAGGGTGAGCCTGAGAGTGAGGGGGGAGGGGAAGGACTGAGAGAGAGGCACTCTGCACATTGAACCAGGTTCAAAAGATTTTAACAACAAAAATAAATAAAATCTAAATGGTGGGAGAAAGTTTTTTTTATTTCACTCTCTGAAAAAAATATTTTGAATATATTTGAAATCAATATGTGTGGTCCAATATAAAAAAAATCTTGTTCTCACGTATCTATCATATATTTGTTGCCCCTTTACAGAGCTGCACATTACGTTTACAATAAACTATAAATCTTGAAATGTTATATTATTTGTGTAGGCCCATATAATTATTTACATTCATATATAAATTAAATATAAATTGTTTTTTTTTATAAATGTATTTAATAAGAACACAAAGTAATTTGTACCTTTTCATTAACATTTTTAGATTTTATAAAATTAGTCCAGAGATGTTTTTTCAAGAATTACTTTTTGTAATTGCAATTTTTTTAACTATCCACTCACCTAATTTAATATATATTTTTGTTATAGCTTATGATTAAATATTTTTATTTTATTGCTCAACAGTAGTTCTCATCGCCGATGAGGTCTTTAAATATTTTGAGAAGGTCTTAAAAAAGTCTTAAAAAGGTATTAAAATTTACTTCAGGATTCCTGCATATACCCTGCATAAGCATCATACGTGATCTTGGCAAACACAGCACATGACGTTTTTATTTAAAATTAGAAAGTTTTAAATTAGTTAAATTAGAAAGTTGTCCGGCTCGAAGAGAACAATATATGTACGGGGACACATGAAATGTCTACAAATGTATGTCCTCAGAAATCAAAGAAGCACACACACACACACACACACACACACACACCACACACACACACACACACACACACACACACACACACACACACACACACACACACACACACACACACACACACAGAGAGAGAGAGAGAGAGAGAGAGAGAGAGAGAGAAACAAGGTTTTTTTTTATCCTGCTTCAAAACTAACACAATGCTGCCATCTTGTGTTCATTGAGGGAAGGGCAGCACACACAGGCACAATACATTATACAAAGAAATATATACAAAGAAATATTTATAAAAAATATATATATTCATCTGAAAAATAGTACAGTCATTTTAAATTAATCTAAGTTCAATTACCAAACATACAATCTTAATTTAATTGAAATCAAAATATGATTTTACAAGATATGAGAGAATTTCTGTTCCCCTTTTTTGTCTTTATTTAATCCCTCGGCATGGCAACACCATTTGAGATATCCAAAATCCGTTCGCATTTTAGCATCTTCCGTATCTTTGTTTCATGTTGACCGAGTTTGGTGGAGATTGAATAAATCGCCTACGAGGAGAACGTAAAAACTCAGAGCCTGAATTATACCAATATTCACGTTCAAACCAAAATATCTGACTTCCTGTTGGTCGGAGCTAATGACTGTAAATTAGAAAGTTGTCCGGCTCGATGAGGTCAATATATATACTGAGTTTGGTGATTGTAGATGAAATGAAGCCCTTCACTTTTGTCAAAAGGTGGCGCTATAGAGACCCTCATCCCCACCCATTTCTGAGGCTTTGCCCATGTGTACTGACTAACATCTCTGATGTGTGTGTTAAGTTTCATGCAATTTCAAGCATGCTAAGTCTCAAAAACAGCCAAAGACATTATTAAACTTTGACACGTTGCCATGGCAACATTATTGGAAATTTCAGAAATCCATTCATATGTCTATATCTGCCATGTTTTCACATTATACTGATGAAGTTTGAAGTCAATCGGGTCAAAATAAGACAGTGATTTAAAGCATTTTTTAAAAAAAGTGACACACTTCCTGCTGCCAGTTGGTGGCGCTATAACTTTGACTCACAAACGTCATATTCTTGCGATCGGCTTCTTACAAAAAACACACAGCTGAAGTTTCATCCAAATCAGTCAATGTTTGCACAAGTTATAACACACTTCCTGTTTCCCTTTTCTCGCCATAAATTCGTTGCTTCGCCACGGCCAAACCAATTGAGATATCAAAAATCCGCTCGCAATTTAGCATCCTGAATATCTTGTCTTAATGCTGACCGAGTTTGGCAATGATCGAAACAATTGCCTCGGAGGAGTATATTAAATTCCAGAGCATGCGTTTTCCGAACAACCCAAAATAGCTCACTTCCTGTTGGGCGAAGTTTATGACTATGAGTGCGGAAGTTGTTCGCCCCGATGAGATCTATATGTGTACTGAGTTTCATACATATACGTGCAAGTGTGTTTGATATATAGACCAAATTTTAATAGGGGGCGCAGTTGAGCCCCCCTGCCACGCCCGGGTATCAGCTTCAGCCCGGCCCTGATGGCCGCAGATTCTGACGTATCTGCAAAGTTTCAAGAGTTTTTGAGCATGGTAAGGGCCCCAAAAGTGCCCATTTAGTCGATAAAAAAAATAAATAAATAATAATAATAATTATTAAAGCTGCGAGCAGCGATGACGGGCTCAAGCCGGTGGCACCGCCACGCCGGTGGCATCAGCTTAACTGTGAACTGCAGGCAATAGGCATTTAAAATGGGAAAACTTAAAAGGACTATGTCAAATTCATCTGAATTCACCACATTAACTGCAGCAGTTGGTGCTGCTATGACCACAACAGCCACATCTATGAGATCAAATAAATTTAAATTAATTTCATGTCAGATGATGTCAAAGGTCAAATTGGAATGAGTTCACAATACCATTCAAATGCTGATGTTGTATTATTGTAACACTTCTCTTCATATGCATATCAGGGTGTCCGCGGGGTCTTGAAAAGTATTAAAAGTTGATAAATTCATTTTTGGAAAATGAAGGCCCTTAAAGGTATTAAAAAGTCTTAATCACGATTTTATGAGGTATTAAATTTTGTTCAAGCTTTGTCAAAAGAGTTTGACTCCAAAAAGAATTCATGAATATATTTATTTTCATCCCCATAACTATATAAAAAAAAAACCGGTTTGCTCGGTCAGTGAGATCAGCTCGGGGCGCGCGCACCGTCTACGGGTGACGTCACATATTTTGCGAAATGCGCGGTTAGGTGATGTGTCGCCCTCCACACGTTGCGAAACAGACTCCGAAATGGGGAAATGTAAATTTGCGGACTCCTGGTTGGAGAAGGATGAGTTTAAACAATGGCTGCAGGGTTTTTCTATGGTTTTTCCTGCATAGCGGCCGCATCCGTCAAATTTCGTGCCACCTCTGTCTGTCAACAAAACTCAAGACAGGCAGTCCCTTGCTCAGATTAGGCATGTCGTGGTAATTAAATAATCATCAGAAATATATAATGTCACATGATCTTTCAGCAATCATTATTATTATTTTATGATTTGCTAGTACAAAGTCATCTAAAGCCATTCCATAGCTGAATGTCTTTCCTCCGCTGTAGCTGTCCATCATTCTCCGTTCAGCATTCAAACTGCGCGTCGTGTTTGGTTACAGTCAGTAAGCTGCTCGGTAAAGCTCACTCCAAGATGATATATTCCCGTTATAATACTTGATATGCAGATAAAATAATTTATCTTCCTGGAGTTTATCTAGCGGTTTCTGAACGATGTTGTGCTCCCTACCCGGGTGACAACACAAGGCATCACACGCACAATAACCGGAATTTAAAACTGTGAAGAAACCGACCGATATACATAGTAGACTAGGATTTGTGCGCTCAACGCTCATCGTCTCTTTATGCCGTGAACTTTTTAATGTGCACTCGCGGTGCACTGCGCCCTCTGACTCCATGTTGCTTTAAGCGCATCATTCTGCACCCAAGATGTGCATAAGCGCATTGTGCCACGCTTTCATATATTTTCATAGTTTTGTGCACATAAAGATGATTAAAAAAAATCTTGTTCTCACGTATCTATCATATATTTGTTGCCCCTTTACAGAGCTGCACATTACGTTTACAATAAACTATAAATCTTGAAATGTTATATTATTTGTGTAGGCCCATATAATTATTTACATTCATATATAAATTAAATATAAATAGTTTTTTTTATAAATGTATTTAATAAGAACACAAAGTAATTTGTACCTTTTCATTAACATTTTTAGATTTTATAAAATTAGTCCAGAGATGTTTTTTCAAGAATTACTTTTTGTAATTGCAAATTTTTTTAACTATCCACTCACCTAATTTAATATATATTTTTGTTATAGCTTATGATTATATATTTTTATTTTATTGCTCAACAGTAGTTCTCATCGCCGATGAGGTCTTTAAATATTTTGAGAAGGTCTTAAAAAAGTCTTAAAAAGGTATTAAAATTTACTTCAGGATTCCTGCATATACCCTGCATATGCATCATACGTGATCTTGGCAAACACAGCACATGACGTTTTTATTTAAAATTAGAAAGTTTTAAATTAGTTAAATTAGATTAGTTAAATTAGAAAGTTGTCCGGCTCGAAGAGAACAATATATGTACGGGGACACATGAAATGTCTACAAATGTATGTCCTCAGAAATCACAGAAGCACACACACACACACACACACACACACAGAGAGAGAGAGAGAGAGAGAGAGAGAGAGAAACAAGGTTTTTTTTATCCTGCTTCAAAACTAAGACAATGCTGCCATCGTGTGTTCATTGAGGGAAGGGCAGCACACATTCCCCTTTTTTGTCCTTATTTAATCCCTCTGCATGGCAACACCGTTTGAGATATACAAAATCCGTTCGCATTTTAGCATCTTCCGTATCTTTGTTTCATGTTGACCGAGTTTGGTGGAGATTGAATAAATCGCCTACGAGGAGAACGTAAAAACTCAGAGCCTGAATTATACCAATATTCACGTTCAAACCAAAATATCTGACTTCCTGTTGGTCGGAGCTAATGACTGTAAATTAGAAAGTTGTCCGGCTCGATGAGGTCAATATATATACTGAGTTTGGTGATTGTAGATGAAACGAAGCCCTTCACTTTTGTCAAAAGGTGGCGCTATAGAGCCCCTCATCCCCACCTGTTTCTGAGGCTTTGCCCATGTGTACTGACTAACATCTCTGATGTGTGTGTTAAGTTTCATGCAATTTCAAGCATGCTAAGAGTCTCAAAAACAGCCAAAGACATTATTAAACTTTGACACGTTGCCATGGCAACAGTATTGGAAATTTCAGAAATCCATTCATATGTCTATATCTGCCATGTTTTCACATTATACTGATGAAGTTTGAAGTCAATCGGGTCAAAATAAGTCAGTGATTTAAAGCATTTTTAAAAAAAAGTGACACACTTCCTGCTGCCAGTTGGTGGCGCTATAACTTTGACTCACAAACGTCATATCCTTGCGATCGGCTTCCTACAAAAAACACACAGCTGAAGTTTCATCCAAATCAGTCAATGTTTGCACAAGTTATAACACACTTCCTGTTTCCCTTTTCTCGCCATAAATTCGTTGCTTCGCCACGGCCAAACCGATTGAGATATCAAAAATCCGCTCGCAATTTAGCATCCTGAATATCTTGTCTTAATGCTGACCGAGTTTGGCAATGATCGAAACAATTGCCTCGGAGGAGTATATTAAATTCCAGAGCATGCGTTTTCCGAACAACCCAAAATAGCTCACTTCCTGTTGGGCGAAGTTTATGACTATGAGTGCGGAAGTTGTTCGCCCCGATGAGATCTATATGTGTACCCAGTTTCATACATATACGTGCAAGTGTGTTTGATATATAGACCAAATTTTAATAGGGGGCGCTGTTGAGCCCCCCTGCCACGCCCGGGTATCAGCTTCAGCCCGGCCCTGATGGCCGCAGATTCTGACGTATCTGCAAAGTTTCAAGAGTTTTTGAGCATGGTAAGGGCCCCAAAAGTGCCCATTTAGTCGATAAAAAAAAAAAAAATAATAATAATAATAATAATAATTAAAGCTGCGAGCAGCGATGACGGGCCCAAGCCGGTGGCACCGCCACCCCGGTGGCATCAGTTTAACTGTGCACGGCAGGCAATAGGCATTTAAAATGGGAAAACATAAAAGGACTATGTCAAAGTCATCTGAATTCACCACATTAACTGCAGCAGTTGGTGCTGCTATGACCACAAACCACAACAGCCACATCTATGAGATCAATTAAATTTATATGAATTTCATGTCAGATTATGTCAAAGGTCAAATTGGAATGAGTTCAGAATACCATTCGAATGCTGATGTTGTTTTATTCTAACACTTCTCTTCATGTGTTTTTGAGCTACCTTAGCTACCGTTTGTGCACCAATCTTATGCACCATAAAACATGCTTTCATTTCAATATGGGTGGTCCAATAAAAAATTTTTAATAAAAAATGTATAAATGGAGCCAAATCACAGAAACTGCAAAGATGATTTTAATATCAGTGTCAGGTAAGAGTAAGATGCGTGTCTACATTTTATGGAAGTTTATTATAAATAGCCACTTTTATAAAATCATGTGAAATTTATGTTTGAATACATTTATATTATATCAGTAAATAATTAATTTAAAGACATGTGCATCATACGTGATCTTGGCAAACACATCACATGACGTTTTTATTTCAAGTGATAGTTATTTGTGATAGCCTATATGAAAGGGTTAAATTATGATCAAGAGAGAAAGTCACACACACACACACACACACACACACACACACACACACACACACACACACACACACACACACACACACACACACAGACACACACAATGATAGAGTGAGAGTGAGGGGGAGGGGAAGGACTGAGAGAAAGGCACACACACAAACTCACAGGGTGAGAGAGAGACCCCCCCCCCACACACACACACACACACAGATAGACAGGGGGAAGGGGAAAGACAGGCAGATGGCATTCCATAGACTTAATGGTTTGTATACTGTACAAACTGTACATTCTATCCCCCTACACTACCCCTAAGCCTACATATCGCACACACACACACACACACACCATAGCTGTCAACCCTCCCGTTTTTTCCGGGTTTCTCACGTATTTTAGCTCTTTTCCCGCTGTCTTCCCGTTTTAGTATTTTCCCGTAAAATATCCCGTATTTTTAAGTTCTGATTGTGTTAACTCAGAACACGCAACTATCTGGTTTAGAATGAGAAGTCGCGCGCACTGTGAGAAAATTTTCCGTGCACTCATCCAAGAGCGCGCACACGTCTCTCAGCGCGCAAATATTGAGTTCTCTTTCAAGTCTTGCTCTTGAACGGACAAACTCACGCAAAAAGTATGTCAACATATTGATGAGTATTCTAGCAGACATAGTCTGTATATGGCTTAAGTAAGCTTTATACAGTCCAGAAAAGACGACGCATATCCGAGGTCTTAAAGGGGCAGTAGCCTTTACTGCTGTCTGTTTAATGTCAAACAAAAGACAAAGGCATCACTCACTGCTCTTGATTGAATAACTTTTGTAAGTTTAATAGGATTAATCTTTAATTTATACAGTCATATATGCAATGTTATTTTACATTTGATCAATTTCTGTACCTGAAAACTAATGTTAGACGTACCTGAAAAACCTGAAAAGCATAGTTTATTTTATTATTATCTTTGCTCAATAGTATTTATTTGTGCTGCTGCTTGTATTTAAATGATTTGTTCTTATTATTTTCTTTTTTTTTATTTGACAGTAGTCCTTTTTTCCCTGAACATAACAAATACTGAACCGTACCGAAACGGTGAACCTTAAACCGTGATACAAACCGAACCGTGAGCAATCTGTACCGTTACACCCCTAGCGTAACGTATGATAAAATGACTGAAAAAAGGTTGGGTGTTGGGTGTTGGGTGTCCATTTGTGTCCTGATATTTCACAAAAACATGCCCACACACACACACACACACACACACACACACACACACACACACACACACACACACACACACACACACACACACACACACACACACACACACACACACACACACACACACAGAGAGAGAGAGAGAGAGAAACAAGTTTTTTTTTTATCCTGCTTCAAAACTAACACAATGCTGCCATCTTGTGTTCATTGAGGGAAGGGCAGCACACACGGGCACAATACATTATACAAAGAAATATTTATAAAATATATATATATTCATCTGAAAAATAGTACAGTCATTTTAAATTAATCTAAGTTCAATTACCAAACATACAATCTTAATTTAATTTAAATCAAAATATTATTTTACAAGATATGAGACAATTACTGTTCCCCTTTTTTTGTCCTTATTTAATCCCTCGCCATGGCAACACCGTTTGAGATATCCAATATTCGTTCGCATTTAAGCATCTTCCGTATCTTTGTTTCATGTTGACCGAGTTTGGTGGAAATTGAATAAATCGCCTACGAGGAGAACGTAAAAACTCAGACCCTGAATTACATAAATATTCACCTTCAAACCAAAATATCTGACTTCCTGTTGGTCGGAGCTAATGACTGTAAATTAGAAAGTTGTCCGGCTCGAAGAGAACAATATATGTACCGAGTTTGGTGACTCAAGATAAAACTAACCCCCCCACTTTTGTCAAAAGGTGGCGCTAGAGAGCCCCTCATCCCCGCCCGTTTCTGAGGCTTTGTCCATGTGTACTGACTGACATCTCTGATGTGTGTGTTGAGTTTCAAGCAGTTTCAAGCAATTTCAAGCATGCTAAGAGCCTCAGAACAACACTGCTACCTTTTAGTGAGGGGAGGGCAGACAGAGAATAAATATTCAGAAGAAATATATTAAATAAAATAAATATATTGATCTGAAAAATAGTATGATTATTTTAAAGCTATTTGGTTACATTTTAATAAAACATTGTTTTAGTATGTTTTTAAACACACACACATACACGTTGTAATACCAGTGTAATACCCATGTCATTATACAAATTTGTGTCCTCATAAATCACAAACAAGAGAGAGAGAGAGAGAGAGAGAGAGAAACAAGTTTTTTTTTATCCTGCTTCAAAACTAATACAATGCTGCCATCTTGTGTTCATTGAGGGGAGAGCAGCAGACACAGAGAATTTCTGTTCCCCTTTTTTGTCCTTATTTAATCCCTTGCCATGGAAACACCGCTTGAGATATCCAATATCCGTTCACATTTTAGCATCTTCAGTATCTTTGTTTCATGTTGACCGAGTTTGGTGGAGATTGAATAAAACGCCTACGAGGAGAACGTAAAAACTCAGACCCCGATTTAACCAAAAATTTACCTTCAAACCAAAATATCTGACTTCCTGTTGGTCAGAGCTAATGACTGTAAATTAGAAAGTTGTCCGGCTCGATGAGGTCAATATATATACTGAGTTTGGTGATTGTAGATGAAACGAAGCCCTTCACTTTTGTCAAAAGGTGGCGCTAGAGAGCCCCTCATCCCCGCCGGTTTCTGAGGCTTTGCCCATGTGTACTGACTGACATCTCTGATGTGTGTGTTGAGTTTCAAGCAGTTTCAAGCAATTTCAAGCATGCTAAGAGCCTCAGAACAGCCAAAAGATTATTAAACTTTGACACGTTGCCATGGCAACAGTATTTGAAATTTCAGGAATCCATTTCATACGTCTCTATCTGTCATGTTTTCACATTATACTGATGAAGTTTGAAATAAATCTGGTGAAAATAAGATGGTGATTCAAAGCATTTTTGAAAGTGACACACTTCCTGCTGCCAGTTGGTGGCGCTATAACTTTGACTCACAAAAGTCATATCCATGTGATCGGCTTCTTATAACAAACACACAGCTGAAGTTTCATCCAAACCAGTCAATGTTTGCACAAGTTATAACACACTTCCTGTTTCCCTTTTCTCGCCATAAATTCGTTGCATCGCCACGGCCAGACTTTTCGAGATATCAAAAATCCGCTCGCAATTTAGCATCCTGAATATGTTCACGTAATGCTGACCGAGTTTGGCAATGATCGAAACAATGGCCTCGGAGGAGTATATTAAATTCCAGAGCATGCGTTTTCCGAACAACCCATAATAGCTCACTTCCTGTTGGGCTGACACATAACTATGAGCACGAAAGTTGTTCGGCCCGATGAGATCTAAATGTGTACCAAGTTTCATACATGTACGTGCAAGTGTGTTTGATATATGGACCAAGTTTTCAGACCCCACTTTAGGGGGCGCTGTCGAGCCCCCCTGCCACGCCCGGGTACCAGCTTCAGCCCGGCTCTGATGGCCGCGCATTCCGACGCCTGTGCGAAGTTTCAAGAGTTTTCGAGCATGTTAAGTGCCCCAAAAGTACCCGAGAAGTCGAAAAAAAAAAAAAAAAAAAAAAGAATAATCTGAGGAAGGGCTTGGGCCCTAATAATAATCCTAAGGAAAACAATAGGGCTCTGCGCCCTTTCAGGCTTGAGCCCTAATAATCTGAGGAAGAACAATAGGGCTCTGCGCCCTTTCAGGCTTGAGCCCTAATAATCCTAACGAAAACAATAGGGCTCTGCGCCCTTTCAGGCTTGAGCCCTAATAATAAGAAACAGAGGAAGAACAATAGGGCTCTGCGCCCTTTCAGGGCTTGGGCCCTAATAATAATCCTAAGGAAAACAATAGGGCTCTGCGCCCTTTCAGGCTTGAGCCCTAATAATAACGAGCAGCGATGACGGACCCAAGCCGGTGGCACCGCCACGCCGGTGGCATCAGCTTAACTGTGCACAGCAGGCAATAGGTATTTAAATAGGAGAATATTTTAAAATTGTTCGAATATGCCACATTTACCGCAGCAGATGATGCCACTATCACCACAAGCCACACCCATGATGTAATTTAAATGAAGATGAATTTTAATATCATAGGATAAAATAGATCACTTTCAAATATGTGAAAAGTTATGTTTTCCTGCTCAAAATTTTGTAAGTCCAGAAGGCCAGTGTTTAATTCAAGGTATTTGTATAGTTCTTTTTTTACTTATTTACACTGAAGTGATAGTTATTTGTGATAGTCTATGATATGAAAGGGGTAAATTATCATCATCAAGAGAAAATTTTGCATCCTGAATATGTTCATGTCATGCTGACCGAGTTTGGTGGTGATAGGAACAATGGCATAGAAGGAGTATGTCAAATTCCAGAGCATGCATTTTCCAAACAACCCATAATAGCTCACTTCCTGTTGAGCTGACGTACAACTATGAGCACGAAAGTTGTGCGGCCCGATGAGATCTATATGTGTACCGAGTTTCATACATGTACGTGCAAGTGTGTTTGATATATGGACCAAGTTTAAGAACGCATTCTAGGGGGCGCTGTCGAGCCCCCCTGCCACGCCCGGGTACCCACTTCAGCCCGGCTCTGATGGCCGCGCATTCCGACATGTGTGCAAAGTTTCAAGAGTTTTCGAATATGTTAAAGGCCCCAAAGGCCCCTGTGTGTCAGTGTCCCTTGATTAGCTGACATGAGACGCATCCACACAGACAGGACACTGACACACACACACACACACACACACACACACACACACACACACACACACACACACACACACACACACACAGACAGGACACTGACACACACACACACACACACACACACACACACAGGACACTGGCATACAGCGCGCTCTTTTGTGTCTTGTCGCGCTTGGAAGCATTTACATGAATAGGAGCGTGGTGATCATGTAACGCTAAGCAAAAATGGATATAATAACGGACGCTGCGTTATTTGCGTTAAATATTTTTAATGCGCTAAGCTTCCGTTTCACTTTGACCGAGTTTGGTGGAGATTGAATAAATCGCCTACGAGGAGAACGTAAAAACTCAGACCCTGAATTATACAAATATTCACGTTCAAACAAAAACTTTCTGTGAAAAAAGACACTTATAAACAGACACTTGTAGAAAATAATGTGAATTTTGTTTTAAAATAAATTTGAACTATGTCAGTAAATAATGAATTTAAAGACAAATGTGTCAAAAGTGATCTTTGCAAACACAGCACATGACCTTCTGTAAAGCACATGTATAGAAAACACACTCACACTCTGTTTTAAAAAAAGAGTTCTGTCTGAATGAGTACATGAAATCACGGCTGTCAGATGATAAGAATTGGAACTCAAATGTCATTTAGAAAATTAGTCCTGTATTAGTAGTGATATAGTGTCACAGTTCATGTCCACATTAACCACTACGTTGTAATACCAGTGTAATACCCATGTCTTCATACACATTTGTGTCCTCATAAATCACAAAAACAAGCACACAGAGAGAGAGAAAGGGAGTTTCAAAAATAATACAACACTGCCACCTTTTGGTGATAGAGGGGAGGGCACACAAACAGCCAAAAACATTATTAAACTTTGACATGTTGCCATGGCAGCATTATTTGAAATATCAGGAATTCATTCATATGTCTCTATCTGTCATGTTTTCACATTATACTGATGAAGTTTGAAGTCAATCTGGTGAAAATAAGATGGTGATTCAAAGCATTTTTGAAAGTGACACACTTCCTGCTGCCAGTTGGTGGCGCTTTAACTTTGACTCACAAAAGTCATATCCATGTGATCGGCCTCTTACAACGAACACACAGCTGAAGTTTCATCCAAATCAGTCAATGTTTGCACAAGTTATTACACACTTCCTGTTTACCTTTTCTCGCCATAAATTCGTTGCTTCGCCACGGCCAAACCGTTTAAGATATCAAAAATCCGTTCGCAATTTAGCATCCGCTGTGTCTTGACTTCATGCTGACCGAGTTTGGCACTGATTGAAACAATGGCCTCGGAGGAGTATATTAAATTCCAGAGCATGTGTTTTCAGAACAACCCATATTAGCTCACTTCCTGTTGGGCTGACACGTAACTTAGAGCACGAAAGTTGTTTGGCCCGATGAGGTCTATATGTGTACCGAGTTTCATACATGTACGTGCAAGTGTGTTTGATATATAGACCAAGTTTTCAGACACCACTTTAGGGGGCGCTGTCGAGCCCCCCTGCCACGCCCGGGTACCAGCTTCAGCCCGGCTCTGATGGCCGCGCATTCCGATGTGTGTGCAAAGTTTCAAGAGTTTTTGAGCATGGTAAGGGCCCCAAAAGTGCCCGAGAAGTCGATAAAATAATAATAATAATAATAATTAAAGCTGCGAGCAGCGATGACGGGCCCAAGCCGGTGGCACCGCCACGCCGGTGGCATCAGCATAACTGTGCACGGCAGGCAATATGCATTTAAACAGGATAATTTTTTTAAATCGCTCGAATATGTCACATTTACCGCAGCAGCTGGTGCCACTATCACCACAAGCCACACCCATGATGTCATTTAAATGTAGATGATTTTTAATGTCATGGGATGAAATAGATCTCTTTCAAATATGTGAAAAGTTATCTTTTCCTGCTCAAAATGTTATAAGTCCAGAAGGCCAGTATTTAATTCAAGGTATTTGTATAGTTCTTTTTTTACTTATTCACAAGTGATAGTTATTTGTGATAGTCTATGATATGAAAGGGGTAAATTATCATCATCAAGAGAGAAAGGCACACACACAAACTCACAGGGTGAGAGAGAGACCCCACACACACACACAGGGTGAGCCTGAGAGTGAGGGAGGAGGGGAAGGACTGAGAGAGAGGCAATCTGCACATTGAACAAGATTCACAAGATTTTAACAACAAAAAGAAATAAAATCTAAATGGTGGGAGAAAGTTTTTTTTACTTCAATCTCTGAAAACATTATTTTGAATATATTTGAAATCACAGATGTTGGGTGATGAGAATTGTAACTCAAATATAATTTAGAAAACTAGTCCTGTCTGAATAGTGATATGTCAGTGAGATCAGCTCGGGCGCGCACACCGTCTATGGGTGATGTCACGTATTTTGCGAAATGCGCAGTTAGGTGATGTGTCGCCCTCCACACGTTGCGAAACAGACTCCGAAATGGGGAAATGTAAATTTGCGGACTCCTGGTTGGAGTAGGATGAGTTTAAACAATGACCGCAGGGTTTTTCTATGGTTTTTCATGCATAGCGGCCGCCTCCGTCACATTTCGTGCCACCTCCGTCTGTCGACAAAACTCAAGACAGGCAGTCACTTGCTCAGATTAGGCATGTCGTGGTAATTAAATAATCATCAGAAATATATATTGTCACATGATCTTTCAGCAATCTTTATTAGTATTTTATGATTTGCTAGTACAAAGTCATCTAAAGCCATTCCATAGCTGAATGTCTTTCCTCCGCTGTAGCTGTCCATCATTCTCCGTTCAGCATTCAAACTGCGCGTCGTGTTTGGTTACAGTCAGTCAGCTGCTCGGTAAAGCTCACTCCAAGATGATATATTCCCGTTATAATACTTGATATGCAGATAAAATAATTTATCTTCCTGGAGTTTATCTAGCGGTTTCTGAACGATGTTGTGCTCCCTACCCGGGTGACAACACAAGGCATCACACGCACAATAACCGGAATTTAAAACTGTGAAGAAACCGACCGATATACATAGTAGACTAGGATTTGTGCGCTCAACGCTCATCGTCTCTTTATGCCGTGAACTTTTTAATGTGCACTCGCGCTGCACTGCGCCCTCTGACTCCATGTTGCTTTAAGCGCATCATTCTGCACCCGGGATGCGCATAAGCGCATTGTGCCATGCTTTCATATATTTTCATAGTTTTGTGCACTTAAAGATGATTAAAAAAAATCTTGTTCTCACGTATCTATCATATATTTGTTGCCCCTTTACAGAGCTGCACATTACGTTTATAATAAACTATAAATCTTGAAATGTTATATTATTTGTGTAGGCCCATATAATTATTTACATTCATATATAAATTAAATATAAATAGTTTTTTTTTATAAATGTATTTAATAAGAACACAAAGTAATTTGTACCTTTTCATTAACATTTTTAGATTTTATAAAATTAGTCCAGAGATGTTTTTTCAAGAATTACTTTTTGTAATTGCAAATTTTTTTAACTATCCACTCACCTAATTTAATATATATTTTTGTTATAGCTTATGATTATATATTTTTATTTTATTGCTCAACAGTAGTTCTCATCGCCGATGAGGTCTTTAAATATTTTGAGAAGGTCTTAAAAAAGTATAGTATAGTCATTCCGTTTCATGTTGACCGAGTTTGGTGGTACTTTAGTTGAGTATTTGTGCACATTTATGTGTGTGCGTGTGTGGTCAAACTGCAAACACAAAACAATTCACAATTATTATCTAGTAATGTTCACATCACCAAATACGTTTCTAAAACATTGTAACATCAGCTTTGTGTACTAAGCATTAAACTTTGTTTAACTAAATGCAACATATTTTACAGGCAATACAAACTGTAAATGTCTAAAACAAAACAAATATATAACATATAGGCGTTTAGGCGCTAATCGCAAATAGCGATCTTCATAGTGATACACAAACCATCACAACACTTAAACAACATAACACTACTCACCACGCTGGGAATATAATGTAAGATAATAGTTTTAGCTGGAATTATTAAATGTTCAAATCTTCATTTGAGATCAACATGGCTTTCTCACTCAGTTCTCTAAGTTCAGTTTGTTTTTCCCTGCACTTCTTCCTGCACGATCACATCACTTGCGCTCACCGGAACAACGTCCTTAAAGGGGCAGCACCCAACATCAGGGATTACCAGTCAACACACGCACACGCACACGCACACACACACACACACACACACACACACACACACACACACACACACACACACACACACACACACACACACACACACAAATCCCTGAAGAGATGGAATGTTTTTTTTTATCCTGTTTCAAAACTAACACAATGCTGCCATCTTGTGTTCATTGAGGGGAGGGCACACACAGGCACAATACATTATACAAATAAATATTTATAAAATATATATATATATTCATCTGAAAAAATAGTATAGTCATTTAAAATTAATCTAAGTTCAATTGCCAAACATACAATCTTAATTTAATTGAAATCAAAATATGATTTTACAAGATATGAGACAATTTCTGTTCCTCTTTTTTGTCCTTATTTAATCCCTCGCCATGGCAACACCGTTTGAGATATCCAAAATCCGTTCACATTTTAGCATCTTCCGTATCTTTGTTTCATGTTGACCGAGTTTGGTGGAGATTGAATAAATCGCCTACGAGGAGAACGTAAAAACTCAGACCCCGATTTAACCAAAAATTCACCTTAAAACCAAAATATCTGACTTCCTGTTGGTCGGAGCTAATGACTGTAAATTAGAAAGTTGTCCAGCTCGAAGAGAACAATATATGTACCGAGTTTGGTGACTGAAGATAAAACTAACCCCCCCACTTTTGTCAAAAGGTGGCGCTAGAGAGGCCCTCATCCCCGCCCATTTCTGATGCTTTGCCAATGTGTACTGACTGACATCTCTGATGTGTGTGTTGAGTTTCAAGCAGTTTCAAGCAATTTCAAGCATGCTAAGAGCCTCAAAACAGCCAAAAGATTATTAAACTTTGACACGTTGCCATGGCAACAGTATTTGAAATTTCAGGAATCCATTTCATACGTCTCTATCTGTCATGTTTTCGCATTATACTGATGAAGTTTGAAGTAAATGGGGTGAAAATAAGATGGTGATTCAAAGCATTTTTGAAAGTGACACACTTCCTGCTGCCAGTTGGTGGCGCTATAACTTTGACTCACAAAAGTCATATCCATGTGATCGGCCTCTTACAACGAACACACAGCTGAAGTTTCATCCAAATCAGTCAATGTTTGCTGACGTTATAACACACTTCCTGTTTCCCTTTTCTCGCCATAAATTCGTTGCTTCGCCACGGCCAAACCGTTTGAGATATCAAAAATCCGCTCGCAATTTAGCATCCTGGATATGTTCTCTTCATGTTGACCGAGTTTTGCGATGATCGAAACAATGGCCTCGGAGGAGTATATTAAATTCCAGAGCATGGGTTTTCCGAACAACCGATTATAGCTCACTTCCTGTTGGGCTGACGCATTACTATGAGCACGAAAGTTGTTTGGCCCGATAAGGTCTATATGTGTACCGAGTTTCATACATGTACGTGCAAGTGTGTTTGATATATGGACCAAGTTTTCAGACCCCACTTAAGGGGGCGCTGTCGAGCCCCCCTGCCACGCCCGGGTACCAGCTTCAGCCCGGCTCTGATGGCCGCGCATTCCGACGCCTGTGCGAAGTTTCAAGAGTTTTCGAGCATGTTAAGTGCCCCAAAAGTACCCGAGAAGTCGAAAAAAAACAAAAAAAAAACAAAAAAAAAAAAACAAAGAATAATCTGAGGAAGAACAATAGGGCTCTGCGCCCTTTGGGCTTGGGCCCTAATAAAAATAAGAAACAGAAGAAGAACAATAGGGCTCTGCGCCCTTTCAGGGCTTGGGCCCTAAAAAGAATAATCTGAGGAAGAACAATAGGGCTCTGCGCCCTTTCAGGCTTGAGCCCTAATTAAAGCTGCGAGCAGCGATGACGGGCCCAAGCCGGTGGCACCGCCACGCCGGTGGCATCAGCATAACTGTGCACGGCAGGCAATATGCATTTAAACAGGATAATTTTTTTAAATCGCTCGAATATGTCACATTTACCGCAGCAGCTGGTGCCACTATCACCACAAGCCACACCCATGATGTAATTTAAATGTAGATGATTTTTAATGTCATGGGATGAAATAGATCTCTTTCAAATATGTGAAAAGTTATCTTTTCCTGCTCAAAATGTTATAAGTCCAGAAGGCCAGTATTTAATTCAAGGTATTTGTATAGTTCTTTTTTTACTTATTCACAAGTGATAGTTATTTGTGATAGTCTATGATATGAAAGGGGTAAATTATCATCATCAAGAGAGAAAGGCACACACACAAACTCACAGGGTGAGAGAGAGACCCCACACACACACACACCCAGGGTGAGCCTGAGAGTGAGGGGGGAGGGGAAGGACTGAGAGAGAGGCAATCTGCACATTGAACAAGATTCACAAGATTTTAACAACAAAAAGAAATAAAATCTAAATGGTGGGAGAAAGTTTTTTTTTACTTCAATCTCTGAAAACATTATTTTGAATATATTTGAAATCACAGATGTTGGGTGATGAGAATTGTAACTCAAATATAATTTACAAAAACTAGTCCTGTCTGAATAGTGATATGTCAGTGAGATCAGCTCGGGCGCGCACACCGTCTATGGGTGATGTCACGTATTTTGCGAAATGCGCAGTTAGGTGATGTGTCGCCCTCCACACGTTGCGAAACAGACTCCGAAATGGGGAAATGTAAATTTGCGGACTCCTGGTTGGAGTAGGATGAGTTTAAACAATGACCGCAGGGTTTTTCTATGGTTTTTCCTGCATAGCGGCCGCCTCCGTCACATTTCGTGCCACCTCCGTCTGTCGACAAAACTCAAGACAGGCAGTCACTTGCTCAGATTAGGCATGTCGTGGTAATTAAATAATCATCAGAAATATTTATTGTCACATGATCTTTCAGCAATCATTATTAGTATTTTATGATTTGCTAGTACAAAGTCATCTAAAGCCATTCCATAGCTGAATGTCTTTCCTCCGCTGTAGCTGTCCATCATTCTCCGTTCAGCATTCAAACTGCGCGTCGTGTTTGGTTACAGTCAGTCAGCTGCTCGGTAAAGCTCACTCCAAGATGATATATTCCCGTTATAATACTTGATATGCAGATAAAATAATTTATCTTCCTGGAGTTTATCTAGCGGTTTCTGAACGATGTTGTGCTCCCTACCCGGGTGACAACACAAGGCATCACACGCACAATAACCGGAATTTAAAACTGTGAAGAAACCGACCGATATACATAGTAGACTAGGATTTGTGCGCTCAACGCTCATCGTCTCTTTATGCCGTGAACTTTTTAATGTGCACTCGCGGTGCACTGCGCCCTCTGACTCCATGTTGCTTTAAGCGCATCATTCTGCACCCGGGATGCGCATAAGCGCATTGTGCCACGCTTTCATATATTTTCATAGTTTTGTGCACTTAAAGATGATTAAAAAAAATCTTGTTCTCACGTATCTATCATATATTTGTTGCCCCTTTACAGAGCTGCACATTACGTTTACAATAAACTATAAATCTTGAAATGTTATATTATTTGTGTAGGCCCATATAATTATTTACATTCATATATAAATTAAAGATAAATTGTTTTTTTTATAAATGTATTTAATAAGAACACAAAGTAATTTGTACCTTTTCATTAACATTTTTAGATTTTATAAAATTAGTCCAGAGATGTTTTTTCAAGAATTACTTTTTGTAATTGCAAATTTTTTTAACTATCCACTCACCTAATTTAATATATATTTTTGTTATAGCTTATGATTATATATTTTTATTTTATTTATTTTATTCTCATCGCCGATGAGGTCTTTAAATATTTTGAGAAGGTCTTAAAAAATTCTTAAAAAGGTATTAAAATTTACTTCAGGATTCGTGCATATACCCTGCATATGCATCATACGTGATCTTGGCAAACACAGCACATGACGTTTTTATTTAAAATTAGAAAGTTTTAAATTAGTTAAATTAGAAAGTTGTCCGGCTCGAAGAGAACAATATATGTACGGGGACACATGAAATGTCTACAAATGTATGTCCTCAGAAATCACAGAAGCACACACACACACACACACACACACACAAACACACACACACACACAGAGAGAGAGAGAGAGAGAGAGAGAGAGAGAGAGAGAGAGAGAGAGAGAGAGAGAGAGAGAGAGAGAAACAAGGTTTTTTTTTATCCTGCTTCAAAACTAAGACAATGCTGCCATCGTGTGTTCATTGAGGGAAGGGCAGCACACATTCCCCTTTTTTGTCCTTATTTAATCCCTCGGCATGGCAACACCGTTTGAGATATCCAAAATCCGTCCGCATTTTAGCATCTTCCGTATCTTTGTTTCATGTTGACCGAGTTTGGTGGAGATTGAATAAATCGCCTACGAGGAGAACGTAAAAACTCAGAGCCTGAATTATACCAATATTCACGTTCAAAACAAAATATCTGACTTCCTGTTGGTCGGAGCTAATGACTGTAAATTAGAAAGTTGTCCGGCTCGATGAGGTCAATATATATACTGAGTTTGGTGATTGTAGATGAAACGAAGCCCTTCACTTTTGTGAAAAGGTGGCGCTATAGAGCCCCTCATCCCCACCCGTTTCTGAGGCTTTGCCCTTGTGTACTGACTAACATCTCTGATGTGTGTGTTAAGTTTCATGCAATTTCAAGCATGCTAAGAGTCTCAAAAACAGCCAAAGACATTATTAAACTTTGACACGTTGCCATGGCAACAGTATTGGAAATTTCAGAAATCCATTCATATGTCTATATCGGCCATGTTTTCACATTATACTGATGAAGTTTGAAGTCAATCGGGTCAAAATAAGACAGTGATTTAAAGCATTTTTTTAAAAAAGTGACACACTTCCTGCTGCCAGTTGGTGGCGCTATAACTTTGACTCACAAACGTCATATCCTTGCGATTGGCTTCCTACAACAAACACACAGCTGAAGTTTCATCCAAATCAATCAATGTTTGCACAAATTATAACACACTTCCTGTTTCCCTTTTCTCGCCATAAATTCGTTGCTTCGCCACGGCCAAACCGATTGAGATATCAAAAATCCGCTCGCAATTTAGCATCCTGAATATCTTGTCTTAATGCTGACCGAGTTTGGTGCCGATCGAAACAATGGCCTCGGAGGAGTATATTCAATTCCAGAGCATGCGTTTTCCGAACAACCCATAATAGCTCACTTCCTGTTGGGCTGACACATAACTATGAGCACGAAAGTTGTTCGGCCCAATGAGATCTATATGTGTACCGAGTTTCATACATGTACGTGCAAGTGTGTTTGATATATAGACCAAGTTTTCAGACCCCACCTTAGGGGGCGCTGTCGAGCCCCCCTGCCACGCCCGGGTACCAGCTTCAGCCCGGCTCTGATGGCCGCGCATTCCGACGTGTGTGCGAAGTTTCAAGAGTTTTCGAGCATGTTAAGTGCCCCAAAAGTACCCGAGAAGTCGAAAAAAACAAAAAAACAAAAAAACAAAAACAAAGAATAATCCTTAGGGGAACAATAGGGCTCTGCGCCCTTTCAGGGCTTGGGCCCTAATAATAATAATAATAATAATCCTAAGGAAAACAATAGGGCTCTGCGCCCTTTCAGGCTTGAGCCCTAATTAAAGCTGCGAGCAGCGATGACGGGCCCAAGCCGGTGGCACCACCACGCCGGTGGCATCAGCTTAACTGTGCACGGCAGGCAATATGCATTTAAACAGGAGAATATTTTAGAATCGCTCGAATATGCCACATTTACCGCAGCAACTGGTGCCACTATCACCACAAGCCACACCCATGATGTAATTTAAATCTAGATTAATTTTAATGTCATAGGATAAAATAGATAAAAGTTATCTTTTCCTGC
This sequence comes from Gobio gobio, assembly GCF_949357685.1. NCBI lineage: Eukaryota > Metazoa > Chordata > Actinopteri > Cypriniformes > Gobionidae > Gobio > Gobio gobio. Next base: position 31,967,403 of record NC_137102.1, on the reverse strand, counting down.
TCAAAATTTTGTAAGTCCAGAAGGCCAGTATTTAATTCAAGGTGTTTGTAGTTCTTTTTTACTAATTCACACTAAAGTGATAGTTTTTTGTGATAGTCTATGATACGAAAGGGTTAAATTATCATTCCCAGAGAGAAAGGCACACACCCAAACTCACAGGGTGAGAGAGACACCCCCCTCCCCCCCACACACACACGTGCGCGCACACACACTCAAACACACACACAGGGTGAGCCTGAGAGTGAGGGGGGAGGGGAAGGACTGAGAGAGAGGCACTCTGCACATTGAACAAGATTCACAAGATTTTAACAACAAAAAGAAATAAAATCTAAATGGTGGGAGAAAGTTTTTTTTATTTCACTCTCTGAAAAAATTATTTTGAATATATTTGAAATCAATATGTGTGGTCCAATATAAAAAATAAATGACAAAATTAATAAATGGAACCAAATCACAGAAACAGCAAAGATGATTTTAATATCAGAGTCAGGTAAGAGTAAGATGCGTGTCTACATTTTATGGAAGTTTATTATAAATAGCCACTTTTATAAAATCATGTGAAATTTATGTTTTAATACATTTATATTATATCAGTAAATAATTAATTTAAAGACATATGCATCATCCGTGATCTTGGCAAACACATCACATGACGTTTTTATTTCAAGTGAAAGTTATTTGTGATAGCCTATATAAAAAGGGTTAAATTATCATCATCAAGAGAGAAAGTCACACACACACACACACACGCACACACACACACACACACACACACACACACACACACACACACACACACACACACACACACACACACACACACACACACACACACACACACACACACACGTCTATATTACCAACAGGGGACCATCACTCCACACTGACCAAGAGGGGACCTGTGTTTCTAGTCATTTTGAAGAAACAAAACTTAGATACAAAATTTTGTTTTAAGGTCTTTTTTCATAATATAACTTCAAATAAGCATTTATTTTTTATTTTTTAAACATGCCAAGAGGGGACCTGACCGATGTCTACCTATCCAACAGGGGACCTCCATAGCCTGCAATGGAGCTGTGTGTGTGAAAGGGAAGAGAGCTGGCAGTCAAGTCTGTCTTCATTATTTAATATATATATATATAATTATATAATGTTCACACAGGCATCAGGGAACACAATGAGCACACAACGGAGAAAAAGCCATGTTGTGGACATTACAGAAAAGAATTTAAGAAATAAAAAAATTCTTAAAATTAAGAGTTATCTTTAAGAAATTCATTCTCTGTTGTGTCTTCATACTTACAGTATATGATCCGTCCACATCTCTCATTTAAGCTTATTTTCAAGAACACCAATACTGTAAAAAAAATCAGGTCTCCAATTGAAAATTTTTTAGTGACAGATCACATCTAAATTTTTTAGTTGGTCAAATTGAATTTCTTGAATTTTAATTGAATTAAAGTGCATCAATTTACAGAAAATGTTCAATTGGAGACCTGAATTTTTTTTACAGTAAAGGTATTTCAATGTGTGACTTATTTTTGAATAAAACATAGTTTCTGCTCTCTAAAATCCCAAATAATGTCCTTTGTTTTTGAGATTTTTAGAGTGAGATTTGATTTCTTGCACCAATAAAAAATATATATATATATATAGGACTGGACAAGCAGAAATTGTTCTTTAAGGTAATAATCACAGGTCATCACTTTATATAGTAAATAATAATTATGTTAAACACAATGACTCGGTCCCCTGTTAGATAGTAAATCACGACAACAGTGTGTTTGCGTTGTCATTTCTTGCCATAAACACACTGTGGAGATTTAGAGTTTTTATAGCAATAACGTCTCGGTTACGTATGTAACCCTCGTTCCCTGAAGGAGGGAACGGAGACGCCACGTCGGAGTACCGACGAATAGGAATCTCGCTCGCGAGAGCCAATCTACTTCGAGTGTAACTAAACGAGCCAATGCACATTGGCATGCAATGATTGCACCAGGTGCTCATGCCACGCCGTGCGGGTATAAATGAGACACAGGTGATTGCATCAAATCAGCCTTTTGCTGAGGAGCCGAGTAGGTAGACAGGCACCCCAGCAGGGTACAGAGGACATGGCGACGGGACGTGGCGTCTCCGTTCCCTCCTTCAGGGAACGAGGGTTACATACGTAACCGAGACGTTCCCATTCAGTCGGTCACTCTCGACGCCACGTCGGAGTACCGACGAATAGGAATCCCTACCAAAGCGCCATGGCCGCTGCCCCCTTCCAGTGCCCTGTGTGAGCCACCTGAGCTCTCTTACCTGATGAGACGGGGCTCACACCGGGAAGTCCATCACTGCCGTTCCGCAAGACCCGCTCAGTGATTTATTGGATAACACTGGGAAGCGTGCCCTAGTGAAGGGGACGCTGCGGAGCCCACATCGTACCCCGAAGGAGTTATGTGGAGTACAATGCTGAGCCGTAGCCCGCAACGGAGAGAGGGGGCTCAGTCCCATTGACGGGAAGGCTCTCCCAAGGGAAAGACACGGGCTTCCCGTAGGAGCGACCGTGGAAGATATATGGGATCCCCGTAGGGTCACTCATATAACCCGAGCCCAATACCGGTTCTCAAGGATTCAGCGTCAAGGGGCCTGATGCCAGACGTTCCGCCACGTCCGGCACCGAGGGCGGTGGAGGACTCACAGAGTTTGCTTCTGGAGAATATAAGCGCCGTAGCGCAGCAAGCCGACAAGAGACGGGGCCTCTCAGTGCTTCTACCCGTTTGACGTGAGAACACAGGAGGAGACCGGCTCTACACGTAGGCTATAGAATCTAGCGAACGTGTTGGGTGTCGCCCAGCCCGCAGCTCTACAGATGTCTGACAGCGAGGCGCCACATGCCAGCGCCCAGGAGGATACAACACTTCTAGTAGAGTGTGCTCGCACCCTGAGCGGACAGGGCACACCTTGTGCTTGGTAAGCCAAGGTGATGGCATCCACTATCCAGTGGGCCATCCTCTGCTTGGAGACAGCCTTTCCCTTCTGCTGGCCTCCGTGACAGACAAAGAGCTGATCTGAGGTTCTGAAGCTTTGAGTTCTATCCACGTAAACCCGCAGAGCGCGGACGGGACAGCGCAAAGCTAGGGCTGGGTCTGCCTCCTCCGGGGGCAGCACTTGCAGGTTCACCACCTGGTCCCTGAAGGGAGTGGTAGGAACCTTGGGCACATAGCCAGGCCGGGGTCTCAACACCACGTGGGTATCACCCGGCCCGAACTCTAGGCACGATTCGTCGACCGAAAATGCCTGCAGGTCCCCTACCCTCTTGATGGAGGCCAATGCAGCCAACAGCAAAGTTTTCATAGACAGAATCTTTAGCTCTGCTGACTGCAAAGGCTCAAATGGGGCATTCTTGAAGTGCTCTGTTAGCACCAGAGCAAGAACCCAAGAGGGTATGGAGGGAGGGCGAGGAGGATTTTACCGTCTCGCCCCCCTAAGGAACCTGACGACCGGGTCGTGCTTCCCAACCGTCTTACCTTCTACATGGTCGTGATAGGCAGATATTGCAGCAACATAAACCTTGAGGGTGGAGGGCGACAGCCTACGCTCCAACCCCTGTTGCAGGAAGGAAAGCACAGACGCGATCGAACATCTTCAGGGGTCTTCTCGGCGAGAAGAACACCACTCGACGAACAGGTCCCACTTCAAGGCGTAAGCCTGTCTTGTAGACGGTGCTCGTGCCGAAGTGATGGTGTTAACTACCTCTTGGGGTAAGTCACCTAGAACCTCCACGTCCCGTCCAGGGGCCAGACATGAAGGAGGTCTGAACGCGGGTGCCAAAGGGTGCCCCGTCTCTGAGTCAGAAGGTCCTTCCTCAGAGGAATCGGCCAAGGAGGGACTGTCGCGAGGAGCATAAGTTCTGGGAACCAGGTCCGGTTGGGCCAGTACAGCGCCACCAGCAGGACCTGCTCCTCGTCCTCCCTGACCTTGCACAGTGTCTGTGCAAGTAGGCTCACTGGGGAAAACGCATTTGCGCATCCCCTGGGGCCAGCTGTGCGCAAGGGCATCCGTGCCGAGTGTATCCTCGGTCAGCGAATAGAACCACTGGCAGTGGAACGTTTCTGGGGAGGCAAACAGGTCGACCTGTGCCACCCCGAACGGTCTCCAAATCAGCTGAACCACCTGGGGGGTGGAGTCGCCACTCGCCTAGGAGCGCAGCTCGTGAAAGCTCGTCGGCCACACGGTTGTGCACACCAGGGACATGAATGGCCCGAAGCGACCTCAGACACTTCTGACTCCAGAGGAGATGGCGGGCGAGTTGCGACATGCGACGGGAGCACAGACCACCTTGTCGGTTGATATACGCAACGGTCGCAGTGTTGTCCGTGCGGACCAGTACATCTTTGCCCCGTAACCGCGCTTTGAGGCGGCCCAGAGCAAGATGCACCGCTAGCAACTCGAGGCAATTGATATGCCAATGCAGGTGCGGGCCCGTCCAAACCCCTGACACTGCATGCCCGTGTACGTGGCTCCCCAGCCCATGGCAGAGGCATCCGTGAAAACCACAGCGTGCCTGGACACCTGTTCCGGGGGCACTCCGGCCCGAAGGAACGAGGGGTCTGACCATGGACTGAAAGACTGGCGGCAGGCCGGTGTGATGCTCACCCGGAGAGTGCCGCGTTGCCACGCCCATCTCGGGACTCGGCCGAGTAGCCAATGCTGAAGCGGTCTCATATGAAGCAGGCCGAGCGGTGTTACTGCCGCAGCGGCTGCCATATGCCCCAGGAGCCTCTGAAATTGTTTCAGTGGAACCGCCATCCTGCCTTGAAACGTGTTCAGGCAGTTCAGCATCGACTGGACACGCTCCTCTGGGAGGCACGCTGTCCGTTCAACCGAATCCACACCGAGAAAAGAGATCCTCTGCACGGGGGCGAGTTTGCTCTTTTCCCAGTTGACCCGAAGACCCAACTGGCTGAGGTGTCTGAGCACCAGGTCCCTGTGTTCTCACAACTGATCCCTGGCTTGACTGTGCTAGAATGAGCCAGTCGTCGAGATAGTTGAGGATGCGAACGCCCTGTTCTCTCAGGGGCACAAGGGCCCCCTCCGTGACTTTCGTGAAGACACGGGGGGACAGGGACAGCCCGAAGGGCAGGACTCTGTACTGATATGTTCGACCCTCGAACGCAAAGCGCAGAAACGACCTGTGTCGAGAAAGAATCGAGACATGAAAGTACGCGTCCTTCAGGTCGATCGCTGCAAACCAATCTTGGGGACGGATGCATCCGAAAATGCATTTCTGCATGAGCATCTTGAACGGTAGCTTGTGGAGGCTCCGATTCAGGACTCGCAGGTCCAAGATAGGTCGTAACCCACCGGTTTTCTTGGGTACAATGAAGTACGGGCTGTAGAAGCCGGTCTTCATATCGGCTGGAGGGACCGGCTCTATCGCATCCTTCGCCAGTAGGACAGCGATCTCCGCACGCAGGGCATGGGCATCTGCGGCATTCACCGAGGTGAAGCGGACGCCCTTGAACCTGGGGGGGGGCGCCGGGCGAACTGAATCGCATAGCCGAGCCTGATGGTCCGAATGAGCCAGCGAGACGGACTGGGGAGCTCTAGCCAGGCTCGCAGAGTCCGTGCAAGCGGGACAATAGGGACCACCGGCGTACCCACCGTGGGGCAGCGAGGTGGAATGCAGGTACCAGGCTGGGGCGGCTGTCTCGTGGAGGCGGCCCGCAGCGCGGTTGTGAGTGTGCGGTGCACACTTACCTGATTCCACGAGAGGGCAGAGGGTACGTGAGAAGGCTAGGTTGCGTCCTCGAACCGTCCACTACTGTCCACTGGCGAAGGAGGAGGATGAGTGTGGTCCGGCGTTTGACCGTCCACAGCTCTCCGAACCCCCTTGGGACCCAGAGATGGGAAGAACTGCTCTTTTTTTTTTTTTTTTTTGAGAATTTGGGTACCACTGGTTGTGACACCAGCGGCAGAACGGATTTTGACTCAAGATTTTCTACCCGGCCCTCCTCCGGGGAAGAGCAGCCCCGCCCATCTCCCGGTCACCCGTCTCAGAGGTGATGTTTCACCGACCGCTTAAACAGCAGCAGAGACAGGTAGCTCTTGATTGCCTCAGCCTGCTACCGACTGCGAAGAACTGCTGGGCCCAGTTCTCAACAGTGTCGCCCAAGGCCACCTTGTGAGATGGGAGCATCGAGAAAGCGTACTTTGACGACCACTCACATCTCAGCAAGGCAAGCCAGGAGGTTTTTCTGGACCACTGAGGTGGACATCGTCTGGCCGAGGGCCTGCGCCATGACTTTGATCACGGTTAGTCAACATGCACAGCTCAACCTCAACTCAGAACTACCCTGTGCAGGCAGGGGTGGTCTGCGCACAGCCACCCCACCGTTGAGGGTAGTGAGAGAGGAAAAACTTATGCAGTTTTGGCCCTTTTGGCTTTCCATATCCAAAGAAGTGCCACACTGCCAAGTTTTCCATGCACATCCAGGAGTGATCCCGGGAAGCATGGCTGTTAACTCTGAATCCGATTCAGCGAAGCACACACCATTACAGTGGGCTCAACATCATCCTCATTCCCAGAGCACAACAGCCCTCTCTCCGATGCAGCGATTGACATCTGATCCTCAGCTGGAGCACTGAATGAAATGCTAGGTTCCCCCATAAGAAGGACCAGCAATTCCACCCAGAGCTGCACAGCTTGCAGTGCGCTAGAGGGGGAGGGGCCCTAGGGGGTTGGTTCCCCGAAGGAGAAGCCCTCCTCTCCTCAGATCACCCCAGCCATTTCACTGAAATAGACCTCTCCTGTTGCCAGGGAGGGCGCTACAACGAGAAATAGGCAAGGGGACAGCGCACCTCGAGCGCAGAGCGAGCGCTGGGTTGCCGTGACAACCCGCGCTACAGCCTAGCACTCAACGGCACACGGCACGCAGAGAAACGAGAGGTCCGTTCGAGTTTCCCCGACGGCAACTCTCGCTGATCTCCGCGGTCTCCCAGAGTGTCGAGCAGACCCGCGGCTGTGCTTTTACACACGAGCGGCGGCTGGCCAACAACAAAGGGGACTCAAGCTTCCCGGAGAAAGATGAGTCGCGACCGGCGTGCCGACGTGGTCATGTTCTCATTAGAAAACATGACCACCCACGAACACAGTCTCAGCATGCGCCCAGACATGTGAAACAGTGTTCGTGGCCGTCAGTGAGGACAGGAAACAACCGCATCCAGAAACACACAGATAGAATGTCATCTTTAAAAAGACGCAAGCTCTATCTGTGTAGCTCTTTTAGGGAAACTGCTCTCCGCGGTGCTGAAGCACACAGGGGAATAGTCGCGGCGACACAGACAGGGAAAAAGTGCAGCCTGACATGCGCGCTCTCTCTCTCATAGAAGGCGATCTCTTACCAGCCGTGAAAACGGCTTTTCAGCGCTCTTAATAGCGCACCGAACCAGCTGTGAGAACAGCCTTTTTTTTTTTGCTCAAAATAGAAAAAGAAAGAGAGAAATCAACCCCGCTGCAGTGCCGTCACTCCAACACCAAACGAGGAGAGGTCCACCGAAGAGCTTGACTCGTTATAATGTTAACACACGCTTTGTAGAGAGTGATTTTAGGACAAACCATTCACCACTCGGCTCCGAAGCAAAAGGTTGATTTGATGTAATCACCTGTGTCTCATTTATACCCGCACGGCGTGGCATGAGCACCTGGTGCAATCATTGCATGCCAATGTGCATTGGCTCGTTTAGTTACACTCGAAGTAGATTGGCTCTCGCGAGCGAGATTCCTATTCGTCGGTACTCCGACGTGGCGTCGAGAGTGACCGACTGAATGGGAACTGAGTTTTAAGTGTTAAATCAAGCAGAAATATTTCTCTAATGTATTAATTGCAGATCATCTTTGAATAATGATTATGTTAAACACAATGACTCGGTCCCCTGTTAGATAGTAAATCACGACACCAGTGTGTTTGCGTTGTCATTTCTTGCCATCATAAACACACTGTAGATATTTAGAGTTTTTATAGCAATAACTGAGTTTTAAGAGTTAAATCAAGCAGAAATATTTCTCTAATGTATTAATTGCAGATCCTCTTTGAATAATGATTATGTTAAACACAATGGGCCCTATTTTAACGATCTGAAACGCAAGTGTCAAAGCGCGAAGCGCAAGTAACTTTGTGGGCGGGTCTCTGCGCTGTTGCTATTTTCCCGGCGGGATAAATGGCTCTTGCGCCCAGCGCAAATCTAAAATGGGTTGGTCTGAAGTAGCTTCATTATTCATAGGTGTGGTTTGGGCGTAACGTGAATAAACCAATCCGAGCGTCATCCAACATTCCCTTTAAAAGCAGGTGCGCAAGTTCCATTATGGATTGCTATTATTATGGCGTATTTACCAGGCGCACGCAAGGAGCGGTTCACAGCCGAGGAGACTGATGTGCTTGTAAGAGCAGTGAAAGACAGAGAAGTGAAGTTGTAATGTTGTACATTATGGTAAAGGTGATTTCACAGTCTATTTTTTTCAGTCTTTCAGTTTTTTCAGTTTTTCAGTCGATTTTTTTTCCTGGTTCTTGACGGACAAACCAATTTGTCAGATGTCCTTATATACATATATGTCTTGCCACTATTGGGCAAACAGGTCTTATCCTTAATTATTACAATTAGCCTGAATCATTTGTAAGCTAGATTTATGCCTATTTTTTCACATCTTTGTGGCACACCACAATGATTTCCGTCATCTCATGTGTTAATATTTTTTTAGTGTAACAATTTATGATTTGCAAAAATAACTGTTGCATCTGTGTAGATTACATGAGCAAAGTGTATGCGCGTTGTGCACGCTATACATTATGGTCAAGCATGCGCCCTTAAAATAGCATAATGAACAACGTGCAACGCGCCACTGACTTTAGACTAGGTTTTTTCTGGTCAGTGGCGCAATTGTTTAATTGAACAGCAAAATAGCACCAGGGATTGTTTGTGCCGGAACACGCCTCCTTTTTTGCACTGAACCGCCCAGGGAGCGCAAGTTCATTCACTAGTTTAGCGACGTGCTTCTGTGGAGGGAAAAGCGTGCTTTGCGCGGGTGCAAAATAGGAATGACACATTCCGGTGTACAAAGTCAATTGCGCTGAGTGCAAGATAGGGCCCAATGACTCGGTCCCCTGTTAGATAGTAAATCACGACACCAGTGTGTTTAATTTGTCATTTCTTGCCATCATAAACACACTGTAGATATTTAGAGTTTTTATAGCAATAACTGAGTTTTAAGAGTTAAATCAAGCAGAAATATTTCTATAATGTATAAATTGCAGATCATCTTTGAATAATGATTATGTTAAACACAATGACTCTGTCCCCTGTTAGATAGTAAATCACGACACCAGTGTGTTTGCGTTGTCATTTCTTGCCATCATAAACACACTGTGGAGATTTAGAGTTTTTATAGCAATAACTGAGTTTTAAGAGTTAAATCAAGCAGAAATAGTTCTCTAATGTATTAATTGCAGATCATCTTTGAATAATGATTATGTTAAACATAATGACTCGGTCCCCTGTTAGATAGTAAATCACGACACCAGTGTGTTTAATTTGTCATTTCTTGCCATCATAAACACACTGTAGAGATTTAGAGTTTTTATAGCAATAACTGAGTTTTAAGATTTAAATCAAGCAGAAATATTTCTCTAATGTATAAATTGCAGATTATCTTTGAATAATGATTATGTTAAACACAATGGCTCGGTCCCCTGTTAGATAGTAAATCACGACACCAGTGTGTTTGCGTTGTCATTTCTTGCCATCATAAACACACTGTGGAGATTTAGAGTTTTTATAGCAATAACTGAGTTTTAAGAGTTAAATCAAGCAGAAATATTTCTCTAATGTATTAATTGCAGATCCTCTTTGAATAATGATTATGTTAAACACAATGACTCGGTCCCCTGTTAGATAGTAAATCACGACACCAGTGTGTTTGCTTTGTCATTTCTTGCCATCTCAAACACACTGTAGAGATTTAGAGTTTTTATAGCAATAACTGAGTTTTAAGAGTTAAATCAAGCAGAAATATTTCTCTAATGTATTACTTGCAGATCCTCTTTGAATAATGATTATGTTAAACACAATGACTCGGTCCCCTGTTAGATAGTAAATCACGACACCAGTGTGTTTGCTTTGTCATTTCTTCATCTCAAACACACTGTAGATATTCACTGTATATATTGAGATAACTCAATTTTATGGTGACTTGCATTAAAATGTTTATCCGTCTCAATTAAATTATGTGAACTGAATGACTTTTAACATTGACACTTTAGTTGTTTAACCAACTGATGATTTTCAAGTCAGCAATCAACACACAACTGAGTTTTGACCTCCAAAATCTTATTATAGTGTATTTTTATGGTAAGTATTGGTGTTTTATGTTTTAAATCAAGCAGAAATCACTCTTTAAGGAAACAATTGCAGGTCACACTTTATACAGTGAACATGATTTCCTTAAATTGACTTAAGTCCCCTGTTGGATGGTAAAACATGACACCTGTTTGATTGCTTTGCCATTTCTTGCCATCACAAACACACTGTAGAGATTTTGAAGGTCAGAACTAAATTTTTTGGTGACTTGCATGAAAATCTTCATCCGTCTCAATTAAATTATGTGAACTGAATGTCTTTTAACATTGACACTTTAGTCGAAGATTTTCAACTCAACAATCAACACACAACTGAGTTTTGACCTCCAAAATCATTATACAGTGTATATTAAATTTAAATAAAAAATATAAAATTTCTTTACAAAACAGTTTGACTCAAGTTTGACTCTCTACTGCTTATTCATTATTGTTTATGTTACATGGTCCATGTTTACATTACAGTATAAAATTGTTCCCTTTCGTTCAGTCACTACGACGTAACGTTAGTGACTAACGAATGGGGGTTTCGCTTAGAAGCCTATCAACTTCGAGTTTAGAGAAAACGCCCAATGGCGTGCCAATGCCATGGGGCATGCGGAATTTGCATACGTAACTCCGCCTCACCGCGTGAGTATATAAGGAAGTACGTGGCAATATCGCATTATGTTCTGCTTTCGGAGCCAAGAGTACCTACCTCTTCACTCCTACAGCCTTCTGAGACTCTGCCAGCTTCTTCGAGACGAGCAGCTTTCCAGTCGGTGTTGGTGTGACGGCGCGTTCCAGTGATCGCATACTTCCTGCCTGCTGATCTGCGCAGTGGTCCGTTTGACAGCTGGTGTGTGTTTCCCTGGGCGCTTCGGCATCGACTGCGAGGCTTTCCTCTCACAAAAAGAGCTTGCGCGTGGCACGTCTTTTTCAAGACGGCTCGCCCGTGCACTTCCGGGTGCGATCGATTTTCCGCTGCTGTCTGTGGACGCATTCACTGCTCGAGCGTGTTTGGGCTTCAGCACGTTCGGGCAAGTGTTTGCGGATGTGTCACGTTTCCATTGCGGGGGCGTGACCATCGCGATGTCGCGGTCGAGACTCAATGATCTCCGTGAGAAGAGAGAGTCCCCTCTGCCACACCCCAATCTACCGTCCCCGAGTGAGATGGTACTTTGGCTGGTGGCCAGGGTGACCTGAGGGCGGTGCTGTGGTATTAAGAACCCCGACGTTCATTCCTCGGGCCACGCCCCCCTCTTATACATCGCTTCCGTGAGTGTTGGATTGAATCTACGGCCCGTCTCTGACGCCCCGTTCGTTCGGTTCACGCTCCGGATAGCAGTGAGATGTCGATCGCCGCATCCCAAGGTGGGCTGGAGTCCTTTGAGGATGACGATTAGGTTGTGCTCCGCCTCCGGGTGTGTTAGCACTGCCTGATCTGACCTAAAGTTGACAGCCATGTTATCTCGGGCAGCCGCGGGTCTCGCGCTGGTGTGGAACTCCGCCCAGTCGCGGGTGCTCGTGGTTGCGCGATTGGTTTTTGGGGGCGGCACCCGACAGCTGTTGGGCCCCGCCCCCAATGCCTTTCGCTCCCGAGGTGCATGAGGAGATCACGCGGTCCCGGAAGTCCCCGTGCTTCCCGTGACCGTTTGGTGGCCTCCTCCGCCTTCTCTGCCCTTGATGGGGCCGCGGCCTTGGGTACACTGGGGCCCCCTCCCCCCCACTGTTGAACTCTCTGTTGCGCACTACGGTGTCCACAGAGGGCTTTGACGTGGCGTGGTGTGGCTGTCCTAAGCACCCCCCCCAAAGCCTGTGGGCTCGTCTACTTCGGTGGCGTGGTCCCGCAGAGCTACGGGCAGGCCGCCGCCCCTTTGCACATGCACAAGGGTGGAGCCGACCCAGGGCTCTTCATTGAGCTGCGTGCCGCAACTGACCCCGCCCCCGGGCGGTGAAGGTGGCCACACGCTCCCTGGGTCGGGCGATGTCCACAGCTGTGGTCCGGGAGAACACCGGGCCTTACCTGGTGATGTGGAGGACGTTGAGCGGGCCCGCCTCCTCAACTCACCCATATCCCAGGCTGGCCTCTTCGGCGGCGCGGCTGAGAACTGCGCCCAACAGTTCTCGGCCGCCCCAGAGCAGACTGAGGCTGTAACACGTACTGCCCCGGCGGCCAGCTGCTGCACCAGCCGCCGGCCCAGTCGCCTCAGTCCGCTCGCCGCCGAGGGCGCCCTCCCTCTTCCCGCCCGGCCCCAGCAGCAGCCTTCACCTGGGCCGCGCCGTGGAGGTGGTTGAGGATGTCGCCCAGTCCGCTCCCCAGACTGGTTAAACGCCAGTATGGAGGTGGACAACTCAGAGATGGGTTCCAGTTCTTCCCAGGGGATGGTAGCAGGGCCTCTCCTTCCCCCGGTGGAGGGCCGGGGGAAAATCCTTCCGCTGCTGGCCCCCGGGCTATCAGCGCTTGGGAAGAACTCATGTTCCTGTCTCTGAGCACCCAGAGACCGGTGATGACAGTGCGCGCCACCCTCGGGTCTCGCCACTCGCATCCCTCTCTGTCGCCAGCCCCCTGGCAGAGCAGACCCCAGTGGAACGCGAGTCCTTCCCTGGTCTCCTCTGTCAGGGCGCAGCCGTTAACCGTGCTCCGACCCCGGGACGCCCAACAGCCTCCCTTGTCCGCGCCGGTAACGCTGCCTCGCTGCCCCACCCAGGGTACGTCTGTCGTCCGTATGACCCCGTTGGTGCAGTCTCTGGAAGCCTGGCTTCAGCTTCCGGGGCTGTCCCGCTGGGTTGCCCGGACCGTCAGACTCGGCTACGCGATTCAGTTCGCGCAGGCTCCTCCCCGTTACTGGGGAGTCCGCTATACCGTGACCGGGGCCCATGCCCCCGTCATGCGTGCGGAGATTGCCACTCTACTGGCGAAGGGTGCGATCGAGCCTGTCCCTCCAGCCGAAATGAGGTCGGGGTTCTACAGCCCCTACTTCATTGTACCCAAGAAAACCGGTGGGTTACGACCAATCCTGGACCTTCGCATCTTGAACCGATCCCTTTACCGGCTTCCGTTCAAGATGTTGACTGCGAAACGCCTTTTCGAATGCGTTCGTCCGTACGATTGGTTTGCAGCGATCGACCTGAAGGACGCCTACTTCCATGTCTCCATCCTTCCTCGACACAGACCGTTCCTACGGTTTGCTTTCGAGGGGCGGGCATACCAGTACGCGGTTCTCCCATTCGGGTTATCTCTGTCCCCTCGCGTCTTCACGAAGATCGCAGAGGCAGCCCTTGCGCCCCTTCGGCAGCACGGGGTCCGCATCCTGAACTACCTCGACGACTGGCTTATACTAGGCCACTCTCGAGAGCAGGTTTGCGGACACAGAGATCTGGTTCTCCACCACTTAGCCCGTCTGGGCCTTCGGGTCAACTGGGAGAAGAGCAAACTTTGCCCCGTGCAGAGGATCTCTTTTCTCGGTATGGAGATCGGCTCGGTCGCCATGTACGCGCAGCTTTCGAGAAAGCGAGCGCGCGCAGTCTCTGCTGACTTGCCTCCGACAAATCGAGAGCAAGAGTGCGGTTCCACTGAAACTATTTCAGAGGCTCCTGGGGCATATGGCATCTGCAGCCGCGGTAACGCCGCTCGGATTGCTTCATATGAGACCGCTTCAGCACTGGCTTCGCGATCGAGTCCTGAGATGGGCATGGCAGTCTGGCACGCTCCGGGTCCAAGTGACTCGGGCCTGCTTACAGACGCTCACCCCGTGGTCGAACCTCAGTTTTCTACGGGCCGGTGTGCCCTTAGGACGAGTTTCCAGGCATGTTGTCGTATCGACGGATGCCTCTGCCACGGGCTGGGGTGCCATGTGCAATGGACAAGCAGCCGCGGACTCCTGGACAGGACCCCAGCGCCTCCTGCATGTCTATTGCCTCGAGTTGCTGGCAGTACGGTTCGCCCTGCACCGCTTCCGAGCGCTGCTGAAGGGTCAACATGTGCTTGTCCGGACAGACAACACGGCCGTAGTAGCGTACATCAACCACTCGGGCGGTCTACGCTCCCGCCGTATGTCTCAACTCGCCCGCCATCTCATCCTATGGAGTCAGAAGCGCCTGAGGTCCCTTCGTGCTGTCCATATTCCGGGAGTCCTGAACCACGCAGCCGACGAGCTCTCGCGGTTTCAGCCTCTCCCGGGAGAATGGAGACTCCATCCCCGGACGGTTCAGCTGATTTGGGAACAGTTCGGCGACGCACAGGTAGATCTGTTTGCCTCCCACGACTCTTCCCACTGCAGCCTGTATTATTCCCTGACCGAGGGCACGCTCGGCACGGATGCACTGGCGCACAGCTGGCCGCGGGGCCTACGCAAATATGCGTTCCCCCCAGTGAGCCTACTCGCACAGCTCCTGTGCAAGATCAGGGAGGGCAAGGAGAAGGTCCTTTTGGTCGTCCCGTACTGGCACGGCCGGACCTGGTTCCCCGAACTCATACTCCTTGCGACAGCTCCTCCCTGGCCTATTCCTCTGAGACCGGACCTCCTTACTCAGAGACGGGGCACCCTTTGGCACCCGCGTCCCGACCTCTGGAGCCTCCACGTGTGGCTCCTAGACGGGACGTGGCAGGTTTGAGTGGCCTACCACCTACGGTGGTCGCCACCATCACTTCCGCTAGGGCAGAGTCCACTCGGCATGCCTATGCGTTGAAGTGGAACCTCTTCGTCACCTGGTGCTCTTCCCGCCAAGAAGACCCCTGGAAATGCCCGATCGGGTCCGTGCTTGAGTTTCTCCAAGAGGGGCTGGAGCGAAGGCTGTCTCCCTCCACCCTCAAAGTATATGTGGCCGCAATATCTGCCCACCACGATCTCCTGGAGAACAAGAAGGTAAGTCAGCACGACCTGGTCATCAGGTTTCTGAGGGGAGCCAGGAGACTGAATCCTCCTCGCTCTCCTCTCGTACCCTCTTGGGACCTCGCAGTAGTGTTAACTGCTCTGCAGAGACCTCCCTTTGAGCCTTTGCGGTCGGTTGATATTAAGTTTCTGTCTATGAAGACGGCTCTGCTGACCGCATTGGCCTCAGTCAAGAGGGTCGGGGACCTGCAGGCATTTTCGGTTGACGAAGCGTGCCTGGAATTCGGGCCGGCTAACTCTCACGTGATCCTGAGACCCCGGCTTGGATATGTGCCCAAGGTTCCCACCACTCCGTTTAAGGACCAGGTGGTGAACCTGCAAGCGCTGCCTTTGGAGGAGGCAGACCCAGCCTTGGCATTGCTCTGTCCAGTACGCGCCCTCCGCGCCTACGTAGACATGACGCAGTGTTTCAGGACCTCAGACCAGCTCTTTGTCTGTTATGGTGGAGAGCGGAAGGGAAGTGCTCTCTCAAAGCAAAGGCTGTCTCACTGGATAGTGGACACCATTGCTTTGGCTTACCAGCAGCAAGGCCGACCATGTCCCCTTGGTGTGAGGGCACACTCCACCCGGAGTGTGGCCTCCTCTTGGGCTCTAGCGCATGGCGCCTCGCTAGCAGACATCTGCAGAGCTGCAGGCTGGGCGACACCCAACACATTCGCCAGATTCTACTATCTCCGAGTGGAGCCAGTGTCCGACTATGTACTCGCCCCCCCGAGGGGCCGGTGATGGGCCAGGCTCAGGTGTCTTGGCTTGCTCGCCACTCCACTCCACGGACTGGATACGTGCGATATTTTCCTCAGGTGAACTCCCCGAGAGCCCTGAGCTCCTCCAGCACTGTCGACGCCGACATCAGTTCAGTCTGCCCTTTCGAGCCCAGACCCTCATGTCCGGCCAGGTGCCCATGTGCATGGTTCCCTCCGGCGACCCCCACATGTGTATTTCACCGTAAGTCTCCGCAGTGAGCGGGTTTCTTCCCTTGGCGTGTCCCCGCCACC
Organism: Gobio gobio; assembly: GCF_949357685.1. Taxonomy (NCBI): domain Eukaryota; kingdom Metazoa; phylum Chordata; class Actinopteri; order Cypriniformes; family Gobionidae; genus Gobio; species Gobio gobio. The sequence continues at coordinate 31,951,140 of NC_137102.1, read as the reverse complement.
CCTAGGGTTAAAAATCCACCTTCGGCTGGTACCCTAGAGATCTTCCATATGCAACCCTCAGCGGGTCATATGTGTCTCTTAAGTCCTCCCCACGGGTAGGCATTTTTGGCATTCCCTCACTGGGATATGCTTCCCAGTGTACCTTGGTATTCCTGTGTTAAGTGGGAGTCCTTCGTCCGTACTAGTCTTACGACAGGGTACTCACACTTACGCAGGGCGCTGGAAGACAGCTGAGTGGCGGGATTATATTGGGACCCCCATTCGTTAGTCACTAACGTTACGTCGTAGTGACTGAACGAAAGGGAATGTCTCGGTTACGGATGTAACCCTCGTTCCCTGAGGAGGGAACGGAGACGTAACGTCCCCTTGCCACATCAGTTGTGCTACCTGGAACGCAGGAGTTCAGTCTTGGCTCCTCAAGCAGGTAACATAATGCGATATTGCCACGTACTTCCTTATATACTCACGCGGTGAGGCGGAGTTACGTATGCAAATTCCGCATGCCCCATGGCATTGGCACGCCATTGGGCGTTTTCTCTAAACTCGAAGTTGATAGGCTTCTAAGCGAAACCCCCATTCGTTAGTCACTAACGTTACGTCTCCGTTCCCTCCTCAGGGAACGAGGGTTACATCCGTAACCGAGACGTTCCTAAGTTTTCCCCTTTTATATAGATGGTAATGACTAAATATCCTCGCACACCGAAATTTTCACACGTTAAAAAAAAGATCAAGCACGTTTACACACAGCCTCTGAAACTTTCCTTCCTTCATCATAAAAAAAAAATCTGATCAGGTTCAGTTTTCTGCATTTTTCGCATCCATAGCAAGCATTTAAAGAGGGGTTTCAAATTTCTGTGTTATTCATTTTTGTGTTAAAATTTTGAACATAAGTTGAACAGTTTAAAAAAGAAAGTGTGAACCTTCAAATTAGCCATTATAGTTCATAAAGTTTTGCTGGCGTTTGTATCTAATTGAGAAAAGAATGAATGTAAATTGAAAGATGTCGTCATTGAACGCATTTTGTGCCAAAGCAAATAAATGATCCACAGTTTAGCCACATAGGCTGATGTGATCCCTGTGTGAAGAGTTTTGAAAAAGTGATGAGTATTCAGAAATGTGTCCTAGCAGATGTTTAAAAAACCCTGTAATATCACTATTAGTAAGGGATCACTGTATAATATCAGTCTTTAAATGTGAGATATTTAAAGTGAACCTAAAGTATACTTGCAATAGTGTGATTTTAGCACAATTAAATATACTTAATGGATGTTTCGCAAAAGCGTTGTTTAGTGATATTGCGTCCTTGTGTTCCTGCTCTACGTCATCATCAACTGTCGAAGTTCAATTACAATACTCAAGAACACATGTACAGAGGATGCACAAAAGTACCCGGATGTTATAAGATATATAAGTATATGAAAACAATGTCTACAATAATATGAAATAAATGTTTTAACAGGTTATGTTTGTGGATATTTTGTGTTAGCCACTATGTAATATGCTGGGATGGTTAGTTGAGCAACAAGTTCGCAGCACATCTCAATTTCTGTTCTGTGTCCTCACAAACTTCTGAGCTCGTTCTTTCAAGATCACATAGCAAGACTGGTCTCCACGAAAACACAAGTCCCTTCTTTGCATTCCCAGAATTGCGAAACAGCCATCATTAAGAAATGTGCACTGTGCAATAAAGGAGTACTCCAAGAATAATTATAATATTTATACCAGTAATTCTCACGCAGGTCACTAGGGTTTACAATATTTGATGCTTTAATACTATCCCAAAAAAAATGTTACGGCCATTTCACACTGAACGCGACAAAGCTAGGTGAATCATTGATGAATGGAGGTTTAACACCAAACGCCACTCAAACCATCATCGAGGACTTGCTATAATTATATAATAGGCAGACATGCATTATTTCTAGTGATTTATGATTATGTAATATAATTGACCGATCCAGAGCGAATGCGATCTCTGACTCATAACACTCACACACGTGGACTCTTCTGATAGCATATAATTCAGTGGAAAAAGAAGTAAACTTGAGAATTACATATGGCATATCTTGCTTTATTATGCTGAGATTGATTGAGCCTGGTATAAATAACTCCATACAGATCTATTGTTTTACAAAAATAATCTATTGTTTACAAAAGGAGAAAACGTGTGTACTTTAATGTAAACTTGGACCATGTGACATAAACTGAAGTTAACAGCAAAAAAAATACTATAATGCTGACTGTTGTTAGTGTTTTTTGATGTATGAGTTAAAAGTGTATATGTTGGGTGAATCCTCATTGTGTTCTGGAAGAATGAGTTGATTTAAGACATCAATGAAGTGTTTTGGTAGTTTTAGCACATTTTGAACGTGAAATTAACTGCTTTGCTTTGAAAGGTGTCCTAGCGATTGTAGCTGAGAGATAGACGTCAAACAGACTCAAACAAAGACCCAGAATTCTGTGGTGTTACAGCACTGTGGCTGCTGTAAATGGCTGCTGTAAGGTTTCTTTATGAAATAACAGGCACAATGGCAAAGATATTTCTGCAAAAACTCCAAAGTAATGTTCGGTTGCAGTGAGAAAGTCACAAGAGACAACTAAAAAAACTCATGCATGTATTTAGCCTAGTGTAGATCTGTTTGCTTACACATCCCCCAAACTCCATTTACATATGAATACAGGAAAGGCCAAAGCCATTGTCTCACAGGTGAGGAACAGGCCTAACAGATCTGTTACACCCATGTCACAGACACAAACTTCTCATCCAAACTAGAGAAAACGCTGGGATTTACCTGGGAAAATTAAATCAATGTACACTTTTTCCAATCCCTACGACACATTTTTCAATACTTGGGTCACTTTTTTAAAACTCTTCACACACCTTTTCACACAAATTCACACAACTGATTTTCAGCTTGGCACAGCAGTTATTTTAGTGTTCAAAATGCACTAAAACTACCAAAAAGGACCCAACAAACACACTTTTTCAATCATAAAACACAGACCTAAAACACATGATCATTACACAATGTTTTCTTTTGTAAAATTTTCTTTTAAAAAAAAAGACTTACACTATAATTCACTGCAGTTTATGTTACATGGTCCTTGGTCCAGTACAGTATAACATTATTCCTAAATTTTTCCCTTTTGAATGGATGGCAATGCAATTTAAAAACTAACAGCAGCTAAATCTATTTGTTTTGATAGTATTTTAGATTCAAAATATATTTCAATATGGTATTACTGTCGAAATGTAGCAAATTTCTATTTTTTTTAACATAAGTTTAACAGTTTTGAAAAGAGAATGTAAAAATGTTCAAATTGGCCTGTATAGTACATAATGTTTTGGTGGTGTTTGTGTCAAAGTCATAAAAGAATGAATGTAAATTGAAAGATGTCGTCATTGAACACATTTTGTGCCCAAAGCAATGATAAATGATTCACATAGACTGATGTGATCACTGAGTGAAGACAAAAAGTGAACAGTGAAAAAGTGATGAGGATTGAGAAATGTGTCCCAGCAAATGTAAAAAATAAAAATAAAATAAAACTGTTGACATGTTTTAAATTGTTTTAAAAATTAAATTAAATATATTTTCATCTTATTAGAAGTGATATTTTCTTGGTGTTTAGCCCCACAGCTTTCTGCATATCGCTTTACGTTTTTTTTTTTATTGCATTGGCCAATACTAAATTGATATGTTAAAAACTGTGAATCATTTTTCATTGCTTTCACACAAAATGCATTCAATGACCACATTTTCCAAAATCCACGAACACTTTTGTTATTCGTACCTAACTATCTGCAAAACTATATATTTTTAGCACATTCTTTGAATGTTAACACACTGCTTTCAGAACTGATCAAACACATTCAAGTCAGAACGATGATCAACTCATTTCTGCAGGAATTATACTGAAATATAAAATCTTAAAATCCAAAGGGACCCACTTTATATTAGGTGGCCTTAACTACTATGTACTAACATTTTAATTATCCATTTGATACAATGCACTTATTGTGTACATACATGTCTTTACATTGTACTTACATTTTTAAATATACCTGCATGTAATTACATCTGTAATTAATTTCTGTAGTTACATTTGTAATTACACTGTTGACACTTCCCTTACATCTAACCCTACCTTTAAACTTACCAAAACAACCACACCTGTCCCTAACCCTACCCGTATCCCACCTCAATATAAGCAAAAGTGTTTTGCAATACAATATGAACACAATAAGTACATTGTACCTATTTAAGTACATAGTAGTTAAGGCCCCCTAATATAAAGTGGGGCCATCTAAAGTCATAATTTATCATTGATTTGGCATAAAATACATTCAATGGCGACATCTTTCGATTTATAAGAATTATTTTCTCACTTCAACACAAACACCACCAAAACATTATGAACTGTATAGGCCAATTTGAAAAATTTTTGATTCTCTTTTCAAAACTCCCTAACTTATGTTCAAAACTTAACTAAAATTAATTAAAAAAAACAAAACAATTTGCTACATTTCGGCAGTATTACCATATTGAAATATTGGGTGATTCTTTTGAATCCTCAGAATCCTTTTTGGTAGTTTTAGTGCATTTTGAACACTAAAATAACTGCTGTGCCAAGCTGAAATTCAGTTGTGTGAATTTGTGTGAAAAAGTGTGTGAAGAGTTTTAAAAAAGTGACCCAAGTATTGAAAAATGTGTCGTAGGGATTGGAAAAAGTGTACATTGATTTAATTTTCCCAGGTAAATCCCAGCGTTTTCTCTAGTTTGGATGAGAAGTTTGTGTCTGTGACATGGGTGTAACAGCTCTGTTAGGCCTGTTCCTCACCTGTGAGACAATGGCTTTGGCCTTTCCTGTATTCATTTGTAAATGGAGTTTGGGGGATGTGTAAGCAAACAGATCTACACTAGGCTAAATACACGCATGAGTTTTTTTAGTTGTCTCTTGTGACTTTCTCACTGCAACCGAACATTACTTTGGAGTTTTTGCAGAAATATCTTTGCCATTGTGCCTGTTATTTCATAAAGAAACCTTACAGCAGCCATTTACAGCAGCCACAGTGCTGTAACACCACAGAATTCTGGGTCTTTGTTTGAGTCTGTTTGACGTCTATCTCTCAGCTACAATCGCTAGGACACCTTTCAAAGCAAAGCAGTTAATTTCACCTTCAAAATGTGCTAAAACTACCAAAACACTTCATTGATGTCTTAAATCAACTCATTCTTCCAGAACACAATGAGGATTCACCCAATATATACACTTTTAACTCATACAACAAAAAACACTAACAACAGTCAGCATTATAGTATATTTTTTTGCTGTTAACTTCAGTTTATGTCACATGGTCCAAGTTTACATTAAAGTACACACGTTTTCTCCTTTTTTAAACAATAGATTATTTTTGTAAAACAATAGATCTGTATGGAGTTATTTATACCAGGCTCGATCAATCTCAGCATAATAAAGCAAGATATGCCATATGTAATTCTCAAGTTTACTTCTTTTTCCACTGAATTATATGCTATCAGAAGAGAACTGTCCGTTTTCTTCCACGTGTGTGAGTGTTATGAGTCAGAGATCGCATTCGCTCTGGATCGGTCAATTATATTACATAATCATAAATCACTAGAAATAATGAATGTCTGCCTATTATATAATTATAGCAAGTCCTCGATGATGGTTTGAGTGGCGTTCGGTGTTAAACCTCCATTCATCAACGATTCACCTCACTTTGTCGCGTTCAGTGTGAAATGGCCGTAACATTTTTTTTGGATAGTATTAAAGCATCAAATATTGTAAACCCTAGTGACCTGCGTGAGACTTACTGGTATAAATATTATAATTATTCTTGGAGTACTCCTTTATTACACAGTGCACATTTCTTAATGATGGCTGTTTCGCAATTCTGGGAATGCAAAGAAGGGACTTGTGTTTTCGTGGAGACCAGTCTTGCTATGTGATCTTGAAAGAACGAGCTCAGAAGTTTGTGAGGACACAGAACAGAAATTGAGATGTGCTGCGAACTTGTTGCTCAACTAACCATCCCAGCATATAAAATAGTGGCTAACACAAAATATACACAAACATAACCTGTTAAAACATTTATTTCATATTATTGTAGACATTGTTTTCATATACTCATATATCTTATAACATCCGGGTACTTTTGTGCATCCTCTGTACATGTGTTCTTGAGTATTGTAATTGAACTTCGACAGTTGATGATGACGTAGAGCAGGAACACAAGGACGCAATATCACTAAACAACGCTTTTGCGAAACATCCATTAAGTATATTTAATTGTGCTAAAATAACACTATTGCAAGTATACTTTAGGTTCACATTAAATATCTCACATTTAAAGACTGATATTATACAGTGATCCCTTACTAATAGTGATATTACAGGGTTTTTTAAACATCTGCTAGGACACATTTCTGAATACTCATCACTTTTTCAAAACTCTTCACTCAGGGATCACATCAGCCTATGTGGCTAAACTGTGGATCATTTATTTGCTTTGGCACAAAATGCGTTCAATGACGACATCTTTCAATTTACATTCATTCTTTTCTCAATTAGATACAAACGCCAGCAAAACTTTATGAACTATAATGGCTAATTTGAAGGTTCACACTTTCTTTTTTAAACTGTTCAACTTATGTTCAAAATTTTAACACAAAAATGAATAACACAGAAATTTGAAACCCCTCTTTAAATGCTTGCTATGGATGCGAAAAATGCAGAAAACTGAACCTGATCAGATTTTTTTTATGATGAAGGAAGGAAAGTTTCAGAGGCTGTGTGTAAACGTGCTTGATCTTTTTTTTAACGTGTGAAAATTTCGGTGTGCGAGGATATTTAGTCATTACCATCTATATAAAAGGGGAAAACTTAGAAACAATTTTATACTGTAATGTAAACATGGACCATGTAACATAAACAATAATAAATAAGCAGTAGAGAGTCAAACTTGAGTCAAACTGTTTTGTAAGGAAATTTTTATTTTTTATTTAAATTTAATATACACTGTATAATGATTTTGGAGGTCAAAACTCAGTTGTGTGTTGATTGTTGAGTTGAAAATCTTCGACTAAAGTGTCAATGTTAAAAGACATTCAGTTCACATAATTTAATTGAGACGGATGAAGATTTTCATGCAAGTCTCCAAAAAATTTAGTTCTGACCTTCAAAATCTCTACAGTGTGTTTGTGATGGCAAGAAATGGCAAAGCAATCAAACAGGTGTCGTGTTTTACCATCCAACAGGGGACTTAAGTCAATTTAAGGAAATCATGTTCACTGTATAAAGTGTGACCTGCAATTGTTTCCTTAAAGAGTGATTTCTGCTTGATTTAAAACATAAAACACCAATACTTACCATAAAAATACACTATAATAAGATTTTGGAGGTCAAAACTCAGTTGTGTGTTGATTGCTGACTTGAAAATCATCAGTTGGTTAAATAACTAAAGTGTCAATGTTAAAAGTCATTCAGTTCACATAACAAACTTAATTGAGACGGATAAACATTTTAATGCAAGTCACCATAAAATTGAGTTATCTCAATATATACAGTGAATATCTACAGTGTGTTTGAGATGAAGAAATGACAAATTAAACACACTGGTGTCGTGATTTACTATCTAACAGGGGACCGAGTCATTGTGTTTAACATAATCATTATTCAAAGACGATCTGCAATTAATACATTAGAGAAATATTTCTGCTTGATTTAACTCTTAAAACTCAGTTATTGCTATAAAAACTCTAAATCTCTACAGTGTGTTTATGATGGCAAGAAATGACAACGCAAACACACTGGTGTCGTGATTTACTATCTAACAGGGGACCGAGTCATTGTGTTTAACATAATCATTATTCAAAGAGGATCTGCAATTAATACATTAGAGAAATATTTCTGCTTGATTTAACTCTTAAAACTCAGTTATTGCTATAAAAACTCTAAATATCTACAGTGTGTTTATGATGGCAAGAAATTACAACGCAAACACACTGGTGTCGTGATTTACTATCTAACAGGGGACCGAGTCATTGTGTAAATCATAAATAAATCAAAAGTGGTTTGTTTAAAAAAACTCATAAATGTATAAGGTGGTAAGGTGGGCCTTTTACACCCCATTTTACATAGGGCAAAAGTCACACATTATTTATACAAATACTTGAGCTAAAATGTTTTTTTTTTAATAATGTCTTAACACTTGTTTAAAAGAATAGTAAAGTTTGTACTATTTTCTGTTTATTTTGATAAATACAATAATATTCAATGAATATAGGCTACTGTCATTAAAATATGTTAAAATAAAAAATAAAAAAACAAAACTTCTAATTACATTCTGTTTGTTTAGTTTTTTAAATCCTTTTTTCTTGGATTCTGTGTAGAATTTAATTGTAATGTAATGCAAAGTTTGAAACTAGTCAAGGTATCTAGTAAAGAGATGTAATGCTTGTTCCTTTAGTAAGCAGCCTGTTAAACAGCAGAGTCTCTCTGGGACAGCAGGCCATTCAAACAATAGAGGAGTGTGTGAACGACGTGTGTTTAAGAGCCCTTACAGTTCCTGCTCCAGCCTACAGGGGAGCTGCTGAGTATGACCTTAAACACACACACACACTTAGGTCCCCACTTGGTCATAAGTTTAAAAAAAAATTACCAGAGTGTTTTTACTTAATTTTCACATGATTTAAACACACACACTTGTAGGTCCCCACTTGGTCAAAAGTAAAAAAAATCACCAGAGTGTTTTTTTAGTGTTTTTACTTGATTTTAACATGATTCAAATTATGACCAACAGGGGACCTGAAAAATGTCCCCTCTTGGCTCAGAGGTCCCCTGTTAGTGAGTGTGTTACGACACCAAGGTCCCCTGTTAGATAGGTAGACAAGTACACACACACACACACACACACACAGTGATAGAGTGAGAGTGAGGGAGAGGGGGAGGGGAAGGACTGAGAGAAAGGCACACACACAAACTCACAGGGTGAGAGTGAGGGGGAAGGGGAAAGACAGGCAGAGGGCATTCCATAGACTTAATGGTTTTTATTAGGGGTGTAACGATTCGTTTTAACAACGATACGATTCGTATCACGATTTGAGGTTGTCGATACGATTCAAGGACAATATTGGTTAATTTAGAACGATACGATCCGAAACGATTCAGTGACTTGAAATCGATTCAGTAACTTTTTAGCCAAAAATTGTGTGACTGAAATAAATATCTGGATACTGGTCAGTGCAGGTGAAGTTTCCTAGATTCCTGTTGTTTCTTGTAAGGGAATCCGGTATATCAATTAATTATGGATATAAACAAACAAGTAAACAACAATTAATGGCAAATGCATTAAAATTTTATTTGAATAAAGTGCAACCAACAGTTTAGGTTGAATTAACAGGAAGATAACCTTTTCTGCTCTCATTTTCAATATTCAATACATATTCAATAAAAGCACAGTAAGTGCAACCAACATTTCAACAGTAGGTTAACCTGCTACTTCTGCTTTTGTTTTCCAACATAAAAATATTACAATATTAATATAAAAAATAAAGTGCAACTAACTTCTCTTCAGGTTTAATTAATAGTAAGTTTACCTGCTACTTTTGCTGTTGTTTTTCAACATTAAAATAATACAAATACAATATTAATATCAAAAATAAAGTGCAACCAACATTTCTTCAGATTGAATAAACTGGCCCGCTACTACTCTCAGTTTAATAAACAAACAATATTTAACAAAAGATAAAATGTAACCAACTACTCTTCAATGACTTTACAGATTTCTTTTTCAAAAATATCACCATGATCTGACCTCAGAACACTTCTCTGTGCGTTCACTATGTGGCCAGCAGTGCTAAAAACTCGCTCTGCTGGCACACTGGTGTCAGGAATGCACAGGTAACATTTAGCAAGGGTTGAAAGTACAGGTAGCGCTTTCTCCTGGTGGCTTGATAATTTCTCGCTCGTTGGCTTCTCCTCTGCCATGCGCCATGCTATGTTTTGTTTTCTCAAGCCCCGTTCACACCGCCAGCAACACGCAGCGACAAAGCGACACGATCCCATTCATTTCAATGAGCGCTGCTGCTGGTGCGTTGCGATGATGTCACAGATAGGCAGACTGAATCGAGTAACGTTTAACGCCTTTATCATTAAAAGTGCTAAGAAAAAACATCCATATAAAGTCTGACGTGCTTAAATCCAATGCGTTATTTCCTATGATCGATACAATCGATTGATTACCTTTTAAAACGATGTTAGATCGATATATGTCGTCCGGAAGGCCAACTTGCCAAGCACAGATCGATGTAGTTAGATCATAGGAAAATAAATCGATACATCGATGTAGTAGATGAATCGTTACACCCCTAGTTTTTATACTGTACAAACTGTACATTCTATCCCCCTACACTACCCCTAAACCTACATATCACACACACACACACACACACACACACACACACACACACACACACACACACACACACACAGGGCCGTTTGAAGAAATTTGGGGGCCCCAAGCAAAATGGACATAGAGACAGTGCAAATACTGTTGTTGCATATACTGTCCATACAATTTGAAAACATTTGCAAAAAACACCACTGTATCATTAAAAAAAAATTTGTAAACCTTTAACCATTTTTAAAACATCTATAAACATTACATAGATAGACAGACCAGATATTCCTAACACTTTGGGAATACTTAAGGGTTACTAGTTGGTTTGTAAACTGTCTATAAACATTATCTAGATGGTTATTATAAAGTTGCATCAGATGACTATAATACCTTGATAAATAGTTAATAAACAGTACCAGTAAAACATGTGGGTTGTCCTGATACTGTACTTCAAAATGTAACAGTGTAAAAATTGCCACAGAATAAAGTAATTGTTCAAGATCCATTGGTAACTTATAAAAATGATGTCATATTTGCAAACTGTCACTACCGTATATATCCCGACACTAGCACACTAAGATAAGCTATGAAAAAAATAATGTTCCTCTGCCTCTTTCTGGTTAAATAATGTTTATAATAATTGTTAATATAGCATGCTATATTAACTATTCCAGGTTATTTATGCATAGCATGAATACTAGTTAGTATAGCATGCTATGCCACTTTCATAAAAACATATTACAAAGCTATAGCAATCTCATGTAATTTCGTCTGTTCGAAAAAAAAAAGTTGCTCTAACTGTTCGTTACAAGCAGCATTTGCCGTCAGGCAGGTAACGATAGCTAACATAAACATATTTTTGCTAGCCTACCTGCTGCAAACTTACACCATTTTTGTACAAGACAAGTAGAGCTATTTTATCCAGTGTAATTTATCACATACCGCTATCTTGTTTTTTTTCTTATCCTCCTCTTCCTTTCTCTATTTTCTTTTCTGGCTTCCTGAAGCATAAAATTCCGCTTCAAATCCGAGGATGTTTTGTATTTTGCCGCAGAGAGATCGCGTGGTTGGCTGGCTGCTGTCAGCGACTACTGAGAGGGGGCCTTTTAAGGGGGATCCCGATAACAGTGTCATTGCACTTTACTGCATTGACTATCAATGGGGCGCTCACACAGTTTGTCGTTTCATTTTATTCTTAACCTGTCGCTGTCTTGGGGCCCCAGGCCAGCTCGGGGCCCCAAGCAATTGCTTGGTTTGCCTGCCTTGTCGCGACGGGCCTGGTGTGTGTGTGTGTGTGTGTGTGTGTGTGTGTGTGTGTGTGTGTGTGTGTGTGTGTGTGTGTGTGTGTGTGTGTGTGTGTGTGTCAGTGTCCCTTGATTAGCTGACATGAGACGCATCCACACAGACAGGACACTGACACACACACACACACACACACACATACACACATACACAGACAGGACACACACACACACACACACACACACACACACACACACACACAGACAGGACACTGGCATACAGCGCGCTCTCTTGTGTCTTGTCGCGCTTGGAAGCATTTACATGAATAGGAGCGTGATCATGTAACGCTAAGCAAAAATGGATATAAAAACGGACGCTGCGTTATTTGCGTTAAATATTTTTAATGCGTTAAGCTTCCGTTTCACGTTGACCGAGTTTGGTGGAGATTGAATAAAATCACCTACGAGGAGAACGTAAAAACTCAGACCCTGAATTATACAAATATTCACGTTCAAACAAAAACTTTCTGTGAAAAAAAGACACTTATAAACAGACACTTGTAGAAAATAATGTGAATTTTTAAAAAAAATAAATTTGAACTATGTCAGTAAATAATGAATTTAAAGACAAATGTGTCAAAAGTGATCTTTGCAAACACAGCACATGACCTTCTGTAAAGCACATGTATAGAAAACACACTCACACTCTGTTTTAAAAAAAAGAGGTCTGTCTGAATGAGTACATGAAATCACGGCTGTCAGGTGATAAGAATTATAACTCAAATGTCATTTAGAAAATTAGTCCTGTAGTGATATAGTGTCATAGTTCATGTCCACATTAACCACTACGTTGTAATACCAGTGTAATACCCATGTCATCATACACATTTGTGTCCTCATAAATCACATAAGCACAGAGAGAGAGAGAAAGGGAGTTTCAAAAATAATACAACACTGCCCCCTTTTGGTGATAGAGGGGAGGGCACACACACAGCCAAAAAAATTATTAAACTTTGACATGTTGCCATGGCAACATTATTTGAAATATCCAATATTCGTTCGCACTTTAGCATCTTCCGTATCTTTGTTTCATGTTGACCGAGTTTGGTGGAGATTGAATAAATCGCCTACGAGGAGAACGTAAAAACTCAGACCCTGAATTACATAAATATTCACCTTCAAACCAAAATATCTGACTTCCTGTTGGTCGGAGCTAATGACTGTAAATTAGAAAGTTGTCCGGCTCGAAGAGAACAATATATGTACCGAGTTTGGTGACTGAAGATAAAACTAACCCCCCCACTTTTGTCAAAAGGTGGCGCTAGAGAGCCCCTCATCCCCGCCCGTTTCTGAGGCTTTGTCCATGTGTACTGACTGATATCTCTGATGTGTGTGTTGAGTTTCAAGCAGTTTCAAGCAATTTCAAGCATGCTAAGAGCCTCAGAACAGCCAAAAGATTATCAAACTTTGACACGTTGCCATGGCAACAGTATTTGAAATTTCAGGAATACATTTCATACTTCTCTATCTGTCATGTTTTCACATTATACTGATGAAGTTTGAAATAAATCGGGTCAAAATAAGATGGTGATTCAAAGCATTTTTGAAAGTGACACACTTCCTGCTGCCAGTTGGTGGCGCTATAACTTTGACTCACAAAAGTCATATCCATGTGATCGGCTTCTTACAACAAACACACAGCTGAAGTTTCATCCAAACCAGTCAATGTTTGCACAAGTTATAACACACTTCCTGTTTCCCTTTTCTCGCCATAAATTCGTTGCTTCGCCACGGCCAAACCATTTGAGATATCAAAAATCTGCTCGCAATTTAGCATCCTGGATATGTTCTCTTCATGCTGACCGAGTTTGGCAATGATCGAAACAATGGCCTCGGAGGAGTATATTAAATTCCAGAGCATGCGTTTTCTGAACAACCCATAATAGCTCACTTCCTGTAGGGCTGACGCATAACTTAGAGCACGAAAGTTGTTCGGCCTGATGAGATCTATATGTGTACCGAGTTTCATACATGTACGTGCAAGTTTGTTTGATATATGGACCAAGTTTTCAGACCCCACTTTAGGGGGCGCTGTCGAGCCCCCCTGCCACGCCCCGGTACCAGCTTCAGCCCGGCTCTGATGGCCGCGCATTCCGATGCCCGTGCGAAGTTTCAAGAGTTTTCGAGCATGTTAAGTGCCCCAAAAGTACCCGAGAAGTCAAAAAAAAAAAAAAAAAAAAAAAAAAAAAAAACAATGAATAATCTGAGGAAGAACAATAGGGCTCTGCGCCCTTTGGGCTTGGGCCCTAATAATCCTAAGGAAAACAATAGGGCTCTGCGCCCTTTCAGGCTTGAGCCCTAATAATCCTAAGGAAAACAATGGGGCTCTGCGCCCTTTCAGGCTTGAGCCCTAATAATCTGAGGAAGAACAATAGGGCTCTGCGCCCTTTGGGCTTGGGCCCTAATAATAATCCTAAGGAAAACAATAGGGCTCTGCGCCCTTTCAGGCTTGAGCCCTAATAATAATCTTAAGGAAAACAATAGGGCTCTGCGCCCTTTCAGGCTTGAGCCCTAATTAAAGCTGCGAGCAGCGATTACGGGCCCAAGCCGGTGGCACCGCCACGCCGGTGGCATCAGCTTAACTGTGCACGGCACGCAATATGCATTTAAACAGGAGAATATTTTAGAATCGCTCGAATATGCCACATTTACCGCAGCAACTGGTGCCACTATCACCACAAGCCACACCCATGATGTAATTTAAATCTAGATTAATTTTAATGTCATAGGATAAAATAGATAAAAGTTATCTTTTCCTGCTCAAAATTTTGTAAGTCCAGAAGGCCAGTATTTAATTCAAGGTGTTTGTAGTTCTTTTTTACTTATTCACACTAAAGTGATAGTTTTTTGTGATAGTCTATGATACGAAAGGGGTAAATTATCATTCCCAGAGAGAAAGGCACCCACACAAACTCACAGGGTGAGAGAGACCCCCCCCACACACACACACACACACGTGCGCGCACACACACTCAAACACACACACAGGGTGAGCCTGAGAGTGAGGGGGGAGGGGAAGGACTGAGAGAGAGGCAATCTGCACATTGAACAAGATTCACAAGATTTTAACAACAAAAAGAAATAAAATCTAAATGGTGGGAGTTTTTTTTATTTCACTCTCTGAAAAATGATTTTGAATATATTTGAAATCAATATGTGTGGTCCAATATAAAAAATAAATTACAAAATAAATAAATGGAACCAAATCACAGAAACAGCAAAGATGATTTTAATATCAGTGTCAGGTAAGAGTAAGATGCGTGTCTACATTTAATGGAAGTTTATTATAAATAGCCACTTTTATAAAATCATGTGAAATTTATGTTTTAATACATTTATATTATATCAGTAAATAATTAATTTAAAGACTTATGCATCATCCGTGATCTTGGCAAACACAGCACATGACGTTTTTATTTCAAGTGAAAGTTATTTGTGATAGCCTATATAAAAAGGGTTTAATTATCATCATCAAGAGAAAAAAGTCACACACACACACACACACACACACACACACACACAGACAGACATTCTATCCCCTACACTACCCCTAAGCCTACATATCGCACACACACACACACACACACACACACACACACAGAGACACACACACACACACACACACACACACACACACATGTTTGTTTTTGTGAAATGTGAGGACATTCCATAGGCGTAATGGTTTTTATACCGTACAAACGGTATTTTCTATCCCCTTACACTGACCCTGTCCCTAAGGGTGTACTCACACTAGCCAGTTTGAACCGTGCCCGAGTGCGTTTGACCACCAAAGCGCGGTTCGTTTGACTAGTGTGAGTGATCCGAACCGTGCTCGGGTGCGGCTCGATTAGCCGGCCCTGGCCCGCTTGGAAGAGGTGGGCCAGAGCACGGTTCAGTTGGACTCGGGCGCGGTTCGCATGCAGTGTGAGCGCTAACCGTGCTGGAGCACGGAGCAGCTGCGCGCTACTATCAACATTACAACAGCAAACACCAAACTATTACTACTTGGATACACTTTTCAATTAATTCAATAAGATTTAGGTTTATAATGGTTCTGGTTTTCACCTTATTGATGAACATGAATTGAAGTTTGCGGGTAAAGCTGCAAATTCCTCCGTCAAAGTCAGCTGCCTCCGTAATAATCTTCTGATATGTGCAGTGCAATCAAGTGAAAATCGCTGCGCGGCATAAATTATAAATGTATTAGGCAGTCTATTAGCGAAAGCGCTTTTCTTCCTGTCTTCTTCAAAACAAAAAGTTGCATCGTGAATGACTTAAGCGTGCTCCGGCCCGGTACGTTAAGTGCAATGTGAGTGCAGGCCAGCGGGGGAGTGGGGAGGGGGGACAATCGCGCTCACAGGAGACTGTGCAGTTCACTTTCTGTGAAAAAAACCAAATTCTGTGTGATTTATAAGCATTTTGAAAAGTGAGGACATGGGGAATGTCCTCATATTTCACCCTCTTTTTGTAATACCTATGTCATACCCATGTCATTATACACATTTGTGTCCTGATATTTCACGAAAACATGCCCACACACACACACACACACACACACACACACACACACACACACTATTAAAATAATATTATTTTATTAAAACATTGTTTAGTATGCTTTTAAAGCTATTTTGATTTACGGGGACACATGAAATGTCTTCATAAACCATGATTATGTTGTAATAAACACCCCTCCAAACCACCCATTTCTGAGGCTTTGCCCATTCCGCTGACTGACATCTCTGATGTGTGTGTTGAGTTTTAAGCAATTTCAAGCATGCTAAGAGCCTCAAACACAGCCAAAAGATTATTAAACTTTGACACACTGCCATGGCAACAGTATTTAAAATATCAGGAATCCATTCGTATGTCTACATCTGCCATGTTTTGTCATTATACTGATGAAGTTTGAAGTAAATCGGGTGAAAACAAGACAGTGATTTTGCATTTTTGAAAGTGACACACTTCCTGCTGCCAGTTGGTGGACACACACACACACACACACACACACACACACACACACACACACACACACACACACACACACACACACACACACACACACACACACACACACACACAAACCCCTTAAAGCTATTTCATTTATGGGACACAGGAAACATTCTCATTAACCATGTTTACATTGT
Source organism: Gobio gobio (assembly GCF_949357685.1). NCBI lineage: Eukaryota > Metazoa > Chordata > Actinopteri > Cypriniformes > Gobionidae > Gobio > Gobio gobio. The sequence continues at coordinate 31,934,266 of NC_137102.1, read as the reverse complement.
AATTTGTAGTATATTTTTAAAGCTACTTGGTTACATTTTAACAATACATTATTTAGTATGTTTTTAAAGATATTTTTATTATGTGGACACATGAAATGTCCTCATTAACCACACAGCAAATTTCAGGAGTTGAAAAATCATGAGTTAGACAAAAAAGTGTGAATGAGTTAAATTTGTTGAGTTATTTTTTTAATTTTGACTACCGTGTGTGTTATTTTATACTCCCTGGCTGTGTTGTATTTTGGCGTTCATTCATTGGTGTTCAGGAGCGTGTTTTAACACTACATCTGGAGTTACATTTTGAGAAGTGCGTCACGACACGACCCTGGTTCTGCAGCACAAATAATGGACTTATGTGCTTCGTCGTGACTGAGGTAGGTAAAAGTGTATATATACAACAACAAAAAAACTATTTCAACATGTTCTATATTTTCTGACAAACACGTTTTGTCATAGCTGTTACGGTATATACTGTGTACTAACGTCAACGACCATGGCAACGTATGAACGTAGCCGATAACTTGTTTCAAAATTTGAATTGCCTATTTGCGCGGACTTTTTGTCGATGTAAACCAGCTAACCGTCTTTCCATTTGCTTTGCAGAGAAACCGGATAGAATGGCTTCAGCCAAGTGCAAGCAAAACTCACGTAGGCAGGCTATCTGACGTTTCACATGGGGTTTATTATCAGCGCCATTCCCATGCACACATGGGGTAACGTTTGCAACACTTTATGGCGTTACTGAACGGAAAAATAAACGATAAAGAGCAACAGAAATATATAAAGCATACATGCAGCTCACAGCTCGTGCTCCATCTAAGGACTGCACTCAGCGAGTGAGTAAAATAAGTGCCATCCCCCTTAAAGGAGCAGCACCGAATTGTACTTGTTACACATTCACCGTGTTTCTGAAAATGAGTGTTTTGCCGTCAAATTGAAGTGGCGACTCAGCTCAAGAAACCTGTTCAGCTTCCACACTAACTTTAATGCCGACGAGGTAACGTAATTCACTCTGTTAGCTGCCTATATGTTTTGCTGTTAGATTTTACAGTATGACAGCAATTGTTTTCAAAGTGTGTCCATGCAATGAATTTCTGAACCAAATGTATGAATTTGCTCAAATAAAGGCAAAGAGTATGGTGTTCAGTGTAGTCATTTCCACATAAAACATATTGTGTTAAATAAATGTTAACTCTAAGAAGTGTTAAATAAAATGTGTTTCAAGTGTTAATTTTTAACACTGGTAAGGAGTTTATATTATAATTAACTACATTTCAGAGTTACAGTTACTCTCCGTAGGATTAGTATTTTAATTCAAGAAAGAGTTCAATTTTAACTCTGAAAAAGTGTTAAAAATTCAACTCCAAGAGCAGAGTTATTTTAACTCTGCGCTGGAGTTTATTTGATGGTCACGCATGTACACTCAGATTGAGTTGATTTTAACTAACAGGGAGTTTATTCCAAAAACCAGAATTTGCTGTGCACTACGTTGTAATAACAGTGTAATACCCATGTCATTATACAAATTTGTGTCCCTAATAAATCACATAAAAAAGCACACACACACACACACACACACACATACGGGTTTATGTGTATTACAAGGACACTTCAGCCCAAACCAGTTTTTTGCTGTATTAGGGGGACACCCCTTTCCACTTGCTCTACAGAGTTGTGGGGCATATCAAAAAAATTTGTTTTAGCCACACAACACAGATTTCACTTCAGAATTACTTTACACTCAACACAAGTGATAATGTAACAACATGACAAAATACACAATTATGAGCACATATTATAATTACATGCAAGCCCCGCCTATGACACAAACCATTATTATAAGGACAGTAGCTATAACACACACACACATGTTATTATCGTGTATTAAAGGGACACAAATGTATTAATAGGACATATCTAAACATACACAAAATCAATGCATTGAGTATTGAAATGACATCGCTGACCTGAGGACAAATGGCTTATCACGTCAATATATTTGTGAAGCCTCATGAGACTACTGTCAGTCAAACCTTATAGTCACAAAGTTCTGGTCTGTTAATAATGCCCTGAATATCTAAATCCTTTAAAAGGTAGTAAACAGTTTTCTGACTTCTAAACTTTAAAAGCCTCCACAGCCCCATTCTGAATTCAGACACACTTGATCAGTTAAGTCTACAGACTCATCTCTTTAACCATGCATACACATAATTCAATGCAAAAACAATATAATGCCACAATCCCAGATAGCAAAAAATATCGGCACGGCTTCTTTTTGCCGCCGGCCCTAAGCTGTCGGCTATAGGTGCGTCCCGCTGGCGGTGATGAAACGTTTGCCGCCGAATACGTCACTCCCATTTCTTGCGAGATGCCGCGGCCGACTAGCCGGCGGGCCGCCGGCTTCATTTTCTCTGGCGGTTGCCTCCGCCTAATGGACCGCGGCCGGCTGGCGGCAAGCCGCTGTGAAATACAAGGATTTCTACTCTCAAATTCGACCAGCCACGTTGGCTATGTTTGGCTTGTTGGGAAATAGAGTGGAACTGACAGCATTTTAACTAGTTCTCACATTTGAAGCGATTATAAAATCATAATAGCCTATATGTGAATTATATCAAATATTAGTTTTTTTTGCTCCAAAGCCATTAGGGTTTATAACAGATTCTTGACTCTTGATTCCATGATAAGGTTAGGTTTAGGAAATTACATTTAAATTTTCACTTGATTATTTGCATGTCGAGTGTGTTTAAACAGTGTTGGTCAATTTGACCCATAATGGATGTAGGCTAATACTTTTTTTTTTTTTAGCATAATAGGAGGGTTAAGAAAGTTTGAAAGTTCATTTTAGGATAACACTTATTTTTGTATTGGCCTTTTTTCTATTTCTTTTTGGACTGACTTTAAAATAGACATGACAAAAAATTAGAACTAACTTCATGACATTTTACTTTGTTTTCAAAACCCATATTTTTCTGAAAAACAAAAATATATTATTAATTATTTAGGAAAAATTCTACATTCATAAGACAAGAATAACTCAAAAGAAGCCCTCTAATATTACCTCTTATAAAGCTGATTTTTACAATATTTGAAACCCTCTCAAACATGAGGTCGCAAAACAAAAAGCTTACAAAAACAGAAACCTGAAAGCTTTTCAATTTCATGTGACTGCCTTAATATTATAAAGTATTTTCTATCTCAGAATTCTTATTTTTATTATTTATTTTATATACAGTGTTACATTTGTTGTTATTCTTTGTTCTACATATTCGGAACTGTACCACAATGCTTTATTATTTTTATTTTTCTCTCATTGTACTTTTTGTATTGTACTTGTCTATACATGTACTAATTTAAATAAAAATAAAATAAAAAAAAACAGAGAAGTACCTCCACCGGCCGAGAGGGGCAGTATACTTAAAAAAGACGGAAGACAAACCGGTAAAACATACAGATTTACCAACAGCGGCCGCTCATCACATGGTTTTAGTATTTGAAGAGAGGAGATCAGAAAATATCCTCGACTACGAGCGTTTAAGTAAGTACATGTTTCCTTTTTGTGTCACACAATATTATGTTCATTTTTGATGTATAGCTATACCGGTAGGTTGTTTTAATTAGTTTGTTCAGACACGCACGCTGATATAGTGCACAATACACAGTGTTAGCTAACACGTGCTGTTTCGCCTTTTTTACACACTGAGTTCAAGCATGTTCTACATGTTAAAATGTATCTAGCTACTGTAGGTAAGTTAGCCAAAGCTTTACATCTAGAAAGACTTAAGTTTAACTTTTGGTGTTTTCTAACAAAACAGAATGATGTATATAGGTTATTTAAATTATTTTGTTAGTCCGAACAAGCATGCTGCTAACGTTAGGTCAGTTTTAGCAAGTGTTAGCTAACATGTGCTGTGTTGCTACTGTTCTTCTAGCATTTAAGGTCATTTATGAGTTATTTCTCTGAACTGCTGTACTTATTATGTTTGAGGACAATGCAGTTTACTTGAATCACTACACTGAATGAATACATTTTACTGTTCCACATTTGGCTGACCAGTTTTTCCCCCCACAGCATAGCTACTGTATATTCTGTATTTAACGTTAACAATGCGGTTTTGTTCACATTTTCTTGCAGATACCTTGACCAGAGCACAATCGGTTATCTTCATCCAAGAGACCTATTGTTGGACAATCGTTTCGGCTTTCAAGGTAAATAAATTGTTAGTCACAATGTCTAGTTACTGGGCTATAAGGAGAAGAATATTGAAAGGAGTTGAGATGGACAAACAGGAAATTGCAGATGTTGGAAACTTTAACAGTATGGAAAATTGTGCCTGTAGTTGTTGTTATATATATATATATATATATATATATATATATATATATATATATATATATATATATATATATATATATATATATATATATATATATAATTAAAATAAAATATTTTTTATGTAGATTTCCAGAATGAGAACCAAGCCCTGAGGGAAAGCAATGCACGAGCAGGTGAGAACATGCACTCTTTCTTAAATTTTACTTTTTTGACTGTGATGTAGGTCCAAAATTACCAAATGCCTTTCATTTTGTAGCTTCGGATGACAGCGGCTCACTTCATGAGCAGGTGAAGCAAGTTGGGACAATGTTGACGACGTTTGCTCGTACTGGGCAATCAGGTACAACTTGCAAACAACACCTGTGGTTGTTGGTTTAATTCCCACTGGGGCCACCTGTACATGTAGTAGACCTAGTTGTAAATGTCATAGTTTAGTAGTTGAGGGACCAGGACTGACTGCTTTATTCTTTTATTCTGTGAACCCCTGTAGGTGCAGATCAGACCCTAATGCTGCGACGTCTTGGAGAGTTTGGCGATGTTGTGCATAGCATGGACAACAAAATGGACACTATGCTGCAACATTTCAGTGCCAATGTGTCTTTTGGAGAGTTATCCCTGCCAGGGGGTCTGTTACTCCCCCTAGACAACCCATTTGGCGTTGCTTGACAACAGTTTGAGGCAGGATAAAGAGCTCCAGTAAGTGTGCTGATTTTGTTTATAATGCTGTAGGGTAATCTAAAAAGTAAAATTTAAGATTGTACACTGCATATTCTACAGTCTGAATCACAGCCTGTCACATTTTTATATTTATGTATGAGAAGCTTCAGAGATATGTAATTTGTAACACTTTTTTGTATTTTCAGCTTCGGTTTTTGGCAATCAAATGTGGGAGGGACCTAAAGACAACCGTGTGGCGAATGCTTTAGAGTATCTTCTCTAATCACCTTTCCATTAATACAACCTGGACGGGTGTAGGGGATAAAGCATGTTTTAGAGACATGTTCCTGAAGACCATTGTTCAAAGTAATATATATATAAATATATAAATTTGTTATATATTTAAGTAGATGTGTGTGGCCTTATGACATTCACATGGAATGACAGATCTGTATTTTCTACAGGAGCCATCCGGAAGAACCCGGCAACCCAGGATGCCACTGATGAGGCGGTCCAGGTTAGCGCTATGCGTTACCTGAAAGGAGCATCTGATCGTGAAGGTGGAAAAAGACGCCGCACAGCTGAGAGGGACCCACAGCCGACCTCTTACACCTAGGCTGACTACTGACACCTGGAACCCTTTCTTTATCCTGCAGTCAGTAACATCAAGACCCCTAAAGAAGCCAGAAGTTTCAGGCTACACTCACCCAATCCACACTGTTCACTGTGGAAATTACTTTTTTTTTATTCCCTGTGACCCTGCCTTGAAGGCAGCTCCTTGGATAGATATGGGATGGCGAGGTTGTTTGTCCTTTATATAGGCGCACAAGAAATCACTGAAGATAAGCCAATTTGCGCTGCCTCATTCTGGAGGTCGGGGAAAACCGGAGAACCCATAGTCAGGCTTGTTATAATGTTCTGTTCTACTACTGTTCTGTTCTACTACTGTTCTATTCTTCTCCAGAGCTTTACTCTAAATTATTACCATTTATGCTATTGTTAGAAATGGCTTGTTAAATGTGATGTTATACCTCGATTTATTTGGTATCCTGCACATTCTTTGGTACCAAATATCCTCATTATTTGATATAATATTTAATGGTAATTCTTTTCATCCCAGAGCTGACCTATTTGTTATTAACAAATATTGTAAGTGTTATAATTTGCTTGTAAGGCTGTTTTTTTTTTTTTTAAACCAAAATTTAATTGGAAACATGCAGGTTCTTTAGTAAAAATGTTTTTTGTTATTTATAGGCCTATTTAAGCTTATTTATTGTCTGTTATATTTAATTTATATTATCTTGTATCATTGATAGTTAATGTACTTTGAAATGTGGAATAAAAATGCCAAATGGGAATTTATCTGGTTTGTTCAATTATTATCCATCATAAACTGCATGTTACAAATATATGAATAATAAATAAATATATATATTATTTATTACACAATAAGCGGAGGCAGATCGTTCGAAAAAAGCGTTTGCCTCCGCCGGGCCGCCTTCTGGTATAAAGGCGGCGGAACGGCGGTTTGCCTGCGGGCCGGCGGCGGTACGAAGGCGGTAGGAAGCCGGCTGCCGCTTTTAAAAAGCGGCTGCCGCCGGCGGTGCGCCGTCAAACGTGTTTGCGATTACGCAATTCTGACGCTTCTACAGCCGCCGGATCACCGCCGGTGGTCCGCCGACTCATTGCTATCTGGGATAATTAGCTCAATCAGAATCAAGAGTAATTCTTTTTCTGTTCATCTTTTTACACTAAGTGTGAATGTGTGAGCTTTGTCTTATCCTTGGACAACCAAGCCATATATTTTTATATGCACCCCCTAGAACACCATTAATTGAAAACTTAAAAACGCAAACACAAATGTGAAAACATTGTGTATTATAAGGACAAAAGTGATCTAGGAGGACAAACGGTTTAACACACACACAAATGTGAAATCATTGTGTATTATAAGGACAAAGGTGATTTAGGAGGACAAACGGTTTAACACACACACACAAATGTGAAAACATTGTGTATTATAAGGACAAAAGTGATCTAGGAGGACAAACGGTTTAACACAAACACACAAATGTGAAAACATTGTGTATTATAAGGACAAAGGTGATCTAGGAGGACAAACGGTTTAACACACACACACACAAATGTGAAAACATTGTGTATTATAAGGACAAAGGTGATCTAGGAGGACAAACGGTTTAACACACACACACAAATGTGAAAACATTGTGTATTATAAGGACAAAAGTGATCTAGGAGGACAAACGGTTTAACACAAACACACAAATGTGAAAACATTGTGTATTATAAGGACAAAGGTGATCTAGGAGGACAAACGGTTTAACACACACACACACACACAAATGTGAAAACATTGTGTATTATAAGGACAAAGGTGATCTAGGAGGACAAACGGTTTAACACACACACACACACAAATGTGAAAACATTGTGTATTATAAGGACAAAGGTGATCTAGGAGGACAAACGGTTTAACACACACACACACACAAATGTGAAAACATTGTGTATTATAAGGACAACAGTGATCTATGAGGACAAACGGTTTAACACAAACACGAAAAGTTTAACGCTAACCACTAGGCCATTTTTATATATATATATGTGTGTGTGTGTGTATAGGAACATAAAACAGTACACCAAGTATGGGAACAAGAAGCAAAGTTTAATGTGTGCTTTTTCAAATACAAAAATAAAAAATAACTAAAATGCGAATTGAGGTAAAGCACTTTATCATTTCCCTTTGATAAACTTAAAGGATTAGTTCACTTTTAAATAAACTTTTGCTGATAATTTCCTCACCCCCATGTCATCCAAGATGTCCATGTCTTTCTTTCTGCGGTCGAAAAGAAATTAATGTTTTTGATGAAAGCATTTCTCCATATAATGGACTTCGATGGGCATCATTCTGTTCAAGGTCCAAATGACAGTTTCAGTGCAGCTTCAAAAGGGCTTTAAAGGTCCCGTTCTTGTGTTTTTTTGAAGCTTTGATTGTGTTTACAGTGTGCAATATAACATGTGTTCATGTTTCGCATGTAAAAAAACAGTATTTTTAACACAATTTACTCATCTGTACACCGCTGTTTACACTGTCCTCAAAACGGCTGATGAGTTCCTTATTCTATGAAGTCCCTCCTTCAGAAATACGTGACGAGTTCTGATTGTGCCAGCGGTTCCCGTGTTGTGATTTGACCGCAGCTTAGCGAACGTGTCACGGTTCCTGTGTTGTGATTGGACAGCAGCTTAGCGCACGTGGAAAGGTCACGCCTCTTAACGGGAGATGTATGCGCTCAATGATCTCTACAGCGTCCCAGGGAAAGCCAAACAAAGATGATTTGACTCCGGGATGAAAATAACAGCGTCTCGACAACATGGCGACAAACACACTCAAACGCAACAATTCCTGTTCTCCACGCGACACGTCCTCTTCTCCACGTGGGACAGCAACAAGACCACGCCCCCTTTTTTTGCGTATTCTTGTGGGCGGAGGTTAGTCTGTTCTACTGACGTCTACTGCTGTTCTACTTCGTTTTCGGAGTTGTGAGATCCAGGGGATCAGTGACATTCGGCGCTCGTTTACCCGGCGAGACCCGCCTTTCCTCGGCTAGTCCTTCTCACATTTGCCGCTGGCTCTGGCTCTTTTTTTCTGCTCCTGTCTCGTTGTGAAATGGCTCACAATGGCTCACAATAACTCACTTTCTTCCAAGCAAAATCCTTTTTATTCCTTTATTCCTTTTATTCCTGTTCCTGTAGTGATAGGATGATGTATCATACAGCTCCGGGTATCCACATACGGCCACGATTATCTTGTCCTCCATTGTTGTTGGGATTTCTGCCTCCGCTTGTAAATGCGTCACTATTAGAGCAAGCTCGTGATTGGTTAACGCGGCGCGAAATATCTGCCAGAGTTCAGATTTTTCAACTTGAGCGATTCGCGTGAATCGCGCGTTCAAAACGCTCAATTCATGTCATTCGCGCCGCCTCAATCGAGCGAATCGCTCGAATCTCGCCGCCTCATTCGCGCGAACCGCGCCGCAGAATGCAATTTCGCGTCTCAGCATTGACTTAACATGTAAATCACTCGCGCGAATCGCGTCTGGTGTGAACGCACCTTAAGACAGCTGGCTAAAAAAAATAAATTTTACCTTTAAACTGCGGAAGAATAATAGTTTAATTCTATAGTTTAGAGCAATAGAGCAAGCACGATTTCACTTTTCTAACTTTTGCTAGTGTGTAATGTTGCTGTTTGAGCATAAACAACATCTGGAAAGTTACAACGTTCAAAGTTTAAAGCAAAGGGAGATATTTGCTTTTAAAGAAATCAGTTTCTAAGGACTACAGCAAACGGCCGCTAAGGACTACAGACATTCCTCCAGGGTCTCTGACATCACCAGCCCCAATATTTACATAAACCCCTCCTCCGAGAATATTAAATAAGGGTGGGCGAGGCCATTTTGTATCGCCGCGGGGAATAGTTGTTGTGGTAGGCTAGTTAGTAGGCTGGAGTGTTGTTGTGGTATAGTTAGTAGGCTGGAGTGTTGTTGCCAATGCCGACGAAACGCTGTTATTTTCATCCAGATTGCAGGTCCACTTTGTTCAGCCTTCCTAGGGACGGGGGTGCGTTGCAGTGCGTTTAACATAAAACATGTTATATGCATGTGTGTATGAGACAGAGGGGAACAGGGCGTATTTGCAGCAGATATATGCTGCCCATCATAAATCAAAGCACGAGTCAGACAGGGGTCGGAGAAGAAGACCGGAAAATGTGACAGAATGGACAATATTTGCCTGTATTTGCAATACACGAGCCGCTGTTCAGCTGCACGGGACACACACTGCCAGTGTGAGCGCCGCTGAGCTCACAACTCCGAAAACGCCAGATAAAATGTACAAATAGGCACTCTTTATATAAATAAACCACAGATTTGAGCTTTAAACAACTACATTATCAACTGAAAAAGTCTTAAAACTACGTTTTGTCACACATTAACAGTAACAAAAAAAAGACGTGTAACAGCCCATGTCAGCCATTTCTCAACGAGACGAGCCGGCTGGCAGAAGCCCCGCCCATGAGGCGAATTTGCGTCTGTTGTGCAGTGAATGTCACACGCGAATGAAGCGAATTTCACCTGCGAATGAAGCGAGTAAACTCAAAATGTTCAAGTGTCCACCGATTTATTTGCGTCAATCGCGTCCGGTGTGAACGCCACATGAGACGGGCGCGCACGGCTCCCGCTGCACATGTTCAATGAGTTCAATGCAGGATTCGCACAACGGCTTGTCCTGAAAGATGGATTTTAAAACAGAAGCTGTTTACGGGCCACAACCTGTAAGTGTGATTTATTTTTCGTCGATGTGTTTTCCTGTAATAGTTTGTATTGTTAATTGTACGTTAGCAAGGAAGTAAACAGATGACAACGCTCATTTGGCTCTGCAAACCAGTTTGTTAAACGCTCATTCATACTTAACGTTATCCGACAAACACTTAACGTTACAAACTGTTTTAAATCTCAACAGCGAACTTGGCATTAGTGTAAATGATTCTTTGATTAGAGCTTTTATGTATTGTTTATCTACAGGCATGCTAAACATGCTTCTGTGTTTGATTTGGATACTATAGTAAAGCTATTCAGGAGCAATCACTATAGATCCGCAGTCTTTACTCTTGAGGACTGAACAGGTTCTGCTCGATCATCTTCACTAAAATTATCTGGGTCTGATTCGGGCTCAAATTTGTATGGTTTTATAGACGCCATTGTACTATCCAAAGCACAGGCTAGTAGCCTGAGGCTACCGGTAAAGGGAAGGGGCGTTTCCGACATACGTGCACTAGGCGGTTAGCGAATCACAACACACTGGGCCAGCTAACCAATCAGAGCCCATTGCGTATTTTTGAGGAACCGGCTTCATACAACCCGGAAACCATCAGACCATTTTTACAAGGAGGGACAGAGCAGTGTAGAATAAAGGTCAACTATATGAAAAATAATGCAATTTTTTTAAAACGAAGCATGAACACATGATACATTCCACCCCACAAACACAATCAAGCCTTCGAAAGAATGTGTTTTACCACCCCTTTAAAAGTAGTGTAGTTTAGGGGGATGGACTTGGCATCCCCAACCGCTTGGACTGTTCCAATATGGCGAATTACCTACGTTTAACGGCTCATAGTAACAGATGCTAAAGCGGCTTGATCTACAGATCTAATAAAGTGTTTATTGTAAATTTTTGTTGGTGTTTTTTACTAGCTTGTTCATGCTCTTCCCTACTGCTGTGCTTCTTCTTCTTCTTCTTCTTCTTACATTTTTGGTAAACTGCTTAAAAACAAAACAGAAACATGTGCACATCTAATTTAAATCAATAAAGCAAATGCAAAAAGTGATCCAGAATCTCAAATTCTAGATATGCCACTGATTTTTTAGCTTCGACTAACATTTATATATCTTTAAAATCGATTAGTAGTTAAAAACTTCCATCTTGTCTTACCAGCAGATTCAAGGTCAGGGCTTTCCAAGGCAGGGTCATCATCTATGAAAGGAATAATACAATACTGTAACATACAGTAGGCACTGCTTGGTCTACATGAACTGAATCAAACCTTGCTAAACATGCTAGTTAAATGAGATTAATGCCCATACCTTCTGAGGTGCCTGGAAGATCCTCGACAGGTCGCCTAACTCGCTTCAGTGCTGTGGTATGAATAATATAGTTTAATATTAAGGTTTTGGTGTCACATGTTTATTTATATACAAGAATAAACTAGAGTAAACACCATGAGGGCTAGATCTCATCTCTCTATTCTTTTAACCAGTCTAATAATTATCTTTGGTCTAGCCTTGTTTGAATGATTGCTAGTCTTTACTAAAGTGTTGAGTGGCTGTTTTGGCCTGCTTGTTTTGTAATAGGGAAGCAGGTTTGTACCATTCAAATTTTTTACCATTCTTTTAAGATTAATGTTTAATTGCTTTCCCAACCTGTATATACACCGATCAGCTATAACATTTAGACCCCCCTTCTAATATTATGTTGGTTACACTGTAAATATGAGGACATTATACACAACACGTATCCCTATCTGTAGAACCCTCACCTGGATCTTCACCCAACCCCCACAACATGACATCAACAGTAAATATGAGGACATTATACACAACACGTATCCCTATCTGACTGTAGAACCCTCACCTGGATCTTCACTCAACCCCCACAACATGACATCAACAGTAAATATGAGGACATTATACACAACACGTATCCCTATCTGACTGTAGAACCCACACCTGGATCTTCACCCAACCCCCACAACATGACATCAACAGTAAATATGAGGACATTATACACAACACGTGTCCCTATCTGTAGAACCCTCACCTGGATCTTCACCCAACCCCCACAACATGACATCAACAGTAAATATGAGGACATTATACACAACACGTATCCCTATCTGACTGTAGAACCCTTACCTGGATCTTCACTCAACCCCCACAACATGACATCAACAGTAAATATGAGGACATTATACACAACACGTATCCCTATCTGACTGTAGAACCCACACCTGGATCTTCACCCAACCCCCACAACATGACATCAACAGTAAATATGAGGACATTATACACAACACGTGTCCCTATCTGTAGAACCCTCACCTGGATCTTCACCCAACCCCCACAACATGACATCAACAGTAAATATGAGGACATTATACACAACACGTATCCCTATCTGACTGTAGAACCCTTACCTGGATCTTCACTCAACCCCCACAACATGACATCAACAGTAAATATGAGGACATTATACACAACACGTATCCCTATCTGACTGTAGAACCCTCACCTGGATCTTCACTCAACCCCCACAACATGACATCAACAGTCAATATGAGGACATTATACACAACACGTATCCCTATCTGACTGTAGAACCCTCACCTGGATCTTCACTCAACCCCCACAACATGACATCAACAGTCAATATGAGGACATTATACACAACACGTATCCCTATCTGACTGTAGAACCCTCACCTGGATCTTCACTCAACCCCGAAACATGACATCAACAGTAAATATGAGGACATTATACACAACACGTATCCCTATCTGACTGTAGAACCCTCACCTGGATCTTCACCCAACCCCCACAACATGACATCAACAGTAAATATGAGGACATTATACACAACACGTATCCCTATCTAACTGTAGAACCCTTACCTGGATCTTCACTCAACCCCCACAACATGACATCAACAGTAAATATGAGGACATTATACACAACACGTGTCCCTATCTGACTGTAGAACCCTCACCTGGATCTTCACTCAACCCCCACAACATGACATCAACAGTAAATATGAGGACATTATACACAACACGTATCCCTATCTGACTGTAGAACCCTCACCTGGATCTTCACTCAACCCCCACAACATGACATCAACAGTAAATATGAGGACATTATACACAACACGTATCCCTATCTGTAGAACCCTCACCTGGATCTTCACCCAACCCCCACAACATGACATCAACAGTAAATATGAGGACATTATACACAACACGTATCCCTATCTGTAGAACCCTCACCTGGATCTTCACTCAACCCCCACAACATGACATCAACAGTAAATATGAGGACATTATACACAACACGTATCCCTATCTGACTGTAGAACCCTTACCTGGATCTTCACTCAACCCCCACAACATGACATCAACAGTAAATATGAGGACATTATACACAACACGTATCCCTATCTGACTGTAGAACCCACACCTGGATCTTCACCCAACCCCCACAACATGACATCAACAGTAAATATGAGGACATTATACACAACACGTATCCCTATCTGACTGTAGAACCCACACCTGGATCTTCACTCAACCCTCACAACATGACATCAACAGTAAATATGAGGACATTATACACAACACGTATCCCTATCTGTAGAACCCTCACCTGGATCTTCACTCAACCCCCACAACATGACATCAACAGTAAATATGAGGACATTATACACAACACGTATCCCTATCTGACTGTAGAACCCTTACCTGGATCTTCACTCAACCCCCACAACATGACATCAACAGTAATTATGAGGACATTATACACAACACGTATCCCTATCTGACTGTAGAACCCTTACCTGGATCTTCACTCAACCCCCACAACATGACATCAACAGTAAATATGAGGACATTATACACAACACGTGTCCCTATCTGACTGTAGAACCCTCACCTGGATCTTCACCCAACCCCCACAACATGACATCAACAGTAAATATGAGGACATTATACACAACACGTATCCCTATCTGACTAGAACACACACCTGGATCTTCACCCAACCCCCACAACATGACATCAACAGTAAATATGAGGACATTATACACAACACGTATCCCTATCTGACTGTAGAACCCACACCTGGATCTTCACTCAACCCCCACAACATGACATCAACAGTAAATATGAGGACATTATACACAACACGTATCCCTATCTGACTGTAGAACCCTCAACTGGATCTTCACCCAACCTCCACAACATGACATCAACAGTAAATATGAGGACATTATACACAACACGTATCCCTATCTGACTGTAGAACCCACACCTGGATCTTCACTCAACCCCCACAACATGACATCAACAGTAAATATGAGGACATTATACACAACACGTATCCCTATATGACTGTAGAACCCTCAACTGGATCTTCACCCAACCTCCACAACATGACATCAACAGTAAATATGAGGACATTATACACAACACGTATCCCTATCTGACTGTAGAACCCTCAACTGGATCTTCACCCAACCTCCACAACATGACATCAACAGTAAATATGAGGACATTATACACAACACGTGTCCCTATCTGACTGTAGAACCCACACCTGGATCTTCACTCAACCCCCACAACATGACATCAACAGTAAATATGAGGACATTATACACAACACGTGTCCCTATCTGACTGTAGAACCCTCACCTGGATCTTCACCCAACCCTCACAACATGACATCAACAGTAAATATGAGGACATTATACACAACACATGTCCCTATCTGACTGTAGAACCCTCACCTGGATCTTCACCCAACCTCCACAACATGACATCAACAGTAAATATGAGGACATTATACACAACACGTGTCCCTATCTGACTGTAGAACCCTCACCTGGATCTTCACCCAACCTCCACAACATGACATCAACAGTAAATATGAGGACATTATACACAACACGTGTCCCTATCTGACTGTAGAACCCACACCTGGATCTTCACTCAACCCCCACAACATGACATCAACAGTAAATATGAGGACATTATACAAAACACGTGTCCCTATCTGACTGTAGAACCCTCACCTGGATCTTCACCCAACCCTCACAACATGACATCAACAGTAAATATGAGGACATTATACACAACACATGTCCCTATCTGACTGTAGAACCCTCACCTGGATCTTCACCCAACCTCCACAACATGACATCAACAGTAAATATGAGGACATTATACACAACACGTGTCCCTATCTGACTGTAGAACCCTCACCTGGATCTTCACCCAACCTCCACAACATGACATCAACAGTAAATATGAGGACATTATACACAACACGTGTCCCTATCTGACTGTAGAACCCTTACCTGGATCTTCACTCAACCCTCACAACATGACATCAACAGTAAATATGAGGACATTATACACAACACGTGTCCCTATCTGACTGTAGAACCCTCACCTGGATCTTCACTCAACCCCCACAACATGACATCAACAGTCAATATGAGGACATTATACACAACACGTATCCCTATCTGACTGTAGAACCCTCACCTGGATCTTCACTCAACCCCCACAACATGACATCAACAGTAAATATGAGGACATTATACACAACACGTATCCCTATCTGACTGTAGAACCCTCACCTGGATCTTCACCAAACCCCCACAACATGACATCAACAGTAAATATGAGGACATTATACACAACACGTATCCCTATCTGACTGTAGAACCCACACCTGGATCTTCACCCAACCCCCACAACATGACATCAACAGTAAATATGAGGACATTATACACAACACGTATCCCTATCTGACTGTAGAACCCTCACCTGGATCTTCACTCAACCCCCACAACATGACATCAACAGTAAATATGAGGACATTATACACAACACGTATCCCTATCTGACTGTAGAACCCACACCTGGATCTTCACCCAACCCCTATAACATGACATCAACAGTAAATATGAGGACATTATACACAACACGTGTCCCTATCTGACTGTAGAACCCTCAACTGGATCTTCACCCAACCCCCACAACATGACATCAACAGTAAATATGAGGACATTATACACAACACGTATCCCTATCTGACTGTAGAACCCTTACCTGGATCTTCACTCAACCCCCACAACATGACATCAACAGTAAATATGAGGACATTATACACAACACGTGTCCCTATCTGACTGTAGAACCCTCAACTGGATCTTCACCCAACCCCCACAACATGACATCAACAGTAAATATGAGGACATTATACACAACACGTATCCCTATCTGATTGTAGAAACCTCACCTGGATCTTCACTCAACCCCCACAACATGACATCAACAGTAAATATGAGGACATTACACACAACACGTGTCCCTATCTGACTGTAGAACCCTCACCTGGATCTTCACCCAACCCCCACAACATGACATCAACAGTAAATATGAGGACATTATACACAATTCGTGATCCATTAAGGGAAATGCCTGTTTTACACTGCACATGTAAGCTGTATATTGATGATCTGGGGGCATAAAGGGTTTATTCACTATAGGAGAGAGTGAATGATTTGTGATGCAATCATTTTTCCTTTTTTTCATATTTGTGAATGGCGAATGAAATGTGTAGTTTGAAGCCCCTCTCCTTTACTGTTCTTGATGTATGGCTTCTGTGTGGATGATTAAACACACGACATTGCTCCCTATTAAAGCAACATGCGCTTGATGGAACAAAGCTGGCTGAGATTTTAGCGGAAATATGTCATCGCCACATAAGGATATACCCCAGTCAGCATGAGCAATGCAATAAAAATAGACTTGGCTCTGAAATGATGTAGGGCCCTATAATTTCCGCGATCACGGAATGGCAGACGGAATCGCGGAATTGGCATATTAACGCGGAATCTAGTGTTTACACGGAATTTCACTGAATTTTACATATTTGGAATGCAATGCTGTTTTGTGTGGGAGAAGAACGCATGTCTGGGGAAAATGCAGACCGGGGGAAGCACAACCCCCCCCGTCATTTCAGCCCCCCCTTCAAAACAATGAAAGCATGGCGAAGCGGATCACCACGGCTCTGCTTTCGTTGGCGAAAAAGTTAAGAAACTCAACGCTAAGCCCTCAGTACCGAACAGCTCCCTTGCGGGGAGTACTTACTGTATTTTCCCTTGCTTTAATTCACTTTAATGTACTGTATGGAAAATTTCTTAAATTAACTTGTGAGAAAATGAGATGCGCGGGACAGCGTCAGATCCGCGTCATGTTCGTCAGTGGCCGTTTTTAAAGGGACAGGAGCACTGATGATGTCTGTCATTAATGTTCATCAAAGAACAAAAGGAACAGAGACAAATGTAGCTTTAAAGATGAATAATCTAGATTATTTATGCAGTTAATAAAGGTGTTGATAACTTTATTCAATTTCTATTTAGGCTATGTCTAACAGGGCTAGGCCATGGGTAAATATAACATTTATTATAATGGGTTTATGTAAAGATTGTTTTAAAAGTTTTTTTAAAGCCTAATAAATGTTAAATTGGTATCTTTCAGTGATACTGTAATGTAACGTCATTAATGTTTCATAGAGACATTAGTATCAGTGATAATGGCCTTCATTCATAAAAATCTGCTGTCTTTAAAATTGTTTCTACATTAATTTGGAGAGTAACTGAAATTAATACAATATCAAAATATTAAAAACTCCAATGTTTTTTAAATGCAATTAATCATGATTAATTACAGAATCTTTTTTATTAATTTGAATTGATCTATTCACAGCACTAATATTTTGTTGTGACTTGAGGTACTTAGAGTGCAGTGTTATGTTGCATCATGCAGTATTTGTCCTGAAGTACAGAGTAAATGTTTGTTTGTTTTCTCAATCAATTTTAGGTCATTCCTATGTTCTATTATATTAACATTAAAAGCACAATCTTTTTACGACTAAAATAACAGTTAAGGATAAAAAAATATATAATTCCCAAAAATTTTAACGGAAAAAATGTAATTTGGGAAAATAAAACGGAATTTGGGAAAAAATAAAACAGATTTTATAGGGCCCTAATGATGGCTGCACTGCTTATGAATGCTTTGTGATTTTCTCTTAGGTGCAAAAAAAAAAAAGTGTTGCTTACGCATTGCTTACACGTGCGGTGTGAAATGGGTGTAACTCTCTGAAGGACATTGGCTCTCTAGGAGCAGGATTCCTTTACCCTTATTAAAGGGTTAGTTCACCCAAAAATGATGTAATTAATTACTCACCCTCATGTCGTCCGACACCCGTAAGACATTCGTTCATCTTCGGAACACAAATGAAGATATTTTTGTTGAAAGCTGATGGCTGAGAAAGCCCTCCATTGACATTCAGTACATTCACACTCACAAGACCCATAAAAGGCACTAAAAACGTCGTTACAAAGTCCATCTCACTACAGTGGCTCTACAATAATTTTACAAAGCGACGACAATAGTTTTTGTGCGCAAAAAAAAAAATCTAAATAACGACTTTATTCAACACAAACTTTGGCCTCTGCCGTGAACTCACGAAGCAGCACGACGCATGTGCGAGAATATGGCGCAGAACCGGCGTTCGGACACGTGACCCAGACGCGAGGAGATGTGTTTACAAGCAGAGGAAGACGCGCCGTATCGGAGCTGTTGAATTCTACATTGATCGTGCTTTAGGTCTTGGCGTAGAGCTCAAAATGGGACTAAAGTGTGCATTTCATGGATTCCCGAACGCCGGTTCTGCGTCATATTCTCGCAAATGTGTCGTGGTGCTTCGTGAGTTTAGATTAGATTAGATTAGATTCAACTTTATTGTCATTACACAAGTACAAGTACAAGGCAACGAAATGCAGTTTAGGTCTAATCAGAAGTGCAATAGCAGCAAGTGCAGGATATACAATGGTTGCGTAAGTGCAGGACATAAAAATGTACTGAATATATATAAATATGTATAAGTAGAGAGATGGTTATTACTATAAACAGAACTGAATTTACAGATGAATATATACAGTGAATAAATATACAGATGGCTATTACTATAAACAGAATGTACAGGTGAATATGTACTATGAATATAATATACAGATGGCTATTACTTTGAACAGAATTTTACAGATAGAGGTATACAATAATATGTTAGTTCACGGCAGAGGTCAAAGTTTGTGTTGAATAAAGTCGTATTTTGATTTTTTTTTGCGCACAAAAAATATTGTCGTCGCTTTGTAAAATTATTGTAGAGCCACTGTAGTGAGATGGACTTTGTAACGATGTTTTTAGTGCCTTTTATGGGTCTTGTGAGTGTAAATGTACTGAATGTCAATGGAGGGCTTGCTGAAGCCTTTCTCAGCCATCAGCTTTCAACAAAAATATCTTCATTTGTGTTCCGAAGATGAACGGATGTCTTTCGGGTGTCGAACGACATAATTTTCATTTTTGGGTGAACCAACCCTTTAATACCATTATACAGTCCCTCCAGAATAACGGCATTATGCGATCGCATGATTTAATGCATAATCTGCATATTTATGCGGGGGCCACATTTTTTCAAATACGCCGCACTTTCGCCACATAAATTGCCTATTTCCGCGTGCAAAATATGCGGGCTAGTATGATTTCATAATCCCCACATTTTCGTTGCAAAAAAAGTTGAAAAATGTTTGTTTACTTCACACAAGAGCCGCCATTTCCGCCTATTGCCATGGGAACTTTTTGAAGTGACGTAATTAACCCGACGCGAACGTCATCGAAAAGCTACAAACTCTGTGGAGAAACATAGATATCTGTGAAACCATGATGAAGCACGCACATTCCCATTTGCCAACAAAAATAACAGCAAAAGACAGCGCAAAGCAGTTTCCCGGTGTGTTGACCGATTTTATTTAGTTTTTTTTTGCGCACAATAACTATTATCGTCACTTCATAAAGTTATTGTAGAACCACTGTAGTGAGATGGATTTTCTAACGACGTCTTTAGTGCTTTTATGGGTCTTGAGAGTGTACATTGTGCCAATGGAGGCCTTTCTGAGCCATCGGAATTCAACTAAAATATCTTCATTTGTGTTCTGAAGATGAATGGAGGTCTTACGGGTGTTGAACGACATGAGGGGACGTCATTAAAGACAGAATTTACATTTTTGGATGAACTACCTCTCTAAAACAGGAAGTTATTTATTCATTTTTCAGAAGTTGTAGCATATTCCTTTTGTAAAGCTACAGAACTTGTTTGACTCAATGTTTTGTAAATTTGAGCCGTGTGTTTATTAAGGTCTTCAATAAAACAAGATGAGAACTTAAATATCCCCAGCACTTTCTGTGATGTAGTGCTTTTTTTCTCTTTTTCATCAAACCGCAGTTTTTGCAAGTTCCCGCAATTTCATCGCATAAATATCCCGCATTTTTCATCGCATTTTTTAAGAAAACATGCCGCATAATCAAGGATTTTTGCCCGCAACAATCACAAAAAAAAGCCGCATTTTTCTGGAAGGACTGATTATAGGTTACACACACACACACTTCACAATTACCATCTGTGATGCTTTACTTCCATCTCCACAGACGAGTGAGGCAGGTTCTTCAGTCTCCGAAGTTACCTGCATAGATTAACAATAAACTATTAATAAATCTTTAACATGATTAAAGCTTATGTTTGAATAATTGTTTAGAGCAAAATAACATTTAAGAAATAAGGGTTATGAAAGTCACTAGTTTACTATTACTATTGCTATTACTTGCAGAAAATGCAGTTTGCATTTCTGGTTGACTTACAACTTAAAAATATATTTATAAGAACCAATAAAACCATATACATACCATAATTGTTTTCCATTAAAACGGAATTTAAAAAAAAAACACTTCAAGTGAACTGTCATAGGTTTGGAGTCTTCTTTCATATTCCTCTTTATTAATGACCTCTCCTCGATATTCCATCAGAACATCTCCTTTTTGAAAGTGAGAAGTGGTGAACACTCCCCGACCTAACAAAAGAATTAGTCTGATTAGTCAGAGAAAAGTTTTAAATAAAGATTTAGAGCAGGGGTGGAAATCCCTGACTCAAACATAGGTCTGCGTTACTTACCTTTGAATGAAGTGATATATTTTGCTTCAAATCCATCCTTGTCTTTACACATTGATCATAATATACAGCCTCCTCTTCTGGGCCTTATTCCTGCCATTTTCTGCAAAGGTCCAGCAAGTCATTTTTTTGTGATTTATTGTTTTATACATAAAAGCATCTTACATAATGAAAGAAACATTCTGTGAAAACATATCCTTGATATTTTGAATACTGAATAATACTGAACTTAATGATTTGACAGACAGGGTTACAGCTGAAACATTAAAGACCTGGAACCTTAACACACATTATTTATAACTCATAGCGATCTATAAACTCAGACTAAGTGACAACATTAAAGTTATCATGCAGTTACAGAATCTGTTGCATTTCTTAGGGATGCACAAATCATTATTTCAGTACCGTTATCATTCAGATTCAGATTAATGTGTTACAGTAACAGCTGAAGCTGAGAAGCATTACGACATTTCGCTAAATAATGTGATCTTAAACGACAGTAATTATAGTTAAACTAAAGTTTGGGGTAAAACTGTGGTTATTTAAATGGTAATCAGTTAGCCAAACAACACATGGTTACACTTTTACTATAATAAAACCATGGTTGATTTTCGTAAGGGATGTTTCACCAAAGCTAACTTGATTAAAAGTTCATGCTCTTTAATTTCACAGTTGTCTTAATAACAGTCATAGTTTAAATCGTTATAAACTAACACAGATAGCAGCTGTGCTGATCATTGATCTTACCTGTGCGATGAGTGATGATATCGTCAGAAAAGACTTCGGTCAGGAGGAGAAAAGGCTTCAATGTGCAGTGTTTTTTATATATAACTAAGTACATGTAACATGTGGCTATTATTTTATACTTAGAATGATATATTTTCCAATACCGTCGTTGTCGTCGACCTGTGTTAAAGGGGCTTGAGTTTGACAAATTCCAACATTATGAGGACTTCTAGCGGTCAGCCAATCAGAAGCCGCGATTCATACACACGTATTAATAATTAATGAGGAGGCGCAGTACCAAGTCCGTCCTACAGAGGCGCACTTCCGATACACACGTCATACACAAATTCAGGTCTATGTGAATTATAAAGACATGTGGAGAAATTTTGGATTTTAGCTCCCCCTAGCTTCTGGAGCACTTCTACATTCCCCGAATTATGAGGACATCGGCCCTGTCCTCATAATACAAAATGTCCTCATAATGTGGCGTGTATTCATGTCAAATGTCCCCGTAAATCACATAGGCGCACACACACACACACACACACACACACACACACACACACACAGAGAGAGAGAGAAAGAGAGTTTCAAAAATAACACAACACTGCTACCTTTTAGTGAGGGGAGGGCAGACAGAGAATAAATATTCAGAAGACATATATTAAATAAAATAAATACATTGATCTGAAAAATAGTATGATTATTTTAAAGCTATTTGGTTACATTTTAATAAAACATTGTTTTAGTATGTTTTTAAACACACACACTGTCACGGAGCGCACACCTGTCACTGAGTGCGCGTCTTCACCTCCCTCCGGTCTCACACGCTCCTTGTCACCGGAGTTCTAGAACTGCAATTCCCATCATTCCCCTCTGCTATCATTAGTTCCCAGCCCTGTCTGGTTGTCTATTCATTATCCTCACATCCACCTGTTTATCACCTGTTAGTTTTCTTTGTTCTTTGTGAAGTGTTGTTTTGCCATGCTGCATGTTGCTACGTGTTTCCTTTGTGGTTTACTTCTGAGATTCCTTGTTTCATCATCTGTATTAATAAAGTTCTGCAGATGGATCCGCTTGCCTCTACTTCGTCATTACAGAACACTTCACCACCACAGGATCCAGCAGACTTCCAGAGTCTTGTTTCCGAGGTTCGTGCCCAGGCATCTGTGTTAGTCACACACCAACAACAGCTGGTCAAGTTGACGAATCTCACCGAGGAACTTGTCAAGTCAGTTCATGCTCTCACTCTACAGAGCGCGGACGCTCACTCAGTTCAAGCTCCCGCTGCACCTGCGCACCTCCCATCAAGCGTGAGTACCGCTTCAAACAATCCCAGATTATCTCTACCTGAGAAGTTTAATGGTTCACCGGCTGCCTGTAGAGGATTTCTGTTGCAGTGTGAATTATTCATCAGCCAGCAACCCCAGCTGTACCCCAATGACGCGTCCCGCGTTTCATTTATCTGCTCTTTACTCACCGGGAGGGCGTTGGAGTGGGCAACGGCTCTCTGGTCGGGTGGTCATCATACATTTCCCTCCTATAATGTGTTTATGTCTCAATTCAGAGAGGTGTTTGAACATCCCGCGGGCGGCAAGGAACCAGGGGAACTGCTTCTCGCATTAAGTCAAGGAGATTCCACCGCGGCTGATTACACGCTTTCCTTCCGCACCCTGGCAGCACAGACGGGGTGGACCGAGGAACCTCTTAAACTGCTGTATCGAAGGGGTCTAAAGACTAATCTGCAGGGGGAACTGGCTTGTCGTGACGAGGGGATGTCTCTTGGAGAACTAATGGAGCTGGCCATTCGTCTCGATAACCTCATTCGCTCTCGACGTACGCCTCTCTCATCCAGTCTGCTCGCCTATCCTTCCTCGGGCACGGAGTACGAGCCCATGCAGGTCGGCTTCACACATCTCACTACGGAGGAACGTGAGAGAAGGATGCGGAATAAATTATGCCTGTACTGTGGCCAGGCCGGTCATCAGAGAGCTTCATGTCCTGTGAGATCCCGATCCCGTGATACTTCTGCGGTGAGTCCTTTGAATAAGTCTCCCAACTCTCTAACCCTCGAGGTTTCATTTTATTTTAATGGAAATAATTGTGAAACAAGAGCTTTAATTGACTCTGGTGCCGCTGGTAATTTTATCGATTTGGAGTTTGCCTTGTCTAAAAATATCTCTCTCATTCCTTGTGAGTCTCATGTGGTAGTGGCCGCTCTGGATGGACGCCCCCTGGGGACAGGGGAGGTTCAATACATCACGCAGCCTCTCACGCTCAACTCCGGATCTCGTCACACGGAGAGAATTCAGTTGTACACGATCAACTCACCCCTTCATCCAGTGATTTTGGGATTGCCATGGCTGGAGAGACACAACCCTCTAATTTCCTGGAGCGACAGGAGAATCACTGAATGGTCCCCTTTCTGTCATGACCACTGTCTGCCTGCTCTCCATAGTCCTGAATCTAGCCACAGTTCGCGTGAGAGAGTGAATCTGCAAGGTGTGCCTGCTGTATATCACGACCTAGCCCAGGCATTCAGCGAGAGAGAGGCTTCACTTTTACCTCCGCACCGGCCCAGCGACTGCGCTATTGAATTTCTACCTGGCGCCGTTCCCCCGCACGGCCGTGTGTATCCACTTTCACGACCGGAGACAGAGGCTATGAGAGTGTATATCGAGGAACAGCTTGCTAAGGGATTTATCACCTCCTCCACATCTCCGGCATCCGCAGGGTTTTTCTTCGTCAAAAAGAAGGACGGGAGTCTCCGGCCCTGCATCGATTTCCGTGGTCTCAATGAGGTAACTGTGAAGTATCGTTATCCCCTGCCTTTAGTCCCTGCAGCTCTGGAGATGCTTCGCTCAGCTCGTTACTTCACCAAACTAGATTTGAGGAACGCCTATAACCTCATTCGCATACGGAGGGGTGACGAGTGGAAGACGGCCTTTTCTACGACCACAGGCCACTATGAATATCAAGTTACGCCGTTCGGGCTGTCTAATAGTCCTTCTGTATTCCAGTCTTTCGTTAATGAGGTCTTCCGTGACATGCTGAATCAGAATGTGATTGTTTATATTGATGATATTCTGATTTTTTTAGAGACCCTCGACGATCATGTACGGGACGTGCGTGCAGTTCTCAAGCGCTTGATTGAGAATCAGCTATACGCCAAAACTCAGAAATGCGAGTTTCATCAGACTCGGATCACCTTCCTGGGATATGTCATCAGCGCTGAGGGGGTTCTCATGGACGACAGCAAGGTTAAAGCCGTGGTGGACTGGTCTCAACCTTCTTCTGTGAAAGAATTACAGCGATTCCTGGGGTTTGCAAACTTTTATCGTAGATTTATCCGTAACTTCAGTCTCATTGTGTCTCCCCTCACATCTCTTCTCCGAGGAGGGGGAAAGCGCTTCCGGTGGTCTCCTGAGTGCACTGCAGCGTTTAATCAGCTGAAGGAGAGATTCACTGCCGCACCCATCCTCCATCATCCAGACTCGGAGAGGGAGTTCATCGTGGAAGTGGACGCCTCGAACACTGGAGTGGGTGTGATTCTGTCCCAACGTCACGGTAATCCTGCGAGAATGTTTTTGCAATTATGATGTGGGTGACCGGGAACTTCTAGCCATGAAGGCTGCTCTGGAGGAGTGGAGGCACTGGCTGGAGGGGGCACGTCAACCTTTCACCGTCCTCACGGACCACCGAAACCTCGAATACATCAGGTCCGCCAAGCGTTTGAATGCTCGTCAGGCTCGATGGTCACTATTTTTCTCTCGTTTCAATTTCAGGATCACATACAGACCTGGGTCCAAAAACGGGAAGGCCGATGCCCTGTCTCGTCAGTTCGAGGATTCCAACGAAATCAGCCAACCAGAAACCATCTTACCACCCACTCTGATCGTGGCACCTGTGCAGTGGGATATCATCTCGGAGGTCACTGAGGCTCAACAAGCTCTTCCTGTACCGCCCGAGTGTCCTGTGGATCGCCTTTTCGTGCCACTCGAGCTCCGTGAGCGGGTACTTCAATGGGTTCACTGCACTCCCAGCGCTGGACATCCAGGTATCTCGGCTATGGTACAGTTAGTCTCCAACCGCTTCTGGTGGTCCACACTCCGGGCTGATGTTATCAAATTTATCCATCAATGTCCCATCTGTAACACAGTTAAATCTTCCCACCTTAAACCAGCCGGTCTCTTACAGCCACTTCCAGTTCCTCAACGCCCGTGGTCGCACATCGCTGTGGATTTCGTAACGGATTTACCTCAGTCTCAGGGATTTACCACAGTTCTGTCAGTCGTGGATCGCTTCTCCAAGTCCTGTCTGTTCATCCCCCTTAAGGGTCTACCTACTGCCATGCAGACTGCGGAGGAGCTTCTCAATCATGTGTTTCGTCTTTTCGGCATCCCCGAGGACATCGTCTCCGACCGTGGTCCTCAGTTCACCTCACGTGTTTGGAGTGGACTCTGCTCCAAGCTCAATATCAACGTCAGCCTCACCTCCGGATACCACCCACAGTCTAACGGTCAGGTTGAAAGGTTGAACCAGGACCTCATTCGCTTTCTGCAGACATACTGTCATGAGAACCAACAGGACTGGAGCCGATTCCTGGTTTGGGCTGAGTATGCCCAGAATTCCCTGGTAAAGCCAGCCACAGGTCTAACACCTTTCCAATGTGTCCTAGGTTTTCAACCCCCTCTCTTCCCGTGGGCTGGAGAGCCGTCAGACCTCCCTGCGGTGGATACGTGGTTGCAACGCAGTGAGGCCACTTGGAATACCGCTCATGTCCATCTGCAACGTGCCATCCGCCGCTTTCGTTTTCATGCAGATCAAAGGAGACGTGAGGGTCCTAGGTACAGGTCCGGACAGTGGGTGTGGCTTTCCTCCCGTGATTTACGTTTAAAGCTCCCCAGCAAGAAACCCTCCCCTCGCTTCATTGGGCCCTTCAAGATCCTTCGGCAGATCACTCCGGTCTCGTTTCGTCTGGCTCTCCCAGCACATTATAAAATCTCACCCACTTTTCATATGTCTCTTCTCAGACCCGCTGCCGCTCCCAGGAGAGAGGAGGTCCAAGAGGGGGTCGGTTCCGTGCAGGCTCCCCCAATTGAAGTCGGAGGCGAGGAGGTGTACCGGATACGAGACATGCTGGACTCCAGACGCCGCGGCAGGGTACTACAATATCTGATTGACTGGGAGGGCTGCGGTCCTGAGGAACGTTCCTGGGTCAGATCTCAGGATATCCTGGACCCTGCTGTTCTTACCACTTACCATCACACTCACCCAGATCTTCCTGCTCCCAGACCCCGTGGTAGACCCCGTCGTCGTCCAGGTCCTCGCTTCCGGAGCCGCTCGCAGGGAGGGGGCTCTGTCACGGAGCGCACACCTGTCACTGAGTGCGCGTCTTAACCTCCCTCCGGTCTCACACGCTCCTTGTCACCGGAGTTCTAGAACTGCAATTCCCATCATTCCCCTCTGCTATCATTAGTTCCCAGCCCTGTCTGGTTGTCTATTCATTATCCTCACATCCACCTGTTTATCATTATCCACCCTTTATCTGGACTGCCTTGTTCTTTGTTCTTTGTGAAGTGTTGTTTTGCCACGCTGCATGTTGCTACGTGTTTCCTTTGTGGTTTATATCTGAGATTCCTTGTTTCATTATCTGAGTTAATAAAGTTCTGCAGATGGATCCGCTTGCCTCTACTTCGTCATTACACACACATACACGTTGTAATACCAGTGTAATACCCATGTCATTATACAAATGTGTGTCCTCATAAATCACATAAACAAGAGAGAGAGAGAGAGAGAAACAAGTTTTTTTTATCCTGCTTCAAAACTAATACAATGCTGCCATCTTGTGTTCATTGAGGGGAGGGCAGCACACACAGACACAGAATAGATTATTCAAAGAAATATTTTAAATAAATAAATATATTGATCTGAAAAATAGTACAGTCATTTTAAATAAATCCAAGTTCAATTACTGAACATACAATCTTAATTTAATTGAAATCAAAATATGATTTTACAAGATATGAGAGAATTTCTGTTCCCCTTTTTTGTCCTTATTTAATCCCTCGCCATGGCAACACCGTTTGAGATATCCAATATCCGTTCACATTTTAGCATCTTCAGTATCTTTCTTTCATGTTGACCGAGTTTGGTGGAGATTGAATAAATCGCCTACGAGGAGAACGTAAAAACTCAGAGACCGATTTAACCCAAAACTCACGTTAAAACCAAAATATCTGACTTCCTGTTGGTCGGAGCTAATGATTGTAAATTAGAAAGTTGTCCGGCTCATTGAGAACAATTTATGTACTGAGTTTGGTGACTGAAGATAAAACGAACCCCCCCACTTTCGTCAAAAGGCGTCGCTATAGAGCCCCTCATCCCCGCCCGTTTCTGAGGCTTTACCCATGTGTACTGACTGACATCTCTGATGTGTGTGTTGAGTTTCAAGCAATTTCAAGCAATTTCAAGCATGCTAAGAGCCTCAAAACAGCCAAAAGATTATTAAACTTTGACACGTTGCCATGCCAACAGTATTTAAAATTTCAGGAATCCATTTCATACGTCTCTATCTGCCATGTTTTCACATTATACTGATGAAGTTTGAAGTAAACCGGGTGAAAATAAGATGGTGATTCAAAGCATTTTTGAAAGTGACACACTTCCTGCTGCCAGTTGGTGGCGCTTTAACTTTGACTCACAAAAGTCATATCCATGTGATCGGCTTCCTACAACAAACACACAGCTGAAGTTTCATCCAAATCATTCAATGTTTGCACAAGTTATAACACACTTCCTGTTTCCCTTTTCTCGCCATAAATTCGTTGCTTCGCCACGGCCAAACCATTTGAGATATCAAAAACCGCTCGCAATTTAGCATCCTCTATGTCTTGACTTCATGCTGACCGAGTTTGGTGCCGATCGAAACAATGGCCTTGGAGGAGTATATTAAATTCCAGAGCATGCGTTTTCTGAACAACCCAAAATAGCTCACTTCCTGTTGGGCTGACACGTAACTTAGAGCACGAAAGTTGTTTGGCCCAATGAGGTCTATATGTGTACCGAGTTTCATACATGTACGTGCAAGTGTGTTTGATATATGGACCAAGTTTTCAGACCCCACTTTAGGGGGCGCTGTCGAGCCCCCCTGCCACGCCCGGGTACCAGCTTCAGCCCGGCTCTGATGGCCGCACATTCCGATGTGTGTGCAAAGTTTCAAGAGTTTTTGAGCATGGTAAGGGGCCCAAAAGTGCCCGAGAAGTCGATAAAATAATAATAATAATAATTAAAGCTGCGAGCAGCGATGACGGGCCCAAGCCGGTGGCACCGCCACCCCGGTGGCATCAGTTTAACTGTGCACGGCAGGCAATAGGCATTTAAAATGGGAAAACATAAAAGGACTATGTCAAAGTCATCTGAATTCACCACATTAACTGCAGCTGTTGGTGCTGCTATGACCACAAACCACAACAGCCACATCTATGAGATCAATTAAATTTATATGAATTTCATGTCAGATTATGTCAAAGGTCAAATTGGAATGAGTTCAGAATACCATTCGAATGCTGATGTTGTTTTATTCTAACACTTCTCTTCATGTGTTTTTGAGCTACCTTAGCTACCGTTTGTGCACCAATCTTATGACCATAAAACATGCTTTCATTTCAATATGGGTGGTCCAATAAATTTTTTTTAATAAAAAATGTATAAATGGAGCCAAATCACAGAAACTGCAAAGATGATTTTAATATCAGTGTCAGGTAAGAGTAAGATGCGTGTCTACATTTATTGGAAGTTTATTATAAATAGCCACTTTTATAAAATCATGTGAAATTTATGTTTTAATACATTTATATTATATCAGTAAATAATTAATTTAAAGATATGTGCATGATACGTGATCTTGGCAAACACATCACATGACGTTTTTATTTCAAGTGATAGTTATTTGTGATAGCCTATATGAAAGGGTTAAATTATGATCATCAAGAGAGAAAGTCACACACACACACACACACACACACACACACACACACACACACACACACACACACACACACACACACACACACACGTTTGTTTTTGTGAAATGTGAGGACATTCCATAGGCGTAATGGTTTTTATACCGTACAAACCGTATTTTCTATCCCCTTACACTGCCCCTAAACCTACCCATCACACACACACACACACACACACACACACACACACACACACACACACTGCCCCTGTCCCTAAACCTAACCCTCACAGGAGACTGTGCAGTTCACTTTCTGTGAAAAAAACCTTGTTCTGTATGATTTATAAGCATTTTGAAAAGTGAGGACATGGGGAACGTCCTCATATTTCACCCTCTTTTTGTAATACCTATGTCATTATACACATTTGTGTCCTGATATTTCACAAAAACATGCCCACACACACACACACACAATGATAGAGTGAGAGTGAGGGGGAGGGGAAGGACTGAGAGAAAGGCACACACACAAACTCACAGGGTGAGAGAGAGACCCCCCCCCCCCCCACACACACACACACACACACACACACAGAGATAGAGAGGGGGAAGGGGAAAGACAGGCAGATGGCATTCCATAGACTTAATGGTTTGTATACTGTACAAACTGTACATTCTATCCCCCTACACTACCCCTAAGCCTACATATCGCACACACACACACACACACACACACACTACCCCTAAACCTACCATCACAGAAAACATTCTGCATTTTTACATTTTTATTAAAAAATTGTTTAGTATGCTGTTAAAGCTATTTTGATTTACGGGGACACATGAAATGTCTTCATAAACCATGATTATGTTGTAATAAACACCCCTCCAGCACACCCATTTCTGAGGCTTTGCCCATTTCCACTGACGGACATCTCTGATGTGTGTGTTGAGTTTCAAGTAATTTCAAGCATTCTAAGAGGAATTATACATATATTCACGTTCAAACAAAAATATCTGACTTCCTGTTGGTCAGAGCTAATGACTGTAAAGTAGAAAGTATTTAAAATATCAGGAATCCATTCGTATGTCTATATCTGCCATGTTTTGTCATTATACTGATGAAGTTTGAAGTAAATCGGGGGAAAACATGACAGTGATTTAACATTTTTGAAAGTTACACACTTCCTGCTGCCAGTTGGTGGCCACACACACACACACACACACACACACACACACACACACACACACACACACACACACACACACACACACACACACACACACACACACACACAGTGAGAAAGTGAGAGTGAGGGGGGGAGGGGAAGGAAAGGCAGAGGACATTGCATAGACTTAATGGTTTTTATACTGCACAAACTGTACATGCTATCCCCCTACACTACACTAAATATACATGATAATGACATGACAGAATATACACAGTTAAGAACTGTATAACTATACTTATAAGTTACATTTGTATAATGTAACCGTAAACCAGAGCTTATTGTACCACATATAGGCGCTAAATGCAGCTGCATTAAAAGGAGCGGAGCTGCCGCTGCTAACAAGCGGTGTCCGGTTACAAAAGTGTGTGCGCAGGTTTAGCTCTATATAACAAGTGTTAATATGCCGATCAGACATGATACATTTTTCCATCAACATACATTACAAGCAAATATTTTCTATAAACGAATAAACATTGTTAATAACTGAATGATTATTCAAATAGGTGAGCATTAAGCTATTGTATGTTGACACAAAAATACTTCTGAGGTGACATCAACTGAATTACTCGATGACACACTCTGAAACACATCTACAATGACAATAACTATTATTACTTACGGAGTTATTAACGCACAGAAATACCACACAAGGAAAAACAGACTTTTGAGGAATAAACAAGCCAGGAAAACTCCGTATAACTCTGTTACTGGAGCTGCTGAGATGAAAACTCTCTGCGCATGCACCAGACAAGTCTGAACAAGTTGACGCGCACAGTGTTAAAACCGGTTAAAACGCGAAAGGCGAAGCTTGAATTTACGGGTATGTCCCTCTTTGGCTAATGTACTTTCAAGATGGAGGGGCAACATAGCGACCACCGTTAGATCCCATTACCTTATGTATTTTCAATGGCATATTATAAACTTACGAGAATACTTTATTACTTGAAAGAAGTAAATATACATTAATGAGCACATATATTTTTGAAAGAACTAAGTGTTTTTAGCTAAGAATAGACTAAAAAAGTTACACAGTGTAGCTTTAAAAAAATCTTTACATAAACCCAAAATAATAAATGTTATATTTACCCATGGCCTTCCCTGTTATACAGAAATGTAATAGTTATCAAACCTTCCTCAACTGCATAAATAATAAATGAAATATAGATGAATCATCATTAAAGCTACAATTTTCTCTGTTCCCGTTGTTCTTTGATGAACATTAATGACAGGCATCATCAGTGCTCCTGTCACTTTAAGAACAACCACGGATCTCACGCGCGGTCCCGCGCATCTCATTTCCTCACAACTCTTTAAAGTTCATTTAAGACGTTATTTAACTAATTTAAGACTCTAATATGAGAATACTCAAAATCCTCTGTGTTATTGTTTGTTCAAGAGCAAAAGAGAACTCGATGTGAGCAGGAAACTGACGCGAGTCTATCTATGCGTCGAGTGTGTGTGTGTGTGTGTGTGTGTGTGTGTGTCAGTGTCCCTTGATTGGCTGACATGAGACGCATCCACACAGACAGGACACTGACACACGCACATACACACACACACACACACACACACACACACACACACACACACACACACACACACACACAGGACACTGACACACACACACACACACACACACACACACACACACACACACAGACAGGACACTGGCATACAGCGCGCTCTCTTGTGTCTTGTCGCGCTTGGAAGCATTTACATGAATAGGAGCGTGGTGATCATGTAACGCTAAGCAAAAATGGATATAAAAACGGACGCTGTGTTATTTGCGTTAAATATTTTTAATGCGTTAAGCTTCCGTTTCACGTTGACCGAGTTTAGTGGAGATTGAATAAATCACCTACAAGGAGAACGTGAAAACTCAGACCCTGAATTATACAAATATTCACATTCAAACAAAAACTTTCTGTGAAAAAAAGACACTTATAAACAGACACTTGTAGAAAATAATGTGAATTTTTTTAAAAAATAAATTTGAACTATGTCAGTAAATAATGAATTTAAAGACAAATGTGTCAAAAGTGATCTTTGCAAACACAGCACATGACCTTCTGTAAAGCACATGTATAGAAAACACACTCACACTCCTCTGTTTTAAAAAAAGAGTTCTGTCTGAATGAGTACATGAAATCACGGCTGTCAGGTGATAAGAATTGTAACTCAAATGTCATTTAGAAAATGAGTCCTGTAGTGATATAGTGTCATAGTTCATGTCCACATTAACCACTACGTTGTAATACCAGTGTAATACCCATGTCTTCATACACATTTGTGTCCTCATAAATCACAAAAACAAGCACAGAGAGAGAGAGAGAGAAAGGGAGTTTCAAAAATAATACAACACTGCCACCTTTTGGTGATAGAGGGGAGGGCACACAAACAGCCAAAAACATTATTAAACTTTGACATGTTGCCATGGCAGCATTATTTGAAATATCAGGAATTCATTCATATGTCTCTATCTGTCATGTTTTCACATTATACTGATGAAGTTTGAAGTCAATCGGGTGCAAATAAGATGGGGATTCAAAGCATTTTTGAAAGTGACACACTTCCTGCTGCCAGTTGGTGGCGCTATAACTTTGACTCACAAAAGTCATATCCATGTGATCGGCCTCTTACAACGAACACACAGCTGAAGTTTCATCCAAATCAGTCAATGTTTGCACAAGTTATTACACACTTCCTGTTTACCTTTTCTCGCCATAAATTCGTTGCTTCGCCACGGCCAAACCGTTTAAGATATCAAAAATCCGTTCGCAATTTAGCATCCTCTGTGTCTTGACTTCATGCTGACCGAGTTTGGCACTGATTGAAACAATGGCCTCGGAGGAGTATATTAAATTCCAGAGCATGTGTTTTCAGAACAACCCATATTAGCTCACTTCCTGTTGGGCTGACACGTAACTTAGAGCACGAAAGTTGTTTGGCCCGATGAGGTCTATATGTGTACCGAGTTTCATACATGTACGTGCAAGTGTGTTTGATATATAGACCAAGTTTTCAGACACCACTTTAGGGGGCGCTGTCGAGCCCCCCTGCCACGCCCGGGTACCAGCTTCAGCCCGGCTCTGATGGCCGCGCATTCCGATGTGTGTGCAAAGTTTCAAGAGTTTTTGAGCATGGTAAGGGCCCCAAAAGTGCCCGAGAAGTCGATAAAATAATAATAATAAGAAACAGAGGAAGAACAATAGGGCTCTGCGCCCTTTCAGGGCTTGGGCCCTAATAATATTAAAGCTGCGAGCAGCGATGACGGGCTCAAGCCGGTGGCACCGCCACGCCGGTGGCATCAGCTTAACTGTGCACAGCAGGCAATAGGCATTTAAAATGGGAAAACATAAAAGGACTATGTCAAAGTAACCTGAATTCACCACATTAACTGCAGCAGTTGGTGCTGCTATGACCACAACAGCCACATCTATGAGATCAAATCAATTTAAATTAATTTCATGTCAGATGATGTCAAAGGTCAAATTGGAATGAGTTCACAATACCATTCAAATGCTGATGTTGTATTATTCTAAGACTTCTCTTCATATGCATATCAGAGTGTCCGCGGGGTCTTGAAAAGTATTAAAAGTTGATAAATCCATTTTTGGAAAATTAAGGCCCTTAAAAGGTATTAAAAAGTCTTAATCACGATTTTATGAGGCAACCTCCCGCAGTTTCTCTTGAAGCCAATACGGAAGTGCCTCAAACTGCAATTCATCGACTGGCCGCTAGGGACAGGATCCAGAAGGGAGCAGAATCTCATTGAGCCCCATGTTAAAATGCCCAACTTTAGAGCAGAATAAAACATGTTTACAGCCTGGTACAAATTGTGCTTTTGGTCTGTACGGCTGTACTTTTTACATTTTTATTAAAAAATTGTTTAATATGCTGTTAAAGCTATTTTGATTTACGGGGACACATGAAATGTCTTTATAAACCATGATTATGTTGTAATAAACACCCCTCCACCTATATATGTTATATATATATTATGTTATATATACCATGATTATATCCCAGAATAATAAATGTTATATTTACCCATGGCCTTCCCTGTTATACAGAAATGTAATAGTTATCAAACCTTCCTTAACTGCATAAATAATAAATGAAATATAGATGAATCATCATTAAAGCTACAATTTTCTCTATTCCCGTTGTTCTTTGATGAACATTAATGACAGGCATCATCAGTGCTACTGTCACTTTAAGAACAACCGCGGATCTCACGCGCGGTCCCGCGCATCTCATTTCCTCACAACTCTTTAAAGTTCATTTAAGACGTTATTTAACTAATTTAAGACTCTAATATGAGAATACTCAAAATCCTCTGTGTTATTGTTTGTTCAAGAGCAAAAGAGAACTCGATGTGAGCAGGAAACTGACGCGAGTCTATCTATGCGTCGAGTGTGTGTGTGTGTGTGTGTGTGTGTGTGTGTGTCAGTGTCCCTTGATTAGCTGACATGAGACGCATCCACACAGACAGGACACTGACACACACACATACACACACACACACACACACACACACACACACACACACACACACACACACACACACACACACACACACACACACACACACACACACACACACACACAGAGAGAGAGACAGAGAGAGAGAGAGAGAGACAGACAGACAGACAGACAGACAGAGAGAGAGAGAGAGAGAGAGAGAGAGAGAGAGAGAGAGAGAGAGAGAAACAAGGTTTTTTTATCCTGCTTCAAAACTAATACAATGCTGCCATCTTGTGTTCATTGAGGGAAGGGCAGCACACACATGCAGGCACATTAGACTATTCAAATAAATATTTATAAAAAATATATATATTCTTCAGAAAAATATTATAGTAATTTTAAATTAATCTAAATTCAATTACCAAACATACAATCTTAATTTAATTGAAATCAAAATATGATTTTACAAGATATTAGACAATTTCTGTTCCCCTTTTTTGTCCTTATTTAATCCCTCGCCATGGCAACACCGTTTGAGATATCCAATATTCGTTCGCATTTTAGCATCTTCCGTATCTTTGTTTCATGTTGACCGAGTTTGGTGGAGATTGAATAAATCGCCTACGAGGAGAACGTAAAAACTCAGACCCCGATTTAACCAAAAATTCACCTTCAAACCAAAATATCTGACTTCCTGTTGGTCGGAGCTAATGACTGTAAATTAGAAAGTTGTCCGGCTCGATGAGGTCAATATATATACTGAGTTTGGTGATTGTAGATGAAACGAAGCCCTTCACTTTTGTCAAAAGGTGGCGCTAGAGAGCCCCTCATCCCCGCCCGTTTCTGAGGCTTTGCCCATGTGTACTGACTGACATCTCTGATGTGTGTGTTGAGTTTCAAGCAGTTTCAAGCAATTTCAAGCATGCTAAGAGCCTCAGAACAGCCAAAAGATTATTAAACTTTGACACGTTGCCATGGCAACAGTATTTGAAATTTTAGGAATCCATTTCATACGTCTCTATCTGTCATGTTTTCACATTATACTGATGAAGTTTGAAGTAAATCAGGTGAAAATAAGATGGTGATTCAAAGCATTTTTGAAAGTGACACACTTCCTGCTGCCAGTTGGTGGCGCTATAACTTTGACTCACAAAAGTCATATCCATGTGATCGGCCTCTTACAAAAAACACACAGCTGAAGTTTCATCCCAATCAGTCAATATTTGCACAAGTTAAAACACACTTCCTGTTTCCCTTTTCTCGCCATAAATTCGTTGCTTCGCCACAGCCAAACCATTTGACATATAAAAAATCCGCTCGCAATTTAGCATCCTGGATATGTTCACTTCATGCTGACCGAGTTTGGCAATGATCGAAACAATGGCCTCGGAGGAGTATATTAAATTCCAGAGCATGGGTTTTCCGAACAACCCATAATAGCTCACTTCCTGTTGGGCTGACGCATAACTATGAGCACGAAAGTTGTTCGGCCCGATAAGGTCTATATGTGTACAGAGTTTCATACATGTACGTGCAAGTGTGTTTGATATATGGACCAAGTTTCTGAACGCGTTCTAGGGGGCGCTGTCGAGTCCCCCTGCCACGCCCAGGTACCAGCTTCAGCCCGGCTCTGATGGCCGCGCATTCCGACGTGTGTGCAAAGTTTCAAGAGTTTTCGAGCATGTTAAGTTCCCCAAAAGTACCCGAGAAGTCGAAAAAATAAATAAAAAAATAAAAAATAAAAAGAATTAAAGCTGCGAGCAGCGATGACGGGCCCAAGCCGGTGGCACCGCCACGCCGGTGGCATCAGCTTAACTGTGCACGGCAGGCAATATGCATTTAAACAGGAGAATATTTTAGAATCGCTCGAATATGCCACATTTACCGCAGCAACTGGTGCCACTATCACCACAAGCCACACCCATGATGTAATTTAAATCTAGATTAATTTTAATATCATAGGATAAAATAAATAAAAGTTATCTTTTCCTGCTCAAAATTTTGTAAGTCCAGAAGGCCAGTATTTAATTCAAGGTGTTTGTAGTTCTTTTTTACCTATTCACACTAAAGTAGGGATGAAACGGTATGGAAATTTAACATCACGATTATAGTGACCCAAATTATCACGGTTATCAATATTATCACGGTTTTGTTCAAACAAGATGAAAGTGTTCAAAAAGAACAGATGCACACACTTAAAACATTTCAACAAGTTTTATATTTGAAATTAAACAAACAACAAATAACTAAAGCAGCTCTAAGCACTTTTTTAAGCTAGATTCTGTGGGATTTCTTTACTTAATGGCCGTCGTCAATAGCAACGCATAACGCATAAATAATAATAATTTGTCGTAAATATAATCTCTAATATTATCTCTGTAAATATATTCTCAATAAATATTCTCATCAGTGTTCAGCTATGATGCATTTAAATCAAGCATATTTTGTGTTAGAGCCCAAACAGTATCCAAGTGAAATAATGCATATCCATATTTCCATATGATTTGACAGTTTATTTTATTAAATATCAAAATGTGTGCATCATACCTGACACCTAGATGAACACTTTACAGTCAGTTTTATGACTGTCATTCTCTTTAAATGCTAGTGAAGTTTGGTAACGTTATACACGTTTCAATGTTGTATGTAACTTTGCAGACGGTCCCTAACTTCGCCAGCGTTATGCCAGTCATATCAGATGCGCTGTGGTTCTGCTGTGTTTTTTTTAAACCATTTTACCTAAATCACCAAAATAATAAATGTTATATTTACCCATGGCCTTCCCTGTTATACAGAAATGTAATAGTTATCAAACCTTCCTTAACTGCATAAATAATAAATGAAATATAGATGAATCATCATTAAAGCTACAATTTTCTCTGTTCCCGTTGTTCTTTGATGCACATTAATGACAGGCATCATCAGTGCTCCTGTCACTTTAAGAACAACCGCGGATCTCACGCGCGGTCCCGCGCATCTCATTTCCTCACAACTCTTTAAAGTTCATTTAAGACGTTATTTAACTAATTTAAGACTCGAATATGAGAATACTCACAATCCTCTGTGTTATTGTTTGTTCAAGAGCAAAAGAGAACTCGATGTGAGCAGGAAACTGACGCGAGTCTATCTATGCGTCGAGTGTGTGTGTGTGTGTGTGTGTGTCAGTGTCCCTTGATTAGCTGACATGAGACGCATCCACACAGATAGGACACTGACACACACACACACACACACACACACACACACACACACACACACACACACACACACACACAGCATACCGCAGCATAGCCATACAGTTTAAGTTCACCTACACTTTATATTAATAAAAAGGTTTACAGTGCAAATACTGTTGTTGCATATACTGTGCATAAAATTTGAAAACATTTGCAAAAAACACCACTGTATCATTAAATTTTTTTTAAACCTTTAAGTAACCATTTTTTAAACATCTATAAACATTACTTTTACATAGATAGACGGACCAGATATTCCTAACACTTTGGGAATACTTAAGGGTTACTAGTTGTTTTGTAAACTGTCTATAAACATTATCTGGATGGTTATTATAAAGTTGCAACCGATGACTATAATACCTTGTTAAATAGTTAATAAACAGTACCAGTAAAACGTGGGCAGTACCAGTAAAACATGTAAACAGTACCAGTCAAACATGTGGGTTGTCCTGATACTGTACTTCAAAATGTAACAGTGTAAAAATTGCCACAGAATAAAGTAATTGTTCAAGATCTATTGGTAACTCATAAAAATAATGTCATATTTGCATAAACTGTCACTACCGTATATATCCCGACACTAGCACATTAAGATAAGCTATGAAAAAAATCATGTTCCTCTGCCTCTTTCTGGTTAAATAATGTTTATAATAATTGTTAATATAGCATGCTATATTAACTATTCCAGGTTATTTATGCATAGCATAAATAATAGTTAGTAGAGCATGCTATGCCACTTTCATCAAAACCTATTACAAAGCTTTAGCAATCTCATGTCATTCCGTCTTTTCGAAAAAAAAAGTTGCACTAACTGTTCGTTACAAGCAGCATTTGCCGTCAGGCAGGTAACTATAGCTAACATAAACATATTTTTGCTAGCCTACCTGCTGCAAACTTACACTTTTTTTGTACAAGACAAGTAGAGCTATTTTATCCAGTGTAATTTATCACATACCACTATCTTGTTTTTTTTTATCCTCCTCTTCCTTTCTCTATTTTCTTTTCTGGCTTCCTGAAGCATAAAATTCCGCTTAAAATCCGAAGATTTTGTATTTTGCCGCAGCAGAGATCGCGTGGTTGGCTGGCTGCTGTCAGCGACTTCTGAGAGGGGCCCCTTAAGGGGGATCCCGATAACAGTGTCATTGCACTTTACTGCATTGACTATCAATGGGGCGCTCACACAGTTTGTCGTTTCATTTTATTCTTAACCTGTCGCTGTCTTGGGGCCCCAGGCCAGCTCGAGGCCCCAAGCAATTGCTTGGTTTGCCTGCCTTGTCGCGACGGGCCTGCACACACACACACACACACACACACACACACACACACACACACACACACACACACACACACACACACACACACACACACACACAGAAAGAGAGTTTAAAAAATAACACAACACTGCCACCCTTTAGTGAGGGGAGGGCAGACAGAGAATAAATATTCAGAAGA
The DNA here is from genome assembly GCF_949357685.1 of Gobio gobio. Taxonomy (NCBI): domain Eukaryota; kingdom Metazoa; phylum Chordata; class Actinopteri; order Cypriniformes; family Gobionidae; genus Gobio; species Gobio gobio. The sequence goes on along the minus strand of NC_137102.1, from coordinate 31,893,779 downwards.
AATATATTAAATAAAATAAATATATTGATCTGAAAAATAGTATGATAATTTTAAAGCTATTTGGTTACATTTTAATAAAACATTGTTTTAGTATGTTTTTAAACACACACACATACACGTTGTAATACCAGTGTAATACCCATGTCATTATACAAATTTGTGTCCTCATAAATCACATAAACAAGAGAGAGAGAGAGAAACAAGTTTTTTTTTGTCCTGCTTCAAAACTAATACAATGCTGCCATCTTGTGTTCATTGAGGGGAGAGCAGCAGACACAGAAAATATTATTCACAGAAATATTTTAAATAAATAAATATATTCATCTGAAAAATAGTATAGTCATTTTAAATTAATCTAAGTTCAATTACCAAACATACAATCTTAATTTAATTGAAATTAAAATATGATTTTACAAGATATGAGACAATTTCTGTTCCCCTTTTTTGTCCTTATTTAATCCCTCGCCATGGCAACACCGTTTGAGATATCCAATATTCGTTCGCATTTTAGCATCTTCCGTATCTTTGTTTCATGTTGACCGAGTTTGGTGGAGATTGAATAAATCGCCTACGAGGAGAACGTAAAAACTCAGACCCTGAATTACACAAATATTCACCTTAAAACCAAAATATCTGACTTCCTGTTGGTCGGAGCTAATGACTGTAAATTAGAAAGTTGTCCGGCTCGAAGAGAACAATATATGTACCGAGTTTGGTGACTGAAGATAAAACTAACCCCCCCACTTTTGTCAAAAGGTGGCGCTAGAGAGCCCCTCATCCCCGCCCATTTCTGATGCTTTGCCAATGTGTACTGACTGACATCTCTGATGTGTGTATTGAGTTTCAAGCAGTTTCAAGCAATTTCAAGCATGCTAAGAGCCTCAAAACAGCCAAAAGATTATTAAACTTTGACACGTTGCCATGGCAACAGTATTTGAAATTTCAGGAATCCATTTCATACGTCTCTATCTGTCATGTTTTCACATTATACTGATGAAGTTTGAAGTAAATGGGGTGAAAATAAGATGGTGATTCAAAGCATTTTTGAAAGTGACACACTTCCTGCTGCCAGTTGGTGGCGCTATAACTTTGACTCACAAAAGTCATATCCATGTGATCGGCCTCTTACAACGAACACACAGCTGAAGTTTCATCCAAATCAGTCAATTTTTGCTGACGTTATAACACACTTCCTGTTTCCCTTTTCTCGCCATAAATTCGTTGCTTCGCCACGGCCAAACCATTTGAGATATCAAAAATCCGCTCGCAATTTAGCATCCTGGATATGTTCTCTTGATGCTGACCGAGTTTGGCAATGATCGAAACAATGGCCTCGGAGGAGTATATTAAATTCCAGAGCATGTGTTTTCAGAACAACCCATAATAGCTCACTTCCTGTTGGGCTGACGCATAACTATGAGCACGAAAGTTGTTCGGCCCGATGAGGTCTATATGTGTACCGAGTTTCATACATGTACGTGCAAGTGTGTTTGATATATGGACCAAGTTTTCAGACCCCACTTTAGGGGGCGCTGTCGAGCCCCCCTGCCACGCCCGGGTACCAGCTTCAGCCCGGCCCTGATGGCCGCGCATTCCGACGCCTGTGCGAAGTTTCAAGAGTTTTCGAGCATGTTAAGTGCCCCAAAAGTACCCGAGAAGTCGAAAAAAAAAAAAAAAAAAAAAAAAAAAAAACAAAGAATAATCTGAGGAAGAACAATAGGGCTCTGCGCCCTTTCAGGCTTGAGCCCTAAAAAGAATAATCTGAGGAAGAACAATAGGGCTCTGCGCCCTTTCAGGCTTGAGCCCTAATTAAAGCTGCGAGCAGCGATGACGGGCCCAAGCCGGTGGCACCGCCACGCCGGTGGCATCAGCTTAACTGTGCACGGCAGGCAATATGCATTTAAACAGGAGAATATTTTAGAATCGCTCGAATATGCCACATTTACCGCAGCAACTAGTGCCACTATCACCACAAGCCACACCCATGATGTAATTTAAATATAGATGAATTGTAATGTCATAGGATCACATATAGGACCACATCTATGAGATCAATTACATTTAAATTAATTTCATGTCAGATGATGTCAAAGGTCAAATCATAATGAGTTCAGAATACCATATATTACATGTAGTAATTTACATGATTTATACTTTATTTGTGGGAACACTTGTATATATAATTTGTAGTTAGTTTAAATGTAATTAAACTATTACATTCTATGTAGTTGGTACAAAATAACAAGGACACAGTAGGGAATTGAACCCCATCCCAGTAAACCAGGAGTACCATTACCAACGCCAGTGCTTGAAGTGGAAAAAATAAAGTGCCGGTACTCACCAGAGGGGGCGGGGCTTTGTTGGGGGCGTGGTTATGGGGGGATTGTTTATTCAATAATTCAAGAAGGTCCGTATTTTAAAGCTCTTTCTAACTTGTTCTCAGCCTTAGATCTAACATATAGTTCTTGTAATTGTTTAACTATATCATTTGTTACAATAAGGGTTTATTTACAAAGGAAGACCATTGATGGCACCTCATTAGGCTACCATGCAGGCCAATGTTCACTTTTGTCTTTCTTTTTTCTAATCAAATAGCAACACAGTTAGAAACTATAGCTGGGTCATTCCTGGTATGCGGTAACATTTTGGCTTCATAAATGTTTGAAAAAAAAGTACATGATTTTCATGTTTTTAGCATTCTACCAAAATGGTGACATGTTTAACTAGTCGGAATACATATTGGTCAAGCTCAGGGACTAAAAAAATAATAATTATGGGTAGATTCATTGTTCAGACACGGGCCGTGAAGATGTTCCACCCTTTTAGGGACATATACATAGTTATCACAAAATGTTAATGTTAAACAATAACAAGTTTTTCTTGGATAGTATATGTCCCTTATGCCATCATGGTATTTTTTTAAATTCTTGAAACAATAACAAAACTATTATTGATGAATAGAATGTCTTGATTATTAAGAACAGGTACTTTTTGTACCCATTTTTGCCAACAGGATGGTAAATAATAAAAAAATGTGTTCAAAAACATATATTGTATATGCTGTTAATGATCCTCACCTCCCAAAATAAAACATAAGTATGCAAAACATTTAACGTTGCAGTCAAATTATTATTTAAAAATGACTCGCCTAACAGGGTGGAAGACCATAACAGTGGAGGAGTTTTCCCTCACTGTCCTGCATGATTTGCCATCAGTAATGTGTGGCACTGCACCTATAACATGGTTTTATAATATTTATATATGCATATATGTGTTTATAGAATTTGAAATATACACTAAATACGATTTATTCTATTAGAATGTCCACCCTGTTAGGTTTATAGATCTAACAGGGCGGAATCAACAGGGTGGAAAATTTTAAGATAAGTTAGCCGTAGCTCTTTCACTTAAACTTAGCTCTATCAGACCATTCTTTCCTCTGAAGTGAAAACTTTACGGCCTCCTCCAGTGGCTTGAGCTTTCTCATTTCAGCCATTATCTGATGTGTCTGCTGTCATAGAGAAAAACACCAATAATTATGAGCATTGCATTTAATTTGACATTCTTCAGCAAGATTGTTTTCATAATAAACATTAATACTTACAGTTCTATTGGTACAGAGTATATTTTATTACATTCAGGAGGAATAAAAGCATATCTTGATCGCTTTGTTTCTTAATAATAATATAATAATAATAATAATAATAACTTTAAACCAAGCTAACTTTAAACTGCAGTAATATTTAACAGTAGCATGTCAGGATACTGTATCCCCTTCACAGACTGTAGTCATGACAATGCATTGTTACGATGGCTAGACTGATTTATGTGCTCAAAATAAGTTATTTACAATTATATTGGAATCTAAAACAAATTAAATCTTACAAGCATCTCTGATTCTCTCCTTACAGTCTGGGATCAGAATGACTATGCTAGCGCCGTTAGCATCAGGCGCTAGCTGCTTTCTTACTGCAAAACGAGCAGAAAAGAGCTTATAAAACACGCACAAACAAGCCAAACTTAGCCACAAGCGATTAAACTGCAGATTAACTTACCTTTCTTTTAATAGTTGCTGCAAACAGGTCCAAATCACAGATGTTTTCTCAGGTGCTGTTTCTATCCTGAATAAACGCACTTGTACACAGTGGTCTGACAAAATCTGACATTACGATAAACGGGAGCGAATATTCATGAGGGGCGCAGTACCACACACACACACACACACACACACACACACACACACACACACACACACACACACACACACACACACGTTCACATTTTAGCATCTTCCGTATCTTTGTTTCATGTTGACCGAGTTTGGTGGAGATTGAATAAATCGCCTACGAGGAGAACGTAAAAACTCAGACCCTGAATTACACAAAAATTCACCTTCAAACCAAAATATCTGACTTCCTGTTGGTCGGAGCTAATGACTGTAAATTAGAAAGTTGTCCGGCTCGAAGAGAACAATATATGTATGGGGACACATGAAATGTCTACAAATGTATGTCCTCAGAAACACACACACACACACACACACACACACACACACACACACACACACACACACACACACACACACACACACACACACACACACACACACACACACACACACACAGAGAGAGAGACAGAGACAGAGAGAGAGAGAGAGAGAGAGAGAGAGAGAGAGATAGACAGAGAGAGAGAGAGAGAGAGAGAGAGAGAGAGAGAGAGAGAGAGAGAGAGAGAGAGAGAAACAAGGTTTTTTTTATCCTGCTTCAAAACTAACACAATGCTGCCATCTTGTGTTCATTGAGGGAAGGGCAGCACACACATGCAGGCACATTAGACTATTCAAATAAATATTTATAAAAAATATATATATTCTTCTGAAAAATATTATAGTAATTTTAAATTAATCTAAATTCAATTACCAAACATACAATCTTAATTTAATTGGAATCAAAATATGATTTTACAAGATATTAGACAATTTCTGTTCCCCTTTTTTGTCCTTATTTAATCCCTTGCCATGGCAACACCGTTTGAGATATCCAATATTCGTTCGCATTTTAGCATCTTCCGTATCTTTGTTTCATGTTGACCGAGTTTGGTGGAGATTGAATAAATTGCCTACGAGGAGAACGTAAAAACTCAGACCCTGAATTACACAAATATTCACCTTAAAACCAAAATATCTGACTTCCTGTTGGTCGGAGCTAATGACTGTAAATTAGAAAGTTGTCCGGCTCGAAGAGAACAATATATGTACCGAGTTTGGTGACTGAAGATAAAACTAACCCCCCCACTTTTGTCAAAAGGTGGCGCTAGAGAGGCCCTCATCCCCGCCCATTTCTGAGGCTTTGTCCATGTGTACTGACTGACATCTCTGATGTGTGTGTTGAGTTTCAAGCAGTTTCAAGCAATTTCAAGCATGCTAAGAGCCTCAAAACAGCCAAAAGATTATTAAACTTTGACACGTTGCCATGGCAACAGTATTTGAAATTTCAGGAATCCATTTCATACGTCTCTATCTGTCATGTTTTCACATTATACTGATGAAGTTTGAAGTAAATGGGGTGAAAATAAGATGGTGATTCAAAGCATTTTTGAAAGTGACACACTTCCTGCTGCCAGTTGGTGGCGCTATAACTTTGACTCACAAAAGTCATATCCATGTGATCGGCCTCTTACAACGAACACACAGCTGAAGTTTCATCCAAATCAGTCAATGTTTGCTGACGTTATAACACACTTCCTGTTTCCCTTTTCTCGCCATAAATTCGTTGCTTCGCCACGGCCAAACCATTTGAGATATCAAAAATCCGCTCGCAATTTAGCATCCTGGATATGTTCACTTGATGCTGACCAAGTTTGGCACTGATTGAAACAATGGCCTCGGAGGAGTATATTAAATTCCAGAGCATGCGTTTTCCGAACAACCCATAATAGCTCACTTCCTGTAGGGCTGACGCATAACTTAGAGCACGAAAGTTGTTTGGCCCAATGAGGTCTATATGTGTACCGAGTTTCATACATGTACGTGCAAGTGTGTTTGATATATGGACCAAGTTTTCAGACCCCACTTTAGGGGGCGCTGTCGAGCCCCCCTGCCACGCCCGGGTACCAGCTTCAGCCCGGCTCTGATGGCCGCGCATTCCGACGCCCGTGCGAAGTTTCAAGAGTTTTCGAGCATGTTAAGTGCCCCAAAAGTACCCGAGAAGTCAAAAAAAAAAAAAAAAAAAAAAAAAAAAAAAAAACAAAGAATAATCTGAGGAAGAACAATAGGGCTCTGCGCCCTTTCAGGGCTTGGGCCCTAATTAAAGCTGCGAGCAGCGATGACGGGCCCAAGCCGGTGGCACCGCCACCCCGGTGGCATCAGTTTAACTGTGCACGGCAGGCAATAGGCATTTAAAATGGGAAAACATAAAAGGACTATGTCAAAGTCATCTGAATTCACCACATTAACTGCAGCAGTTGGTGCTGCTATGACCACAAACCACAACAGCCACATCTATGAGATCAATTAAATTTATATGAATTTCATGTCAGATTATGTCAAAGGTCAAATTGGAATGAGTTCAGAATACCATTCGAATGCTGATGTTGTTTTATTCTAACACTTCTCTTCATGTGTTTTTGAGCTACCTTAGCTACCATTTGTGCACCAATCTTATGCACCATAAAACATGCTTTAATTTCAATATGGGTGGTCCAATAAAATTTTTTTAATAAAAAATGTATAAATGGAGCCAAATCACAGAAACTGCAAAGATGATTTTAATATCAGTGTCAGGTAAGAGTAAGATGCGTGTCTACATTTTATGGAAGTTTATTATAAATAGCCACTTTTATAAAATCATGTGAAATTTATGTTTTAATACATTTATATTATATCAGTAAATAATTAATTTAAAGACATGTGCATCATACGTGATCTTGGCAAACACATCACATGACGTTTTTATTTCAAGTGATAGTTATTTGTGATAGCCTATATGAAAGGGTTAAATTATGATCAAGAGAGAAAGTCACACACACACACACACACACACACACACACACACACACACACACACAATGATAGAGTGAGAGTGAGGGGGAGGGGAAGGACTGAGAGAAAGGCACACACACAAACTCACAGGGTGAGAGAGACCCCCCCCCCCCCCCACACACACACACAGATAGAGAGGGGGAAGGGGAAAGACAGGCAGATGGCATTCCATAGACTTAATGGTTTGTATACTGTACAAACTGTACATTCTATCCCTCTACACTACCCCTAAGCCTACATATCACACACACACACACACACACACACACACACACACACCATAGCTGTCAACCCTCCCGTTTTTTCCGGGTTTCTCACGTATTTTAGCTCTTTTCCCGCTGTCTTCCCGTTTTAGTATTTTCCCGTAAAATATCCCGTATTTTTACGTTCTGATTGTGTTAACTCAGAACACGCAACTATCTGGTTTAGTGCCAGAAGACGCGAATGAGAAGTCGCGCGCACTGTGAGAAAATTTTCCGTGCACTCATCCGAGAGCGCGCACACGTCTCTCAGCGCGCAAATATTGAGTTCTCTTTCAAGTCTTGCTCTTGAATGGACAAACTCACGCAAAAAGTATGTCAACATATTGATGAGTATTCTAGCAGACATAGTCTGTATATGGCTTAAGTAAGCTTTATACAGTCCAGAAAAGACGACGCATATCCGAGGTCTTAAAGGGGCAGTAGCCTTTACTGCTGTCTGTTTAATGTCAAACAAAAGACAAGGGCATCACTCACTGCTCTTGATTGAATAACTTTTGTAAGTTTAATAGGATTAATCTTTAATTTATACAGTCATATATGCAATGTTATTTTACATTTGATCAATTTCTGTACCTGAAAACTAATGTTAGACGTACCTGAAAAACCTGAAAAGCATAGTTTATTTTATTAGTATCTTTGCTCAATAGTATTTATTTGTGCTGCTGCTTGTATTTAAATGATTTGTTCTTATTATTTTCTTTTGTTTTATTTGACAGTAGTCCTTTTTTCCCTGAACATAGCAAATACTGAACCGTACCGAAACGGGGAACCTTAAACCGTGATACAAACCGAACCGTGAGCAATCTGTACCGTTACACCCCTAGCGTGACGTATGATAAAATGACTGAAAAAAGGTTGGGAAACACTGGCTTAGGCTACTATCGAAGAAGAAGAAGACAGTTGCAGCCGCGCGGTTGGGAGGAAGAGGGAAAAAGTAGCGGGAAGTAAACTTCAAGGAGAGTATAGTAATAATAAATGATAATAAATGGAATAAATAAATAATAAATGAAAATAATAAATGTTATATTTACCCATGGCCTTCCTTGTTATACAGAAATGTAATAGTTATCAAACCTTCCTTAACTGTATAAATAATAAATGAAATATAGATGAATCATCATTAAAGCTACAATTTTCTCTGTTCCCGTTGTTCTTTGATGAACATTAATGACAGGCTGACTCCACAAAATGACTCTAATTTGCCTCTTTGAAAAATAATTCTCTAATTTAACCTTATTACTATACTAATTGTAATATAAATAATACAAATATTAGAAGAAAAATATTTTAAGTGGTCATTATTGACAATAAATATTGCACAACTAGTATTTAGTACCAAAAGATCTCCTCAAAAAATTCAATAAATATTATTGAACTAAAATATAGAACATTTATTTAATTGAAAAATAGTTAAGGTGTATGGTCACATTTGACCATCAATTAGTATGAGTATGACCAATTAGTATGGAATACCTGAAGGCTAAGTACAATAAAAAACATTAACATTAATGTTAACATTGTTGCATTACTCTCCATTATAAAACGATCCTGTATGGTTGATGTAATAATCAATGCACACTATGCTGTACTGTTTACCAAAACTTGCTGCAAACCCCTGTAAAGTGGAGCTGTTGTGTATCAAGCCATTCAAATGTATTGACACAGCGCTAGAAGTATTGAGATTTCTGTGAAGCACGACTGCGCGCGCCGCCGGGAGATGATAGAGCATGTCGCAACTCCGTATGGTTTTTCAACACTCTGGCTTTAACTGTTATGCCATATTAGCGCCAAAACGCTATTTATTGTTTGAATTTCGCATTAAAACTTTAAAAAATGTAAAAGCTTAGACATTGTTTAATATCAAAAGCAGGTTTGGCAATTTGGCGTGAGATTAAGTTGGGCAGCGTGAGAGCGTGAGACAGAGCCTGAAAGCGTGAGTGTCACGCCAAATGCGTGAGAGTTGGCAACCCTAGGCAAAAGAGAACTCGATGTGAGCAGGAAACTGACGCAAGTCTATCTATGCATCGAGTGTGTGTGTGTGTGTGTGTGTGTGTGTGTGTGTGTGTGTGTCAGTGTCCCTTGAATAGCTGACATGAGACGCATCCACAGACAGGACACTGACACACACACATACACATACACACAGACAGGACACACACACACACACACACACACACACACAGACAGGACACTAACACACACACAGACAGGACACTGGCATACAGCGCGCTCTCTTGTGTCTTGTCGCGCTTGGAAGCATGTACATGAATAGGAGCGTGATCATGTAACGCTAAGCAAAAATGGATATAAAAACGGACGCTGTGTTATTTGCGTTAAATATTTTTAATGCGTTAAGCTTCCGTTTCACGTTGACCGAGTTTGGTGGAGATTGAATAAAATCACCTACGAGGAGAACGTAAAAACTCAGACCCTGAATTATACAAATATTCACGTTCAAACAAAAACTTTCTGTGAAAAAAAGACACTTATAAACAGACACTTGTAGAAAATAATGTGAATTTTTTTAAAAAATTAATTTGAACTATGTCAGTAAATAATGAATTTAAAGACAAATGTGTCAAAAGTGATCTTTGCAAACACAGCACATGACCTTCTGTAAAGCACATGTATAGAAAACACACTCACACTCCTCTGTTTTAAAAAAAGAGTTCTGTCTGAATGAGTACATGAAATCACGGCTGTCAGGTGATAAGAATTGTAACTCAAATGTCATTTAGAAAATGAGTCCTGTAGTGATATAGTGTCATAGTTCATGTCCACATTAACCACTACGTTGTAATACCAATACCCATGTCATCATACACATTTGTGTCCTCATAAATCACATAAGCAAGCACAGAGAGAGAGAGAGAGAGAGAGAAAGGGAGTTTCAAAAATAATACAACACTGCCCCCTTTTGGTGATAGAGGGGAGGGCACACAAACAGCCAAAAACATTATTAAACTTTGACATGTTGCCATGGCAGCATTATTTGAAATATCAGGAATTCATTCATATGTCTCTATCTGTCATGTTTTCACATTATACTGATGAAGTTTGAAGTCAATCGTGTGAAAATAAGATGGTGATTCAAAGCATTTTTGAAAGTGACACACTTCCTGCTGCCAGTTGGTGGCGCTATAACTTTGACTCACAAAAGTCATATCCATGTGATCGGCCTCTTACAACGAACACACAGCTGAAGTTTCATCCAAATCAGTCAATGTTTGCACAAGTTATTACACACTTCCTGTTTACCTTTTCTCGCCATAAATTCGTTGCTTCGCCACGGCCAAACCGTTTAAGATATCAAAAATCCGTTCGCAATTTAGCATCCTCTGTGTCTTGACTTCATGCTGACCGAGTTTGGCACTGATTGAAACAATGGCCTCGGAGGAGTATATTAAATTCCAGAGCATGTGTTTTCAGAACAACCCATATTAGCTCACTTCCTGTTGGGCTGACACGTAACTTAGAGCACGAAAGTTGTTTGGCCCGATGAGGTCTATATGTGTACCGAGTTTCATACATGTACGTGCAAGTGTGTTTGATATATAGACCAAGTTTTCAGACCCCACTTTAGGGGGCGCTGTCGAGCCCCCCTGCCACGCCCGGGTACCAGCTTCAGCCCGGCTCTGATGGCCGCGCATTCCGATGTGTGTGCAAAGTTTCAAGAGTTTTTGAGCATGGTAAGGGCCCCAAAAGTGCCCGAGAAGTCGATAAAATAATAATAATTAAAGCTGCGAGCAGCGATGACGGGCCCAAGCCGGTGGCACCGCCACCCCGGTGGCATCAGTTTAACTGTGCACGGCAGGCAATAGGCATTTAAAATGGGAAAACATAAAAGGACTATGTCAAAGTCATCTGAATTCACCACATTAACTGCAGCAGTTGGTGCTGCTATGACCACAAACCACAACAGCCACATCTATGAGATCAATTAAATTTATATGAATTTCATGTCAGATTATGTCAAAGGTCAAATTGGAATGAGTTCACAATACCATTCGAATGCTGATGTTGTTTTATTCTAACACTTCTCTTCATGTGTTTTTGAGCTACGTTAGCTACCGTTTGTGCACCAATCTTATGCACCATAAAACATGCTTTCATTTCAATATGGGTGGTCCAATAAAATTTTTTTAATAAAAAATGTATAAATGGAGCCAAATCACAGAAACTGCAAAGATGATTTTAATATCAGTGTCAGGTAAGAGTAAGATGCGTGTCTACATTTTATGGAAGTTTATTATAAATAGCCACTTTTATAAAATCATGTGAAATTTATGTTTGAATACATTTATATTATATCAGTAAATAATTAATTTAAAGACATGTGCATCATACGTGATCTTGGCAAACACATCACATGACGTTTTTATTTCAAGTGATAGTTATTTGTGATAGCCTATATGAAAGGGTTAAATTATGATCAAGAGAGAAAGTCACACACACACACACACACACACACACACACACACACACACACACACACACACACACACACACACACACACACAGACACACACAATGATAGAGTGAGAGTGAGGAGGAGGGGAAGGACTGAGAGAAAGGCACACACACAAACTCACAGGGTGAGAGAGAGACCCCCCCCCCCCACACACACACACACACAGATAGACAGGGGGAAGGGGAAAGACAGGCAGAGGGCATTCCATAGACTTAATGGTTTGTATACTGTACAAACTGTACATTCTATCCCCCTACACTACCCCTAAGCCTACATATCGCACACACACACACACACACACACCATAGCTGTCAACCCTCCCGTTTTTTCCGGGTTTCTCACGTATTTTAGCTCTTTTCCCGCTGTCTTCCCGTTTTAGTATTTTCCTGAACACGCAACTATCTGGTTTAGTGCCAGAAGACGCGAATGAGAAGTCGCGCGCACTGTGAGAAAATTTTCCGTGCACTCATCCAAGAGCGCGCACACGTCTCTCAGCGCGCAAATATTGAGTTCTCTTTCAAGTCTTGCTCTTGAACGGACAAACTCACGCAAAAAGTATGTCAACATATTGATGAGTATTCTAGCAGACATAGTCTGTATATGGCTTAAGTAAGCTTTATACAGTCCAGAAAAGACGACGCATATCCGAGGTCTTAAAGGGGCAGTAGCCTTTACTGCTGTCTGTTTAATGTCAAACAAAAGACAAGGGCATCACTCACTGCTCTTGATTGAATAACTTTTGTAAGTTTAATAGGATTAATCTTTAATTTATACAGTCATATATGCAATGTTATTTTACATTTGATCAATTTCTGTACCTGAAAACTAATGTTAGACGTACCTGAAAAACCTGAAAAGCATAGTTCATTTTATTAGTATCTTTGCTCAATAGTATTTATTTGTGCTGCTGCTTGTATTTAAATGATTTGTTCTTATTATTTTCTTTTTTTTTATTTGACAGTAGTCCTTTTTTCCCTGAACATAACAAATACTGAACCGTACCGAAACGGTGAACCTTAAACCGTGATACAAACCGAACCGTGAGCAATCTGTACCGTTACACCCCTAGCGTAACGTATGATAAAATGACTGAAAAAAGGTTGGGTGTTGGGTGTTGGGTGTCCATGTGTGTCCTGATATTTCACAAAAACATGCCCACACACACACACACACACACACACACACACACACACACACACACACACACACACACACACACACACACACAGAGAGAGAGAGAGAGAGAGAGAGAGAGAGAGAGAGAAACAAGTTTTTTTTTTATCCTGCTTCAAAACTAACACAATGCTGCCATCTTGTGTTCATTGAGGGAAGGGCAGCACACACGGGCACAATACATTATACAAATAAATATTTATAAAATATATATATATTCATCTGAAAAATAGTACAGTCATTTTAAATTAATCTAAGTTCAATTACCAAACATACAATCTTAATTTAATTTAAATCAAAATATTATTTTACAAGATATGAGACAATTACTGTTCCCCTTTTTTTGTCCTTATTTAATCCCTCGCCATGGCAACACCGTTTGAGATATCCAATATTCGTTCGCATTTAAGCATCTTCCGTATCTTTGTTTCATGTTGACCGAGTTTGGTGGAGATTGAATAAATCGCCTACGAGGAGAACGTAAAAACTCAGACCCTGAATTACATAAATATTCACCTTCAAACCAAAATATCTGACTTCCTGTTGGTCGGAGCTAATGACTGTAAATTAGAAAGTTGTCCGGCTCGAAGAGAACAATATATGTACCGAGTTTGGTGACTGAAGATAAAACTAACCCCCCCACTTTTGTCAAAAGGTGGCGCTAGAGAGCCCCTCATCCCCGCCCGTTTCTGAGGCTTTGTCCATGTGTACTGACTGACATCTCTGATGTGTGTGTTGAGTTTCAAGCAGTTTCAAGCAATTTCAAGCATGCTAAGAGCCTCAGAACAACACTGCTACCTTTTAGTGAGGGGAGGGCAGACAGAGAATAAATATTCAGAAGAAATATATTAAATAAAATAAATATATTGATCTGAAAAATAGTATGATTATTTTAAAGCTATTTGGTTACATTTTAATAAAACATTGTTTTAGTATGTTTTTAAACACACACACATACACGTTGTAATACCAGTGTAATACCCATGTCATTATACAAATTTGTGTCCTCATAAATCACAAACAAGAGAGAGAGAGAGAGAGAGAGAGAGAGAGAGAGAGAAACAAGTTTTTTTTTTATCCTGCTTCAAAACTAATACAATGCTGCCATCTTGTGTTCATTGAGGGGAGAGCAGCAGACACAGAGAATTTCTGTTCCCCTTTTTTGTCCTTATTTAATCCCTTGCCATGGAAACACCGTTTGAGATATCCAATATCCGTTCACATTTTAGCATCTTCAGTATCTTTGTTTCATGTTGACCGAGTTTGGTGGAGATTGAATAAAACGCCTACGAGGAGAACGTAAAAACTCAGACCCCGATTTAACCAAAAATTTACCTTCAAACCAAAATATCTGACTTCCTGTTGGTCGGAGCTAATGACTGTAAATTAGAAAGTTGTCCGGCTCGATGAGGTCAATATATATACTGAGTTTGGTGATTGTAGATGAAACGAAGCCCTTCACTTTTGTCAAAAGGTGGCGCTAGAGAGCCCCTCATCCCCGCCCGTTTCTGAGGCTTTGCCCATGTGTACTGACTGACATCTCTGATGTGTGTGTTGAGTTTCAAGCAGTTTCAAGCAATTTCAAGCATGCTAAGAGCCTCAGAACAGCCAAAAGATTATTAAACTTTGACACGTTGCCATGGCAACAGTATTTGAAATTTCAGGAATCCATTTCATACGTCTCTATCTGTCATGTTTTCACATTATACTGATGAAGTTTGAAATAAATCTGGTGAAAATAAGATGGTGATTCAAAGCATTTTTGAAAGTGACACACTTCCTGCTGCCAGTTGGTGGCGCTATAACTTTGACTCACAAAAGTCATATCCATGTGATCGGCTTCTTATAACAAACACACAGCTGAAGTTTCATCCAAACCAGTCAATGTTTGCACAAGTTATAACACACTTCCTGTTTCCCTTTTCTCGCCATAAATTCGTTGCTTCGCCACGGCCAGACTTTTCGAGATATCAAAAATCCGCTCGCAATTTAGCATCCTGAATATGTTCACGTAATGCTGACCGAGTTTGGCAATGATCGAAACAATGGCCTCGGAGGAGTATATTAAATTCCAGAGCATGCGTTTTCCGAACAACCCATAATAGCTCACTTCCTGTTGGCCTGACACATAACTATGAGCACGAAAGTTGTTCGGCCCGATGAGGTCTATATGTGTACAGAGTTTCATACATGTACGTGCAAGTGTGTTTGATATATGGACCAAGTTTTCAGACCCCACTTTAGGGGGCGCTGTCGAGCCCCCCTGCCACGCCCGGGTACCAGCTTCAGCCCGGCTCTGATGGCCGCGCATTCCGACGCCTGTGCGAAGTTTCAAGAGTTTTCGAGCATGTTAAGTGCCCCAAAAGTACCCGAGAAGTCGAAAAAAAAAAAAAAAAAAAAAAAAAAAAAAAAACAAAGAATAATCTGAGGAAGAACAATAGGGCTCTGCGCCCTTTCAGGGCTTGGGCCCTAATAAGAAACAGAGGAAGAACAATAGGGCTCTGCGCCCTTTCAGGGCTTGGGCCCTAATTAAAGCTGCGAGCAGCGATGACGGGCCCAAGCCGGTGGCACCACCACGCCGGTGGCATCAGCTTAACTGTGCATGGCAGGCAATATGCATTTAAACAGGAGAATATTTTAGAATCGCTCGAATGTGCCACATTTACCGCAGCAACTGGTGCCACTATCACCACAAGCCACACCCATGATGAAATTTAAATCTAGATTAATTTTAATGTCATAGGATAAAATAGATAAAAGTTATCTTTTCCTGCTCAAAATTTTGTAAGTCCAGAAGGCCAGTATTTAATTCAAGGTGTTTGTAGTTCTTTTTTACTAATTCACACTAAAGTGATAGTTTTTTGTGATAGTCTATGATACGAAAGGGTTAAATTATCATTCCCAGAGAGAAAGGCACACAAACTCACAGGGTGAGAGAGACACCCCCCCCCCCCACACACACACGTGCGCGCACACACACTCAAACACACACACAGGGTGAGCCTGAGAGTGAGGGGGGAGGGGAAGGACTGAGAGAGAGGCAATCTGCACATTGAACAAGATTCACAAGATTTTAACAACAAAAAGAAATAAAATCTAAATGGTGGGAGAAAGTTTTTTTTATTTCACTCTCTGAAAAAATTATTTTGAATATATTTGAAATCAATATGTGTGGTCCAATATAAAAAATAAATGACAAAATTAATAAATGGAACCAAGTCACAGAAACAGCAAAGATGATTTTAATATCAGTGTTAGGTAAGAGTAAGATGCGTGTCTACATTTTATGGAAGTTTATTATAAATAGCCACTTTTATAAAATCATGTGAAATTTATGTTTTAATACATTTATATTATATCAGTAAATAATTAATTTAAAGACATATGCATCATCCGTGATCTTGGCAAACACATCACATGACGTTTTTATTTCAAGTGAAAGTTATTTGTGATAGCCTATATAAAAAGGGTTAAATTATCATCATCAAGAGAGAAAGTCACACACACACACACACACACACACACACACACACACACACACACACACACACACACACACACACACACACACACACACACACACACACACACACACACACACACACACACACACACACACACACACACACACACACACACACACAGTGATAGAGTGAGAGTGAGGGAGAGGGGGAGGGGAAGGACTGAGAGAAAGGCGCACACACACAAACTCACAGGGTGAGAGTGAGGGGGAAGGGGAAAGACAGGCAGAGGGCATTCCATAGACTTAATGGTTTTTATTAGGGGTGTAACGATTCGTTTTAACAACGATACGATTCGTATCACGATTTGAGGTTGTCGATACGATTCAAGAACGATATTGGTTAATTTAGAACGATACGATCCGAAACGATTCAGTGACTTGAAATCGATTCAGTAACTTTTTAGCCAAAAATTGTGTGACTGAAATAAATATCTGGATACTGGTCAGTGCAGGTGAAATTTCCAAGATTCCTGTTGTTTCTTGTAAGGGAATCCGGTATATCAATTAATTATGGATATAAACAAACAAGTAAACAACAATTAATGGCAAATGCATTAAAATTTTATTTGAATGAAGTGCAACCAACAGTTTAGGATGAATTAACAGGAAGTTAACCTTTTCTGCTCTCATTTTCAATATTCAATACATATTCAATAAAAGCACAGTAAGTGCAACCAACATTTCAACAGTAGGTTAACCTGCTACTTCTGCTTTTGTTTTCCAACATAAAAATATTACAATATTAATATCAAAAATAAAGTGCAACTAACTTCTCTTCAGGTTTAATTAATAGTAAGTTTACCTGCTACTTTTGCTGTTGTTTTTCAACATTAAAATAATACAAATACAATATTAATATCAAAAATAAAGTGCAACCAACATTTCTTCAGATTGAATAAACTGGCCTGCTACTACTCTCAGTTTAATAAACAAACAATATTTAACAAAAGATAAAATGTAACCAACTACTCTTCAATGACTCTACAGATTTCTTTTTCAAAAATATCAACATGATCTGACCGCAGAACACTTCTATGTGCGTTCAGTATGTCTCCAGCAGTACTAAAAACTCGCTCTGCTGGCACACTGGTGCCAGGAATGCACAGGTAACAAGCAAGGGTTGAAAGTACAGGTAGCGCTTTCTCCTGGTGGCTTGATAATTTCTCGCTCGTTGGCTTCTCCTCTGCCATGCGCCATGCTATGTTTTGTTTTCTCAAGCCCCGTTCACACCGCCAGCAACACGCAGAGACAAAGCGACACGATCCCATTCATTTCAATGAGCGCTGCTGCTGGTGCGTTGCGATGATGTCACAGATAGGCAGACTGAATCGAGTAACGTTTAACGCCTTTATCATTAAAAGTGCTAAGAAAAAACATCCATATAAAGTCTGACGTGCCCTCATTTGTGCTTTGGGGTCAATATGACCCCAATCGACTTTTCTTTAGTTAAAAATAATGGTTCCCTATATCTCAGTGGAATGAAATCTTGTGACTTTTTCTAAGTTATCTAACCATACACACACAAAAAAACTGGGCTTGATTCGGTTGTTCTAAAGGGATGTAAAAAAAAAAGTCACACTCATGACCTTTGGGGTCAATATGACCCCACATTGAAATGAATGGAAAAATCGAAAAAAATTTGTTTTTTATTTTTCTTTTGTCAAAAAAAATCTGTAAATCCAGAATAAATCTGAAAATTTCCATACCACAATGAAGTCCTGGTACTAGAGCACAAATGTAATGTGGAACGAACATGATCACTTGCACACACACATGCTTGCGCACACAAACACACACACAGGTGTGACTCCAATTGAAAGCATTTTTTTTAGAAATTGACAAATAAAATCAATAATTCCAGCATAAATCTGAAAATTTCCACACAGAAATGAAGGCCTGGTACTAGAGCAAAAATGCAATGTAGAAAAGACATGCTCACTCAAACACACACACCCGCACACACACATACACACAAACAGGTATGACTGCCACAGCCAAATAAAATCAGCCACAAATGCAGAACTAAGATAAAAGGGGTGAGACCTAATGCACACACACATGGGCACACACATACACACATGCGCGCACACACACACACACACACAGCACACACACACTCTCGCGCACACACACGCAAACACACACACACACAGAGAGAGAGAAAGAGAGAGAGAGAGAGAGAGGTGTGACTGTCACAAATAGCATCTGTATGGAATTTGTCAAATGAAATCAGAAATCAGCAAATTAAATCATTTGTCAAATGAAATCAGCTATCAAATGTAGAACACATGTGAGTGAATCAGTGAGACCTAATGCATGCACACACACACACATGCAGAGAGAGCAAGGGAGAGATGAAAGGCAACTAACCTGTTCAACTTTGAGAAAGTTTACTCTGAGATCTAAGAGCTGCAACTTTGTTTTGAAAACAAAGAAATTGTTCCCACACGAAAGGTATACAAGAGGGTCTTTGGTGTCCTGCACACAGTTCTGTGGCAGTATGGCAAAGAAATACACTCTCCTGGAGACTTTGGATTACTTGCTTGATTCAAGAGAAACTTTAGGTGTTTCTTATGTGGCGATTTATGTGGTATTTTGTAAAAACAGACATTTCAAAACGCACCAAAAAGTACCAAAATTCTACTATTTGAAAGAATATTTATTTTTAATGTCTTGTATAATGTGTATACATGTATAAATTCACAAAATGTATCACAAAAGTTATGATATGAGCAGTTGGCCACATCCAGTAAAATGAATGGATCTCTATGGCCCTCTGCTGGGTCTCTATGGACAAAACAATTTCTTTCTTAAATTGTAATTCCTTCAGGTTTGTCTTTGACCAACAGATGGCAGAATTGTACAGCTAACACCTAGATCAATATCCAGAAACAAATTATATTTAATTTAGATCATCATTTAAGTATTTTTTTCATAAAAAATTAATATTTCACACGCAAGCTAATGGTATAGTTGAGGAATTGTGTGGTAAATAGGTACAAAAGTACTTTGTATATCCAAAAACACAGCATTACTGTATAGATGAGAAGTAAACAAAAAAATAATATATTATATGTATTATTAAAAATGTAATTTTTTTTTACAATCATTCTTTAAATTTTGGGGTCATATTGACCCCAAATGCACTGAGTGTAAACAGGAAACTAAGGACATATGAGGGTTAAATCCAATGCGTTATTTCCTATGATCGATACAATCGATTGATTACCTTTTAAAACGATGTTAGATCGATATATGTCGTCCGGAAGGCCAACTTGCCGAGCACAGATCGATGTAGTTAGATCATAGGAAAAAAAATCGATACATCGATGTAGTAGATGAATCGTTACACCCCGTTTTTATACTGTACAAACTGTACATTCTATCCCCCTACACTACCCCTAAACCTACATATCACACACACACACACACACACACACACACACACACAGGGCCGTTTGAAGAAATTTGGGGGCCCCAAGCAAAATGGACATAGAGACAGTGCAAATACTGTTGTTGCATATACTGTCCATAAAATTTGAAAACATTTGCAAAAAACACCACTGTATCATTAAAAAAAAAATTGTAAACCTTTAACCATTTTTAAAACATCTATAAACATTACATAGATAGACGGACCAGATATTCCTAACACTTTGGGAATACTTAAGAGTTACTAGTTGGTTTGTAAACTGTCTATAAACATTATCTAGATGGTTATTATAAAGTTGCAACAGATGACTATAATACCTTGATAAATAGTTAATAAACAGTACCAGTAAAACATGTGGGTTGTCCTGATACTGTACTTCAAAATGTAACAGTGTAAAAATTGCCACAGAATAAAGTAATTGTTCAAGATCCATTGGTAACTTATAAAAATAATGTCATATTTGCAAACTGTCACTACCGTATATATCCCGACACTAGCACACTAAGATAAGCTATGAAAAAAATAATGTTCCTCTGCCTCTTTCTGGTTAAATAATGTTTATAATAATAGTTAGTATAGCATGCTATGCCACTTTCATCAAAACATATTACAAAGCTATAGCAATCTCATGTAATTTCGTCTGTTCGAAAAAAAAAAGTTGCTCTAACTGTTCGTTACAAGCAGCATTTGCCGTCAGGCAGGTAACGATAGCTAACATAAACATATTTTTGCTAGCCTACCTGCTGCAAACTTACACCATTTTTGTACAAGACAAGTAGAGCTATTTTATCCAGTGTAATTTATCACATACCACTATCTTGTTTTTTTTCTTATCCTCCTCTTCCTTTCTCTATTTTCTTTTCTGGCTTCCTGAAGCATAAAATTCCGCTTAAATCCGAGGATGTTTTGTATTTTGCCGCAGCAGAAATCGCGTGGTTGGCTGGCTGCTGTCAGCGACTACTGAGAGGGGGCCTTTTAAGGGGGATCCCGATAACAGTGTCATTGCACTTTACTGCATTGACTATCAATGGGGCGCTCACACAGTTTGTCGTTTCATTTTATTCTTAACCTGTCGCTGTCTTGGGGCCCCAGGCCAGCTCGGGGCCCCAAGCAATTGCTTGGTTTGCCTGCCTTGTCGCGACGGGCCTGGTGTGTGTGTGTGTGTGTGTGTGTGTGTGTGTGTGTGTGTGTGTGTGTGTGTGTGTGTGTCAGTGTCCCTTGATTAGCGGACATGAGACGCATCCACACAGACAGGACACTGACACACACACACACACACACACACACACACACACACACACACACACACACACACACAGACAGGACACTGACACACACACACACACACACACAGACAGGACACTGGCATACAGCGCGCTCTCTTGTGTCTTGTCGCGCTTGGAAGAATTTACATGAATAGGAGCGTGATCATGTAACGCTAAGCAAAAATGGATATAATAACGGACGCTGCGTAATTTGCGTTAAATATTTTTAATGCGTTAAGCTTCCGTTTCACGTTGACCGAGTTTGGTGGAGATTGAATAAATCGCCTACGAGGAGAACGTAAAAACTCAGACCCTGAATTATACAAATATTCACATTCAAACAAAAACTTTCTGTGAAAAAAGACACTTATAAACAGACACTTGTAGAAAATAATGTGAATTTTGTTTTAAAATAAATTTGAACTATGTCAGTAAATAATGAATTTAAAGACAAATGTGTCAAAAGTGATCTTTGCAAACACAGCACATGACCTTCTGTAAAGCACATGTATAGAAAACACACTCACACTCTGTTTTAAAAAAGAGTTCTGTCTGAATGAGTACATGAAATCACGGCTGTCAGATGATAAGAATTGGAACTCAAATGTCATTTAGAAAATTAGTCCTGTATTAGTAGTGATATAGTGTCATAGTTCATGTCCACATTAACCACTACGTTGTAATACCAGTGTATGTCATCATACACATTTGTGTCCTCATAAATCACAAAAACAAGCACTGAGAGAGAGAGAGAGAGAAAGGGAGTTTCAAAAATAATACAACACTGCCACCTTTTGGTGATAGAGGGGAGGGCACACAAACAGCCAAAAACATTATTAAACTTTGACATGTTGCCATGGCAGCATTATTTGAAATATCAGGAATTCATTCATACGTCTCTATCTGTCATGTTTTCACATTATACTGATGAAGTTTGAAGTCAATCTGGTGAAAATAAGATGGTGATTCAAAGCATTTTTGAAAGTGACAAACTTCCTGCTGCCAGTTGGTGGCGCTATAACTTTGACTCACAAAAGTCATATCCATGTGATCGGCCTCTTACAACGAACACACAGCTGAAGTTTCATCCAAATCAGTCAATGTTTGCACAAGTTATTACACACTTCCTGTTTACCTTTTCTCGCCATAAATTTGTTGCTTCGCCACGGCCAAACTGTTTAAGATATCAAAAATCCGTTCGCAATTTAGCATCCTCTGTGTCTTGACTTCATGCTGACCGAGTTTGGCACTGATTGAAACAATGGCCTCGGAGGAGTATATTAAATTCCAGAGCATGTGTTTTCAGAACAACCCATATTAGCTCACTTCCTGTTGGGCTGACACGTAACTTAGAGCACGAAAGTTGTTTGGCCCGATGAGGTCTATATGTGTACCGAGTTTCATACATGTACGTGCAAGTGTGTTTGATATATGGACCAAGTTTTCAGACACCACTTTAGGGGGCGCTGTCGAGCCCCCCTGCCACGCCCGGGTACCAGCTTCAGCCCGGCTCTGATGGCCGCGCATTCCGACGCCTGTGCGAAGTTTCAAGAGTTTTCGAGCATGTTAAGTGCCCCAAAAGTACCCGAGAAGTCGAAAAAAAAACAAAAAAACAAAAAAAAAACAAAGAATAATCTGAGGAAGAACAATAGGGCTCTGCGCCCTTTCAGGCTTGAGCCCTAATAATAATAATAATAATAATCCTAAGGAAAACAATAGGGCTCTGCGCCCTTTCAGGCTTGAGCCCTAATTAAAGCTGCGAGCAGCGATGACGGGCCCAAGCCGGTGGCACCGCCACGCCGGTGGCATCAGCATAACTGTGCACGGCAGGCAATATGCATTTAAACAGGATAATTTTTTTAAATCGCTCGAATATGTCACTATTAACCGCATTATGTCACCATTAACCGCAGCAGCTGGTGCCACTATCACCACAAGCCACACCCATGATGTCATTTAAATGTAGATGATTTTTAATGTCATGGGATGAAATAGATCTCTTTCAAATATGTGAAAAGTTATCTTTTCCTGCTCAAAATGTTATAAGTCCAGAAGGCCAGTATTTAATTCAAGGTATTTGTATAGTTCTTTTTTTACTTATTCACAAGTGATAGTTATTTGTGATAGTCTATGATATGAAAGGGGTAAATTATCATCATCAAGAGAGAAAGGCACACACACAAACTCACAGGGTGAGAGAGAGACCCCACACACACACACACCCAGGGTGAGCCTGAGAGTGAGGGGGGAGGGGAAGGACTGAGAGAGAGGCAATCTGCACATTGAACAAGATTCACAAGATTTTAACAACAAAAATAAATAAAATCTAAATGGTGGGAGAAAGTTTTTTTTACTTCAATCTCTGAAAACATTATTTTGAATATATTTGAAATCACAGATGTTGGGTGATGAGAATTGTAACTCAAATATAATTTAGAAAACTAGACCTGTCTGAATAGTCAACAAAACTCAAGACAGGCAGTCCCTTGCTCAGATTAGGCATGTCGTGATAATTAAATAATCATCAGAAATATATATTGTCACATGATCTTTCAGCAATCATTATTAGTATTTTATGATTTGCTAGTACAAAGTCATCTAAAGCCATTCCATAGCTGAATGTCTTTCCTCCGCTGTAGCTGTCCATCATTCTCCGTTCAGCATTCAAACTGCGCGTCGTGTTTGGTTACAGTCAGTCAGCTGCTCGGTAAAGCTCACTCCAAGATGATATATTCCCGTTATAATACTTGTTATGCAGATAAAATAATTTATCTTCCTGGAGTTTATCTAGCGGTTTCTGAACGATGTTGTGCTCCCTACCCGGGTGACAACACAAGGCATCACACGCACAATAACCGGAATTTAAAACTGTGAAGAAACCGACCGATATACATAGTAGACTAGGATTTGTGCGCTCAACGCTCATCGTCTCTTTATGCCGTGAACTTTTTAATGTGCACTCGCGCTGCACTGCGCCCTCTGACTCCATGTTGCTTTAAGCGCATCATTCTGCACCCGGGATGCGCATAAGCGCATTGTGCCACGCTTTCATATATTTTCATAGTTTTGTGCACTTAAAGATGATTAAAAAAAATCTTGTTCTCACGTATCTATCATATATTTGTTGCCCCTTTACAGAGCTGCACATTACGTTTACAATAAACTATAAATCTTGAAATGTTATATTATTTGTGTAGGCCCATATAATTATTTACATTCATATATAAATTAAATATAAATTGTTTTTTTTATAAATGTATTTAATAAGAACACAAAGTAATTTGTACCTTTTCATTAACATTTTTAGATTTTATAAAATTAGTCCAGAGATGTTTTTTCAAGAATTACTTTTTGTAATTGCAAATTTTTTTAACTATCCACTCACCTAATTTAATATATATTTTTGTTATAGCTTATGATTATATATTTTTATTTTATTGCTCAACAGTACTTCTCATCGCCGATGAGGTCTTTAAATATTTTGAGAAGGTCTTAAAAAAGTCTTAAAAAGGTATTAAAATTTACTTCAGGATTCCTGCATATACCCTGCATATGCATCATACGTGATCTTGGCAAACACAGCACATGACATTTTTATTTAAAATTAGAAAGTTTTAAATTAGTTAAATTAGATTAGTTAAATTAGAAAGTTGTCCGGCTCGAAGAGAACAATATATATACGGGGACACACGAAATGTCTACAAATGTATGTCCTCAGAAATCACAGAAGCACACACACACACACACACACACACAGAGAGAGAGAGAGAGAGAGAGAGAGAGAGAGAGAGAGAGAGAGAGAGAGAGAGAGAGAGAGAGAGAGAGAGAGAGAGAGAGAGAGAGAGAACAAGTTTTTTTATCCTGCTTCAAAACTAAGACAATGCTGCCATCGTGTGTTCATTGAGGGAAGGGCAGCACACATTCCCCTTTTTTGTCCTTATTTAATCCCTCGGCATGGCAACACCGTTTGAGATATCCAAAATCCGTTCGCATTTTAGCATCTTCCGTATCTTTGTTTCATGTTGACCGAGTTTGGTGGAGATTGAATAAATCGCCTACGAGGAGAACGTAAAAACTCAGAGCCTGAATTATACCAATATTCACGTTCAAACCAAAATATCTGACTTCCTGTTGGTCGGAGCTAATGACTGTAAATTAGAAAGTTGTCCGGCTCGATGAGGTCAATATATATACTGAGTTTGGTGATTGTAGATGAAACGAAGCCCTTCACTTTTGTCAAAAGGTGGCGCTATAGAGCCCCTCATCCCCACCCGTTTCTGAGGCTTTGTCCATGTGTACTGACTGACATCTCTGATGTGTGTGTTGAGTTTCAAGCAGTTTCAAGCAATTTCAAGCATGCTAAGAGCCTCAGAACAACACTGCTACCTTTTAGTGAGGGGAGGGCAGACAGAGAATAAATATTCAGAAGAAATATATTAAATAAAATAAATATATTGATCTGAAAAATAGTATGATTATTTTAAAGCTATTTGGTTACATTTTAATAAAACATTGTTTTAGTATGTTTTTAAACACACACACATACACGTTGTAATACCAGTGTAATACCCATGTCATTATACAAATTTGTGTCCTCATAAATCACAAACAAGAGAGAGAGAGAGAGAGAGAGAGAGAGAAACAAGTTTTTTTTTATCCTGCTTCAAAACTAATACAATGCTGCCATCTTGTGTTCATTGAGGGGAGAGCAGCAGACACAGAGAATTTCTGTTCCCCTTTTTTGTCCTTATTTAATTCCTTGCCATGGAAACACCGTTTGAGATATCCAATATCCGTTCACATTTTAGCATCTTCAGTATCTTTGTTTCATGTTGACCGAGTTTGGTGGAGATTGAATAAATCGCCTACGAGGAGAACGTAAAAACTCAGACCCCGATTTAACCAAAAGTTCACCTTCAAACCAAAATATCTGACTTCCTGTTGGTCGGAGCTAATGACTGTAAATTAGAAAGTTGTCCGGCTCGATGAGGTCAATATATATACTGAGTTTGGTGATTGTAGATGAAACGAAGCCCTTCACTTTTGTCAAAAGGTGGCGCTAGAGAGCCCCTCATCCCCGCCCGTTTCTGAGGCTTTGCCCATGTGTACTGACTAACATCTCTGATGTGTGTGTTGAGTTTCAAGCAGTTTCAAGCAATTTCAAGCATGCTAAGAGCCTCAGAACAGCCAAAAGATTATTAAACTTTGACACGTTGCCATGGCAACAGTATTTGAAATTTCAGGAATCCATTTCATACGTCTCTATCTGTCATGTTTTCACATTATACTGATGAAGTTTGAAATAAATCTGGTGAAAATAAGATGGTGATTCAAAGCATTTTTGAAAGTGACACACTTCCTGCTGCCAGTTGGTGGCGCTATAACTTTGACTCACAAAAGTCATATCCATGTGATCGGCCTCTTACAACGAACACACAGCTGAAGTTTCATCCAAACCAGTCAATGTTTGCACAAGTTAAAACACACTTCCTGTTTCCCTTTTCTCGCCATAAATTCGTTGCATCGCCACGGCCAGACTTTTCGAGATATCAAAAATCCGCTCGCAATTTAGCATCCTGGATATGTTCACTTAATGCTGACCGAGTTTGGCAATGATCGAAACAATGGCCTCGGAGGAGTATATTAAATTCCAGAGCATGCGTTTTCCGAACAACCCATAATAGCTCACTTCCTGTAGGGCTGACGCATAACTTAGAGCACGAAAGTTGTTCGGCCCGATGAGGTCTATATGTGTACCAAGTTTCAAACATGTACGTGCAAGTGTGTTTGATATATGGACCAAGTTTTCACAAGTAGAGCTATTTTATCCAGTGTAATTTATCACATACCACTATCTTGTTTTTTTTCTTATCCTCCTCTTCCTTTCTCTATTTTCTTTTCTGGCTTCCTGAAGCATAAAATTCCGCTTCAAATCCGAGGATGTTTTGTATTTTGCCGCAGCAGAAATCGCGTGGTTGGCTGGCTGCTGTCAGCGACTACTGAGAGGGGGCCTTTTAAGGGGGATCCCGATAACAGTGTCATTGCACTTTACTGCATTGACTATCAATGGGGCGCTCACACAGTTTGTCGTTTCATTTTATTCTTAACCTGTCGCTGTCTTGGGGCCCCAGGCCAGCTCGGGGCCCCAAGCAATTGCTTGGTTTGCCTGCCTTGTCGCGACGGGCCTGGTGTGTGTGTGTGTGTGTGTGTGTGTGTGTGTGTGTGTGTGTGTCAGTGTCCCTTGATTAGCGGACATGAGACGCATCCACACAGACAGGACACTGACACACACACACACACACACACACACACACACACACACACACACAGACAGGACACTGACACACACACACACACACACACACAGACAGGACACTGGCATACAGCGCGCTCTCTTGTGTCTTGTCGCGCTTGGAAGAATTTACATGAATAGGAGCGTGATCATGTAACGCTAAGCAAAAATGGATATAATAACGGACGCTGCGTAATTTGCGTTAAATATTTTTAATGCGTTAAGCTTCCGTTTCACGTTGACCGAGTTTGGTGGAGATTGAATAAATCGCCTACGAGGAGAACGTAAAAACTCAGACCCTGAATTATACAAATATTCACATTCAAACAAAAACTTTCTGTGAAAAAAGACACTTATAAACAGACACTTGTAGAAAATAATGTGAATTTTGTTTTAAAATAAATTTGAACTATGTCAGTAAATAATGAATTTAAAGACAAATGTGTCAAAAGTGATCTTTGCAAACACAGCACATGACCTTCTGTAAAGCACATGTATAGAAAACACACTCACACTCTGTTTTAAAAAAGAGTTCTGTCTGAATGAGTACATGAAATCACGGCTGTCAGATGATAAGAATTGGAACTCAAATGTCATTTAGAAAATTAGTCCTGTATTAGTAGTGATATAGTGTCATAGTTCATGTCCACATTAACCACTACGTTGTAATACCAGTGTATGTCATCATACACATTTGTGTCCTCATAAATCACAAAAACAAGCACTGAGAGAGAGAGAGAGAGAAAGGGAGTTTCAAAAATAATACAACACTGCCACCTTTTGGTGATAGAGGGGAGGGCACACAAACAGCCAAAAACATTATTAAACTTTGACATGTTGCCATGGCAGCATTATTTGAAATATCAGGAATTCATTCATACGTCTCTATCTGTCATGTTTTCACATTATACTGATGAAGTTTGAAGTCAATCTGGTGAAAATAAGATGGTGATTCAAAGCATTTTTGAAAGTGACAAACTTCCTGCTGCCAGTTGGTGGCGCTATAACTTTGACTCACAAAAGTCATATCCATGTGATCGGCCTCTTACAACGAACACACAGCTGAAGTTTCATCCAAATCAGTCAATGTTTGCACAAGTTATTACACACTTCCTGTTTACCTTTTCTCGCCATAAATTTGTTGCTTCGCCACGGCCAAACTGTTTAAGATATCAAAAATCCGTTCGCAATTTAGCATCCTCTGTGTCTTGACTTCATGCTGACCGAGTTTGGCACTGATTGAAACAATGGCCTCGGAGGAGTATATTAAATTCCAGAGCATGTGTTTTCAGAACAACCCATATTAGCTCACTTCCTGTTGGGCTGACACGTAACTTAGAGCACGAAAGTTGTTTGGCCCGATGAGGTCTATATGTGTACCGAGTTTCATACATGTACGTGCAAGTGTGTTTGATATATGGACCAAGTTTTCAGACACCACTTTAGGGGGCGCTGTCGAGCCCCCCTGCCACGCCCGGGTACCAGCTTCAGCCCGGCTCTGATGGCCGCGCATTCCGACGCCTGTGCGAAGTTTCAAGAGTTTTCGAGCATGTTAAGTGCCCCAAAAGTACCCGAGAAGTCGAAAAAAAAACAAAAAAACAAAAAAAAAACAAAGAATAATCTGAGGAAGAACAATAGGGCTCTGCGCCCTTTCAGGCTTGAGCCCTAATAATAATAATAATAATAATCCTAAGGAAAACAATAGGGCTCTGCGCCCTTTCAGGCTTGAGCCCTAATTAAAGCTGCGAGCAGCGATGACGGGCCCAAGCCGGTGGCACCGCCACGCCGGTGGCATCAGCATAACTGTGCACGGCAGGCAATATGCATTTAAACAGGATAATTTTTTTAAATCGCTCGAATATGTCACTATTAACCGCATTATGTCACCATTAACCGCAGCAGCTGGTGCCACTATCACCACAAGCCACACCCATGATGTCATTTAAATGTAGATGATTTTTAATGTCATGGGATGAAATAGATCTCTTTCAAATATGTGAAAAGTTATCTTTTCCTGCTCAAAATGTTATAAGTCCAGAAGGCCAGTATTTAATTCAAGGTATTTGTATAGTTCTTTTTTTACTTATTCACAAGTGATAGTTATTTGTGATAGTCTATGATATGAAAGGGGTAAATTATCATCATCAAGAGAGAAAGGCACACACACAAACTCACAGGGTGAGAGAGAGACCCCACACACACACACACCCAGGGTGAGCCTGAGAGTGAGGGGGGAGGGGAAGGACTGAGAGAGAGGCAATCTGCACATTGAACAAGATTCACAAGATTTTAACAACAAAAATAAATAAAATCTAAATGGTGGGAGAAAGTTTTTTTTACTTCAATCTCTGAAAACATTATTTTGAATATATTTGAAATCACAGATGTTGGGTGATGAGAATTGTAACTCAAATATAATTTAGAAAACTAGACCTGTCTGAATAGTCAACAAAACTCAAGACAGGCAGTCCCTTGCTCAGATTAGGCATGTCGTGATAATTAAATAATCATCAGAAATATATATTGTCACATGATCTTTCAGCAATCATTATTAGTATTTTATGATTTGCTAGTACAAAGTCATCTAAAGCCATTCCATAGCTGAATGTCTTTCCTCCGCTGTAGCTGTCCATCATTCTCCGTTCAGCATTCAAACTGCGCGTCGTGTTTGGTTACAGTCAGTCAGCTGCTCGGTAAAGCTCACTCCAAGATGATATATTCCCGTTATAATACTTGTTATGCAGATAAAATAATTTATCTTCCTGGAGTTTATCTAGCGGTTTCTGAACGATGTTGTGCTCCCTACCCGGGTGACAACACAAGGCATCACACGCACAATAACCGGAATTTAAAACTGTGAAGAAACCGACCGATATACATAGTAGACTAGGATTTGTGCGCTCAACGCTCATCGTCTCTTTATGCCGTGAACTTTTTAATGTGCACTCGCGCTGCACTGCGCCCTCTGACTCCATGTTGCTTTAAGCGCATCATTCTGCACCCGGGATGCGCATAAGCGCATTGTGCCACGCTTTCATATATTTTCATAGTTTTGTGCACTTAAAGATGATTAAAAAAAATCTTGTTCTCACGTATCTATCATATATTTGTTGCCCCTTTACAGAGCTGCACATTACGTTTACAATAAACTATAAATCTTGAAATGTTATATTATTTGTGTAGGCCCATATAATTATTTACATTCATATATAAATTAAATATAAATTGTTTTTTTTATAAATGTATTTAATAAGAACACAAAGTAATTTGTACCTTTTCATTAACATTTTTAGATTTTATAAAATTAGTCCAGAGATGTTTTTTCAAGAATTACTTTTTGTAATTGCAAATTTTTTTAACTATCCACTCACCTAATTTAATATATATTTTTGTTATAGCTTATGATTATATATTTTTATTTTATTGCTCAACAGTAGTTCTCATCGCCGATGAGGTCTTTAAATATTTTGAGAAGGTCTTAAAAAAGTATAGTATAGTCATTCCGTTTCATGTTGACCGAGTTTGGTGGTACTTTAGTTGAGTATTTGTGCACATTTATGTGTGTGCGTGTGTGGTCAAACTGCAAACACATAACAATTCACAATTATTATCTAGTAATGTTCACATCACCAAATACGTTTCTAAAACATTGTAACATCAGCTTTGTGTACTAAGCATTAAACTTTGTTTAACTAAATGCAACATATTTTACAGGCAATACAAACTGTAAATGTCTAAAACAAAACAAATATATAACATATAGGCGTTTAGGCGCTAATCGCAAATAGCGATCTTCATAGTGATACACAAACCATCACAACACTTAAACAACATAACACTACTCACCACGCTGGGAATATAATGTAAGATAATAGTTTTAGCTGGAATTATTAAATGTTCAAATCTTCATTTGAGATCAAGGTGGCTTTCTCACTCAGTTCTCTAAGTTCAGTTTGTTTTTCCCTGCACTTCTTCCTGCACGATCACATCACTTGCGCTCACCGGAACGTCCTTAAAGGGGCAGCACCCAACATCAGGGATTACCAGTCCCCACACACACACACACACACACACACACACACACACACACACACACACACACACACACACACACACACACACACACACACAAATCCCTGAAGAGATGGAATGTTTTTTTTTTATCCTGTTTCAAAACTAACACAATGCTGCCATCTTGTGTTCATTGAGGGGAGGGCACACACAGGCACAATACATTATACAAATAAATATTTATAAAATATATATATATATTCATCTGAAAAATAGTATAGTCATTTAAAATTAATCTAAGTTCAATTGCCAAACATACAATCTTAATTTAATTGAAATCAAAATATGATTTTACAAGATATGAGACAATTTCTGTTCCTCTTTTTTGTCCTTATTTAATCCCTCGCCATGGCAACACCGTTTGAGATATCCAAAATCCGTTCACATTTTAGCATCTTCCGTATCTTTGTTTCATGTTGACCGAGTTTGGTGGATTCAATAAATCGCCTACGAGGAGAACGTAAAAACTCAGACCCCGATTTAACCAAAAATTCACCTTAAAACCAAAATATCTGACTTCCTGTTGGTCGGAGCTAATGACTGTAAATTAGAAAGTTGTCCGGCTCGAAGAGAACAATATATGTACCGAGTTTGGTGACTGAAGATAAAACTAACCCCCCCACTTTTGTCAAAAGGTGGCGCTAGAGAGGCCCTCATCCCCGCCCATTTCTGATGCTTTGCCAATGTGTACTGACTGACATCTCTGATGTGTGTGTTGAGTTTCAAGCAGTTTCAAGCAATTTCAAGCATGCTAAGAGCCTCAAAACAGCCAAAAGATTATTAAACTTTGACACGTTGCCATGGCAACAGTATTTGAAATTTCAGGAATCCATTTCATACGTCTCTATCTGTCATGTTTTCACATTATACTGATGAAGTTTGAAGTAAATGGGGTGAAAATAGGATGGTAATTCAAAGCATTTTTGAAAGTGACACACTTCCTGCTGCCAGTTGGTGGCGCTATAACTTTGACTCACAAAAGTCATATCCATGTGATCTGCCTCTTACAACGAATACACAGCTGAAGTTTCATCCAAATCAGTCAATGTTTGCTGACGTTATAACACACTTCCTGTTTCCCTTTTCTCGCCATAAATTCGTTGCTTCGCCACGGCCAAACCGTTTGAGATATCAAAAATCCGCTCGCAATTTAGCATCCTGGATATGTTCTCTTCATGCTGACCGAGTTTGGCGATGATCGAAACAATGGTCTCGGAGGAGTATATTAAATTCCAGAGCATGGGTTTTCCGAACAACCGATTATAGCTCACTTCCTGTTGGGCTGACGCATAACTATGAGCACGAAAGTTGTTTGGCCCGATGAGGTCTATATGTGTACCGAGTTTCATACATGTACGTGCAAGTGTGTTTGATATATGGACCAAGTTTTCAGACCCCACTTAAGGGGGCGCTGTCGAGCCCCCCTGCCACGCCCGGGTACCAGCTTCAGCCCGGCTCTGATGGCCGCGCATTCCGACGCCTGTGCGAAGTTTCAAGAGTTTTCGAGCATGTTAAGTGCCTCAAAAGTACCCGAGAAGTCGAAAAAAAAAAAAAAAAAAAAAAAAAAAAAGAAAAGAATTAAAGCTGCGAGCAGCGATGTCGGGCCCAAGCCGGTGGCACCGCCACCCCGGTGGCATCAGTTTAACTGTGCACGGCAGGCAATAGGCATTTAAAATGGGAAAACATAAAAGGACTATGTCAAAGTCATCTGAATTCACCACATTAACTGCAGCAGTTGGTGCTGCTATGACCACAAACCACAACAGCCACATCTATGAGATCAATTACATTTATATGAATTTCATGTCAGATTATGTCAAAGGTCAAATTGGAATGAGTTCAGAATACCATTCGAATGCTGATGTTGTTTTATTCTAACACTTCTCTTCATGTGTTTTTGAGCTACCTTAGCTACCGTTTGTGCACCAATCTTATGCACCATAAAACATGCTTTCATTTCAATATGGGTGGTCCAATAATTTTTTTTAATAAAAAATGTATAAATGGAGCCAAATCACAGAAACTGCAAAGATGATTTTAATATCAGTGTCAGGTAAGAGTAAGATGCGTGTCTACATTTTATGGAAGTTTATTATAAATAGCCACTTTTATAAAATCATGTGAAATTTATGTTTTAATACATTTATATTATATCAGTAAATAATTAATTTAAAGACATGTGCATCATACGTGATCTTGGCAAACACATCACATGACGTTTTTATTTCAAGTGATAGTTATTTGTGATAGCCTATATGAAAGGGTTAAATTATGATCAAGAGAGAAAGTCACACACACACACACACACACACACACACACACACACACACACAC
This sequence comes from Gobio gobio, assembly GCF_949357685.1. NCBI lineage: Eukaryota > Metazoa > Chordata > Actinopteri > Cypriniformes > Gobionidae > Gobio > Gobio gobio. The sequence goes on along the minus strand of NC_137102.1, from coordinate 31,859,915 downwards.
ACAATGATAGAGTGAGAGTGAGGGGGAGGGGGAGGGGAAGGACTGAGAGAAAGGCACACACACAAACTCACAGGGTAAGAGAGAGACCCCCCCCCCCCCCCACACACACACACACAGATAGAGAGGGGGAAGGGGAAAGACAGGCAGATGGCATTCCATAGACTTAATGGTTTGTATACTGTACAAACTGTACATTCTATCCCCCTACACTACCCCTAAGCCTACATATCGCACACACACACACACACACACACACACACACACCATAGCTGTCAACCCTCCCGTTTTTTCCGGGTTTCTCACGTATTTTAGCTCTTTTCCCGCTGTCTTCCCGTTTTAGTATTTTCCCGTAAAATATCCCGTATTTTTACGTTCTGATTGTGTTAACTCAGAACATGCAACTATCTGGTTTAGTGCCAGAAGACGCGAATGAGAAGTCGCGCGCACTGTGAGAAAATTTTCCGTGCACTCATCCAAGAGCGCGCACACGTCTCTCAGCTCGCAAATATTGAGTTCTCTTTCAAGTCTTGCTCTTGAACGGACAAACTCACGCAAAAAGTATGTCAACATATTGATGAGTATTCTAGCAGACATAGTCTGTATATGGCTTAAGTAAGCTTTATACAGTCCAGAAAAGACGACGCATATCCGAGGTCTTAAAGGGGCAAAAGCCTTTACTGCTGTCTGTTTAATGTCAAACAAAAGACAAGGGCATCACTCACTGCACTTGATTGAATAACTTTTGTAAGTTTAATAGGATTAATCTTTAATTTATACAGTCATATATGCAATGTTATTTTACATTTGATCAATTTCTGTAACTGAAAACTAATGTTAGACGTACCTGAAAAACCTGAAAAGCATAGTTTATTTTATTAGTATCTTTGCTCGATAGTATTTATTTTTACTCTATGAAATTTACTCTTTATTTACTTTAGTATTTACTCTATGAAACATTAATGACGTTACATTACAGTATAACTGAAAGCTCCCAATTTCAACATTTATTAGGCTTTAAAAAACAACTTTTAATTTAAGTGAACTTAAAAAAATCTTTACATAAACCCAAAATAATAAATGTTATATTTACCCATGGCCTTCCCTGTTATACAGAAATGTAATAGTTATCAAACCTTCCTTAACTGCATAAATAATAAATGAAATATAGATGAATCATCATTAAAGCTACAATTTTCTCTGTTCCCGTTGTTCTTTGATGAAACATTAATGACAGGCATCATCAGTGCTACTGTCACTTTAAGAACAACCGCGGATCTCACGCGCGGTCCCGCGCATCTCATTTCCTCACAACTCTTTAAAGTTCATTTAAGACGTTATTTAACTAATTTAAGACTCTAATATGAGAATACTCAAAATCCTCTGTGTTATTGTTTGTTCAAGAGCAAAAGAGAACTCGATGTGAGCAGGAAACTGACGCGAGTCTATCTATGCGTCGAGTGTGTGTGTGTGTGTGTGTGTGTGTGTGTCAGTGTCCCTTGATTAGCTGACATGAGACGCATCCACACAGACAGGACACTGACAGACACACACACACACACACACACACACACACACACACACACACACACACACACACACACACACACACACACACACACACACACACACACACACACACACACACACACACACACAGCATAGCCATACAGTTTAAGTTCACCCACACTATATATTAATAAAAAGGTTTACAGTGCAAATACTGTTGTTGCAAATACTGTGCATAAAATTTGAAAACATTTGCAAAAAACACCACTGTATCATTACATTTTTTTTTTAAACCTTTAAATAACCATTTTTTAAACATCTATAAACATTACATTTACATAGATAGACGGACCAGATATTCCTAACACTTTGGGAATACTTTAGGGTTACTAGTTGTTTTGTAAACTGTCTATAAACATTATCTGGATGGTTATTGTAAAGTTGCAACCGATGACTATAATACCTTGTTAAATAGTTTAATAAACAGTACCAGTAAAACGTGGGCAGTACCAGTAAAACATGTAAACAGTACCAGTAAAACATGTGGGTTGTCCTGATACTGTACTTCAAAATGTAATAGTGTAAAAATTGCCACAGAATAAAGTAATTGTTCAAGATCTATTGGTAACTCATAAAAATAATGTCATATTTGCATAAACTGTCACTACCGTATATCCCGACACTAGCACATTAAGATAAGCTATGAAAAAAATCATGTTCCTCTGCCTCTTTCTGGTTAAATAATGTTTATAATAATTGTTAATATAGCATGCTATATTAACTATTCCAGGTTATTTATGCATAGCATAAATAATAGTTAGTATAGCATGCTATGCCACTTTCATCAAAACATATTACAAAGCTATAGCGATCTCATGTCATTCCGTCTGTTCGAAAAAAAAGTTGCTCTAACTGTTCGTTACAAGCAGCATTTGCCGTCAGGCAGGTAACGATAGCTAACATAAACATATTTTTGCTAGCCTACCTGCTGCAAACTTACACTTTTTTTGTACAAGACAAGTAGAGCTATTTTATCCAGTGTAATTTATCACATACCACTATCTTGTTTTTTTCTTATCCTCCTCTTCCTTTCTCTTTTTTCTTTTCTGGCTTCCTGAAGCATAAAATTCCGCTTCAAATCCGAAGATTTTGTATTTTGCCGCAGCAGAGATCGCGTGGTTGGCTGGCTGCTGTCAGCGACTACTGAGAGGGGCCCCTTAAGGGGGATCCCGATAACAGTGTCATTGCACTTTACTGCATTGACTATCAATGGGGCGCTCACACAGTTTGTCGTTTCATTTTATTCTTAACCTGTCGCTGTCTTGGTGCCCCAGGCCAGCTCGAGGCCCCAAGCAATTGCTTGGTTTGCCTGCCTTGTCGCGACGGGCCTGCACACACACACACACACACACACAGACAGGACACTGACACACACACACACACACAGGACATTGGCATACAGCGTGTTCTCTTGTGTCTTGTCGCGCTTGGAAGCATGTACATGAATAGGAGCGTGATCATGTAACGCTAAGCAAAAATGGATATAAAAACGGACGCTGTGTTATTTGCGTTAAATATTTTTAATGCGTTAAGCTTCCGTTTCACGTTGACCGAGTTTGGTGGAGATTGAATAAATCGCCTACGAGGAGAACGTAAAAACTCAGAAACTGAATTATACAAATATTCACGTTCAAACAAACTTTCTGTGAAAAAAGACACTTATAAACAGACACTTGTAGAAAATAATGTGAATTTTTTTTTTTTATATATAAATTTGAACTATGTCAGTAAATAATGAATTTAAAGACAAATGTGTCAAAAGTGATCTTTGCAAACACAGCACATGACCTTCTGTAAAGCACATGTATAGAAAACACACTCACACTCCTCTGTTTTAAAAAAAGAGTTCTGTCTGAATGAGTACATGAAATCACGGCTGTCAGGTGAAAAGAATTGTAACTCAAATGTCATTTAGAAAATTAGTCCTGTAGTGATATAGTGTCATAGTTCATGTCCACATTAACCACTACGTTGTAATATCAGTGTAATACCCATGTCATCATACACATTTGTGTCCTCATGAATCACATTAACAAGCACACATACAGAGAAAGGGAGTTTCAAAAATAATACAACACTGCCACCTTGTGGTGATAGAGGGGAGGGCACACAAACAGCCAAAAACATTATTAAACTTTGACATGTTGCCATGGCAACATTTTTTGAAATATTAGGAATCCATTCATATGTCTCTATCTGTCATGTTTTCACATTATACTGATGAAGTTTGAAGTCAATCAGGTGAAAATAAGATGGGGATTCAAAGCATTTTTGAAAGTGACACACTTCCTGCTGCCAGTTGGTGGCGCTTTAACTTTGACTCACAAAAGTCATATCCATGTGATCGGCCTCTTACAACGAACACACAGCTGAAGTTTCATCCAAATCATTCAATGTTTGCACAAGTTATTACACACTTCCTGTTTCCCTTTTCTCGCCATAAATTCGTTGCTTCGCCACGGCCAAACCGTTTAAGATATCAAAAATCCGCTCGCAATTTAGCATCCTCTGTGTCTTGACTTCATGCTGACCGAGTTTGGCACTGATTGAAACAATGGCCTCGGAGGAGTATATTAAATTCCAGAGCATGTGTTTTCAGAACAACCCATATTAGCTCACTTCCTGTTGGGCTGACACGTAACTTAGAGCACGAAAGTTGTTTGGCCCAATGAGGTCTATATGTGTACCGAGTTTCATACATGTACGTGCAAGTGTGTTTGATATATAGACCAAGTTTTCAGACCCCACTTTAGGGGGCGCTGTCGAGTCCCCCTGCCACGCCCGGGTACCAGCTTCAGCCCGGCTCTGATGGCCGCGCATTCCGATGTGTGTGCTAAGTTTCAAGAGTTTTTGAGCATGGTAAGAGCCCCAAAAGTGCCCGAGAAGTCGATAAAATAATAATAATAATAATAATTAAAGCTGCGAGCAGCGATGACGGGCCCAAGCCGGTGGCACCGCCACGCCGGTGGCATCAGCTTAACTGTGCACAGCAGGCAATAGGCATTTAAAATTGGAAAAACTAAAAGGACTATGTCAAAGTCATCTGAATTCACCACATTAACTGCAGCAGTTGGTGCTGCTATGACAACGAACCACAACAGCCACATCTATGAGATCAATTAAATTTAAATTAATTTCATGTCAGATGATGTCAAAGGTCAAATTGGAATGAGTTCACAATACCATTCAAATGCTGATGTTGTATTATCCTAACATTTCTCTTCATGTGTTTTTGACCTACCTTAGCTACCGTTTGTGCACCAATCTTATGCACCATAAAGCGTGCTTTCATTTCAATATGGGTGGTCCAATAAAAAAAATTTTATAAAAAAATTTATAAATTGAGCCAAATCACAGTAAAATGCAAAGATGATTTTAATATCAGTGTCAGGTAAGAGTAAGATACGTGTCTACATTTTATGGAAGTTTATTATAAACAGCCACTTTTAGAAAACCATGTGAAATTTACTTTTAATACATTTAAATTATATCAGTAAATTATTCATTAAAAGACATCTGCATCATACGTGATCTTGGCAAACACAGCACATGACGTTTTTATTTCAAGTGATAGTTATTTGTGAAAGCCTAAGAGAGAGTGGCAGAAAGAAAGACATGGAATGTTTTTTATATCCTGTTTCAAAACTAACACAATGCTGCCATCTTTTGTTCATTGAGAGAAGGGCAGCACACACAGGCACAATAGATTATTCAAAGAAATATTTATAATATATATATTAGTGCTGGGCATCGTTAACAAAAAAATTAACTAATTAATCACATTTTTTTCTGTAATTAATCGCGATTAATCGCAAGTTTTTAATATTTTAAGTTTTTAATATTTTGATATTGTAATAATTTCAGTTACTCTCCAAATTAATTTAGAAACAATTTAAAGACAGCATATTGCAAATATGTGTTGTGTTGTCATTTTTTATGAATGAAGGCCAGTATCACTGATACTAAAGTCTCTATGAAACATTAATGACGTTACATTACAGTATAACTGAAAGCTCCCAATTTCAACATTTATTAGGCTTTAAAAAACAACTTTTAATTTAAGTGAACTTAAAACAATCTTTACATAAACCCAAAATAATAAATGTTATATTTACCCATGGCCTTACCTGTTATACAGAAATGTAATAGTTATCAAACCTTCCTTAACTGCATAAATAATAAATCAAATATAGATGAATCATCATTAAAGCTACAATTTTCTCTGTTCCCGTTGTTCTTTGATGAACATTAATGACAGGCATCATCAGTGCTACTGTCACTTTAAGAACAGCCGCGGGTCTCACGCGCTGTCCCGCGCATCTCATTTCCTCACAACTCTTTAAAGCTACACTATGTAACTTTTCCGTCCACTAGAGGTCGCCTGTTCAAAACAAAGGCGTAGTTTGATGACGCCACGTTTGAGCGCAGAATCTTGGGACATGTGGTCTTCACCTCACAGCCGGTGGAAAACAGTCAGGATAAGACTCGGGCAGAAATCATGTTCATGGATGCGATTATTAACATTACTGTAGTGAAGCAGAGCAGGACCGAGTGTTGTGGAGCTGAGCAAGGCCGCAGGAGCGATTGAAGAGCGGGACTGTTATTATGGCATAGTCGCCGGCGGGACTTTTATTATGACACGGTTGCCGGCGGCACTTCCTCTTCTCCAGTGCTGAGTGTGCAGTAACGCAGCTCTGTTTATCGTATTAGATATATCTGAGTGTGTTGAAAAGGAAGTTATGACGTTCGCTCGGCGGCTGCTATGACACTTGTTCACAATGCAGTGAGAGTAAAGCGTTTCACTGAATAAAACCGGAGACCGAGGGTGACGCAGATATGACGCAATCGACAGGCGACTCCCTCACACGCATAGCTCACACGTCCCGGTTCCTTGGTTCAAATAGCAATTTTCTCACGATTTACAAATAGTTGAAAACATTTGGGATATTCTAAGTACTCAACTGAACAAAATATATAACACTGGCCTAGTGGTTTCTGGATGTTTTACTGCAAAAATCCTACATAGTTCACCTTTAAGTTCATTTAAGACGTTATTTAACTAATTTAAGACTCTAATATGAGAATACTCAAAATCCTCTGTGTTATTGGTTGTTCAAGAGCAAAAGAGAACTCGATGTGAGCAGGAAACTAACGCATGTCTATCTATGCGTCGAGTGTGTGTGTGTGTGTGTGTGTGTGTGTGTGTGTGTGTGTGTGTCAGTGTCCCTTGATTAGCTGACATGAGACGCATCCACACAGACAGGACACTGACACACACACACACACACACACACACACACACACACACACACACACACACACACACACACACACACACACACACACACACACACACACACACACACACACACAGACAGGACACTGACACACACACAGACAGGACACTGGCACACACACACACACACACACACACACAGACAGGACACTGACACACACACACACACACACAGGACATTGGCATACAGCGCGCTCTCTTGTGTCTTGTCGCGCTTGGAAGCATTTACATGAATAGGAGCGTGATCATGTAACGCTAAGCAAAAATGGATATAAAAACGGACGCTGCGTTATTTGCGTTAAATATTTTTAATGCGTTAAGCTTCCGTTTCACGTTGACCGAGTTTGGTGGAGATTGAATAAATCGCCTACGAGGAGAACGTAAAAACTCAGACCCTGAATTATACAAATATTCACGTTCAAACAAAAACTTTCTGTGAAAAAAAGACACTTATAAACAGACACTTGTAGAAAATAATGTGAATTTTGTTTTAAAATAAATTTGAACTATGCCAGTAAATAATGAATTTAAAGACAAATGTGTCAAAAGTGATCTTTGCAAACACAGCACATGACCTTAAAGCACATGTATAGAAAACACACTCACACTCCTCTGTTTTAAAAAAAGAGTTCTGTCTGAATGAGTACATGGAATCACGGCTGTCAGGTGATAAGATAATTAGTCCAGAGATGTTTTTTCAAGAATTACTTTTTGTAATTGCAATTTTTTTTAACTATCCACTCACCTAATTTAATATATATTTTTGTTATAGCTTATGATTATATATTTTTATTTTATTGCTCAACAGTAGTTCTCATCGCCGATGAGGTCTTTAAATATTTTGAGAAGGTCTTAAAAAAGTCTTAAAAAGGTATTAAAATTTACTTCAGGATTCCTGCATATACCCTGCATATGCATCATACGTGATCTTGGCAAACACAGCACATGACGTTTTTATTTAAAATTAGAAAGTTTTAAATTAGTTAAATTAGATTAGTTAAATTAGAAAGTTGTCCGGCTCGAAGAGAACAATATATGTACGGGGACACATGAAATGTCTACAAATGTATGTCCTCAGAAATCACAGAAGCACACACACACACACACACACACACACACACACACACACACACACACACACACACACACACACACACACACACACACACACACACACACACAGAGAGAGAGAGAGAGAGAGAGAAACAAGTTTTTTTTTTATCCTGCTTCAAAACTAACACAATGCTGCCATCTTGTGTTCATTGAGGGAAGGGCAGCACACACGGGCACAATACATTATACAAATAAATATTTATAAAATATATTTATATTCATCTGAAAAATAGTACAGTCATTTTAAATTAATCTAAGTTCAATTACCAAACATACAATCTTAATTTAATTTAAATCAAAATATTATTTTACAAGATATGAGACAATTTCTGTTCCCCTTTTTTTGTCCTTATTTAATCCCTCGCCATGGCAACACCGTTTGAGATATCCAATATTCGTTCGCATTTTAGCATCTTCCGTATCTTTGTTTCATGTTGACCGAGTTTGGTGGAGATTGAATAAATCGCCTACGAGGAGAACGTAAAAACTCAGACCCTGAATTACATAAATATTCACTTTCAAACCAAAATATCTGACTTCCTGTTGGTCGGAGCTAATGACTGTAAATTAGAAAGTTGTCCGGCTCGAAGAAAACAATATATGTACCGAGTTTGGTGACTGAAGATAAAACTAACCCCCCCACTTTTGTCAAAAGGTGGCGCTAGAGAGCCCCTCATCCCCGCCCGTTTCTGAGGCTTTGTCCATGTGTACTGACTGACATCTCTGATGTGTGTGTTGAGTTTCAAGCAGTTTCAAGCAATTTCAAGCATGCTAAGAGCCTCAGAACAGCCAAAAGATTATTAAACTTTGACACGTTGCCATGGCAACAGTATTTGAAATTTCAGGAATCCATTTCATACGTCTCTATCTGTCATGTTTTCACATTATACTGATGAAGTTTGAAATAAATCGGGTCAAAATAAGATGGTGATTCAAAGCATTTTTGAAAGTGACACACTTCCTGCTGCCAGTTGGTGGCGCTATAACTTTGACTCACAAAAGTCATATCCATGTGATCAACTTCTTACAACAAACACACAGCTGAAGTTTCATCCAAACCAGTCAATGTTTGCACAAGTTATAACACACTTCCTGTTTCCCTTTTCTCGCCATAAATTCGTTGCTTCGCCACGGCCAAACCATTTGAGATATCAAAAATCCGCTCACAATTTAGCATCCTGGATATGTTCTCTTCATGCTGACCGAGTTTGGCACTGATTGAAACAATGGCCTCGGAGGAGTATATTAAATTCCAGAGCATGTGTTTTCAGAACAACCCATATTAGCTCACTTCCTGTTGGGCTGACACGTAACTTAGAGCACGAAAGTTGTTTGGCCCGATGAGGTCTATATGTGTACCGAGTTTCATACATGTACGTGCAAGTGTGTTTGATATATAGACCAAGTTTTCAGACACCACTTTAGGGGGCGCTGTCGAGCCCCCCTGCCACGCCCGGGTACCAGCTTCAGCCCGGCTCTGATGGCCGCGCATTCCGATGTGTGTGCAAAGTTTCAAGAGTTTTTGAGCATGGTAAGAGCCCCAAAAGTGCCCGAGAAGTCGATAAAATAATAATAATAAGAAACAGAGGAAGAACAATAGGGCTCTGCGCCCTTTCAGGGCTTGGGCCCTAATAATAAGAAACAGAGGAAGAACAATAGGGCTCTGCGCCCTTTGGGCTTGGGCCCTAATAATCTGAGGAAGAACAATAGGGCTCTGCGCCCTTTGGGCTTGGGCCCTAATAAGAAACAGAGGAAGAACAATAGGGCTCTGCGCCCTTTCAGGGCTTGGGCCCTAATAATCTGAGGAAAAACAATAGGGCTCTGCGCCCTTTCAGGCTTGAGCCCTAATATTAATAATAATAATCCTAAGGAAAACAATAGGGCTCTGCGCCCTTTCTGGCTTGAGCCCTAATTAAAGCTGCGAGCAGCGATGACGGGCCCAAGCCGGTGGCACCGCCACGCTGGTGGCATCAGCATAACTGTGCACGGCAGGCAATAGACATTTAAACAGGAGATTATTAAAAAATTGTTTGAATATGCCACATTTACCGCAGCAGATGGTGCCACTATCACCACAAGCCACAACCATGATGTCATTTAAATTTGGATTAATTTTAATGTCATAGGATAAAATAGATCACTTTCAAATATGTGAAAGTTATCTTTTCCTGCTTAAAATTTTGTAAGTCCAGAAGGCCAGTATTTAATTCAAGCTATTTGTATAATTCTTTTTTTACTTATTCACACTAAAGTGAAAGTTATTTGTGATAGTCTATGATATGAAAGGGGTAAATTATCATCATCAAGAGAGAATTGGCACACACACAAACTCACAGGGTGAGAAAGAGACCCCCCCCCACACACACATACGTGCGCGCGCACACACAAACACACACACTCACAGGGTGAGCCTGAGAGTGAGGGGGGAGGGGAAGGACTGAGAGAGAGGCATTCTGCACATTGAACAAGATTCACAAGATTTTAACAACAAAAAGAAATAGGGCCATATTTTAACGATCTGAAACGCAAGTGTCAAAGCGCGAAGCGCAAGTAACTTTGTGGGCGGGTCTCGGCGCTGTTGCTATTTTCCCGGCGGGATAAATGGCTCTTGCGCCCGGCGCAAATCTAAAATGGGTTGGTCTGAAGTAGCTTCATTATTCATAGGTGTGGTTTGGGCGTAACGTGAATAAACCAATCCGAGCGTCATCCAACATTCCCTTTAAAAGCAGGTGCGCAAGTTCCATTATGGATTGCTATTATTATGGCGTATTTACCAGGCGCACGCCAGGAGCGGTTCACAGCCGAGGAGACTGATCTTCTTGTAAGAGCAGTGAAAGACAGAGAAGTGAAGTTGTAATGTTGTACATTATGGTAAAGGTGATTTCACAGTCTTTTTTTTTTCAGTCTTTCAGTTTTTTCAGTTTTTCAGTCGATTTTTTTCCTGGTTCTTGACGGACAAACCAATTTGTCAGATGTCCTTATATACATATATGTCTTGCCACTATTGGGCAAACAGGTCTTATCCTTAATTATTACAATTAGCCTGAATCATTTGTAAGCTAGATTTATGCCTATTTTTTCACATCTTCGTGGCACACCACAATGATTTCCGTCATCTCATGTGTTAATATTTTTTTAGTGTAACAATTTATGATTTGCAAAAATAACTGTTGCATCTGTGTAGGTTACATGAGCAAAGTGTATGCGCGTTGAGCACGCTATACATTATGGTCAAGCATGCGCCCTTAAAATAGCATAATGAACAACGCGCAACGCGCCACTGACTTTAGACTAGGTTTTATCTGGTCAGTGGCGCAATTGTTTAATGGAACAGCAAAATAGCACCAGGGATTGTTTGCGCCGGAATACGCCTCCTTTTTTGCGCTGAAGGCCCAGGGAGCGCAAGTTCATTCACTAGTTTAGTGACGTGCTTCTGTGGAGGGAAAAGCGCGCTTTGCGCGGGTGCAAAATAGGAATGACACATGCGTCGGTGTACAAAGTCAATTGCGCTGGGTGCAAGATAGGGCCCATAAAATCTAAATGGTGGGCGAAAGTTTTTTTTACTTCACTCTCTGAAAACATTATTAGGGCCCGAGCACCGATGGTGTGAGGACCCTATTGGATTTCGAAAGTTTTTTATTAGGGCCCGAGCACCGATGGTGTGATGACCCTATTGGATTTCGAAAGTTTTTTATTAGGGCCCGAGCACCGATGGTGTGAGGACCCTATTGGATTTCGAAAGTTTTTTATTATTAGGGCCCGAGCACCGATGGTGTGAGGACCCTATTGGATTTCGAAAGTTTATTATTATTAGGGCCCGAGCACCGATGGTGTGAGGACCCTATTGGATTTCGAAAGTTTTTTATTAGGGCCCGAGCACCGATGGTGTGAGGACCCTATTGGATTTCGAAAGTTTTTTATTAGGGCTCAAGCCTGAAAGGGCGCAGAGCCCTATTGTTCCCCTAAGGATTATTAGGGCTCAAGCCTGAAAGGGCGCAGAGCCCTATTGTTTTCCTTAAGATTATTATTAAGGCTCAAGCCTGAAAGGGCGCAGAGCCCTATTGTTTTCCTTAAGATTATTAAGGCCCAAGCCCAAAGGGCGCAGAGCCCTATTGTTCTTCCTCAGATTATTCTTTGTTTTTTGTTTTTTTTTTTAGGGCCCAAGCCCAAAGGGCGCAGAGCCCTATTGTTCTTCCTCAGATTATTCTTTGTTTTTTTTTTTTTTTTTTTTTTCGACTTCTCGGGTACTTTTGGGGCACTTAACATGCTCGAAAACTCTTGAAACTTCGCACAGGCGTCGGAATGCGCGGCCTTCAGAGCCGGGCTGAAGCTGGTACCCGGGCGTGGCAGGGGGGCTCGACAGCGCCCCCTTAAGTGGGGTCTGAAAACGTGGTCCATATATCAAACACACTTGCACGTACATGTATGAAACTTGGTACACATTTAGATCTCATCGGGCCGAACAACTTTCGTGCTCATAGTTATGCGTCAGCCCAACAGGAAGTGAGCTATAATCGGTTGTTCGGAAAACCCATGCTCTGGAATTTAATATACTCCTCCGAGGCCAATGGCTTTAGATGACTTTGTACTAGCAAATCATAAAATACTAATAAAGATTGCTGAAAGATCATGTGACAATATATATTTCTGATGATTATTTAATTACCACGACATGCCTAATCTGAGCAAGTGACTGCCTGTCTTGAGTTTTGTCGACAGACGGAGGTGGCACGAAATGTGACGGAGGCGGCCGCTATGCAGGAAAAACCATAGAAAAACCCTGCGGTCATTGTTTAAACTCATCCTACTCCAACCAGGAGTCCGCAAATTTACATTTCCCCATTTCGGAGTCTGTTTCGCAACGTGTGGAGGGCGACACATCACCTAACTGCGCATTTCGCAAAATACGTGACATCACCCATAGACGGTGTGCGCGCCCGAGCTGATCTCACTGACATATCACTATTCAGACAGGACTAGTTTTCTAAATTATATTTGAGTTACAATTCTCATCACCCAACATCTGTGATTTCAAATATATTCAAAATAATGTTTTCAGAGATTGAAGTAAAAAAAACTTTCTCCCACCATTTAGATTTTAGATTTTATTTCTTTTTGTTGTTAAAATCTTGTGAATATTGTTCAATGTGCAGATTGCCTCTCTCTCAGTCCTTCCCCTCCCCCCTCACTCTCAGCTCACTCTTGATGATGATAATTTACCCCTTTCATATCATAGACTATCACAAATAACTATCACTTGTGAATAAGTAAAAAAAGAACTATACAAATACCTTGAATTAAATACTGGCCTTCTGGACTTATAACATTTTGAGCAGGAAAAGATAACTTTTCACATATTTGAAAGAGATCTATTTCATCCCATGACATTAAAAATCATCTACATTTAAATGACATCATGGGTGTGGCTTGTGGTGATAGTGGCACCAGCTGCTGCGGTAAATGTGACATATTCGAGCGATTTAAAAAAATTATCCTGTTTAAATGCATATTGCCTGCCGTGCACAGTTATGCTGATGCCACCGGCGTGGCGGTGCCACCGGCTTGGGCCCGTCATCGCTGCTCGCAGCTTTAATTAGGGCTCAAGCCTGAAAGGGCGCAGAGCCCTATTGTTTTCCTTAGGATTATTTAGGGCTCAAGCCTGAAAGGGCGCAGAGCCCTATTGTTCTTCCTCAGATTATTCTTTTTCTTTTTATTTATTTTTTTTTTATTTATTTTTTCGACTTCTCGGGTACTTTTGGGGCACTTAACATGCTCGAAAACTCTTGAAACTTTGCACACACGTCGGAATGCGCGGCCATCAGAGCCGGGCTGAAGCTGGTACCTGGGCGTGGCAGGGGGACTCGACAGCGCCCCCTAGAACGCGTTTAGAAACTTGGTCCATGTATCAAACACACTTGCACGTACATGTATGAAACTCGGTACACATATAGACCTTATCGGGCCGAACAACTTTCGTGCTCATAGTTATGCGTCAGCCCAACAGGAAGTGAGCTATTATGGGTTGTTCGGAAAACCCATGCTCTGGAATTTAATATACTCCTCCGAGGCCATTGTTTCGATCATTGCCAAACTCGGTCAGCATGAAGTGAACATATCCAGGATGCTAAATTGCGAGCTGATTTTTTATATGTCAAACGGTTTGGCTGTGGCGAAGCAACGAATTTATGGCGAGAAAAGGGAAACAGGAAGTGTGTTTTAACTTGTGCAAACATTGACTGATTTGGATGAATCTTCAGCTGTGTGTTCGTTGTAAGAGGCCGATCACATGGATATGACTTTTGTGAGTCAAAGTTATAGCGCCACCAACTGGCAGCAGGAAGTGTGTCACTTTCAAAAATGCTTTGAATCACCATCTTATTTTCACCTGATTTACTTCAAACTTCATCAGTATAATGTGAAAACATGACAGATAGAGACGTATGAAATGGATTCCTAAAATTTCAAATACTGTTGCCATGGCAATGTGTCAAAGTTTAATAATCTTTTGGCTGTTCTGAGGCTCTTAGCATGCTTGAAATTGCTTGAAACTGCTTGAAACTCAACACACACATCAGAGATGTCAGTCAGTACACATGGGCAAAGCCTCAGAAACGGGCGGGGATGAGGGGCTCTCTAGCGCCACCTTTTGACAAAAGTGAAGGGCTTCGTTTCATCTACAATCACCAAACTCAGTATATATATTGACCTCATTGAGCCGGACAACTTTCTAATTTACAGTCATTAGCTCCGACCAACAGGAAGTCAGATATTTTGGTTTGAAGGTGACTTTTTGGTTAAATCGGGGTCTGAGTTTTTACGTTCTCCTCGTAGGCGATTTATTCAATCTCCACCAAACTCGGTCAACATGAAACAAAGATACGGAAGATGCTAAAATGCGAACGAATATTGGATATCTCAAACGGTGTTGCCATGGCGAGGGATTAAATAAGGACAAAAAAGGGGAACAGAAATTGTCTAATATCTTGTAAAATCATATTTTGATTTCAATTAAATTAAGATTGTATGTTTGGTAATTGAATTTAGATTAATTTAAAATTACTATAATATTTTTCAGAAGAATATATATATTTTTTATAAATATTTATTTGAATAGTCTAATGTGCCTGCATGTGTGTGCTGCCCTTCCCTCAATGAACACAAGATGGCAGCATTGTGTTAGTTTTGAAGCAGGATAAAAAAACCTTGTTTCTCTCTCTCTCTCTCTCTCTCTCTCTCTCTCTGTCTATCTCTCTGTCTATCTCTCTGTCTATCTCTCTCTCTCTCTCTGTCTCTCTCTCTCTGTGTGTGTGTGTGTGTGTGTGTGTGTGTGTGTGTGTGTGTGTGTGTGTGTGTGTGTGTGTGTGTGTGTGTGTGTGTGTGTGTGTGTGTGTGTGTGTGTGTGTGTGTGTGTGTGTGTGTGTGTGTGTGAAGACATACATTTGTAGACATTTCATGTGTCCCCATACATATATTGTTCTCTTCGAGCCGGACAACTTTCTAATTTACAGTCATTAGCTCCGACCAACAGGAAGTCAGATATTTTGGTTCGAAGGTGAATTTTTGTGTAATTCAGGGTCTGAGTTTTTACGTTCTCCTCGTAGGCGATTTATTCAATCTCCACCAAACTCGGTCAACATGAAACAAAGATACGGAAGATGCTAAAATTGTGAACGTGTGTGTGTGTGTGTGTGTGTGTGTGTGTGTGTACTGCGCCCCTCATGAATATTCACTCCCGTTTATCGTAATGTCAGATTTTGTCAGACCACTGTGTACAAGTGCGTTTATTCAGGATAGAAACAGCACCTGAGAAAACATCTGTGATTTGGACCTGTTTGCAGCAACTATTAAAAGAAAGGTAAGTTAATCTGCAGTTTAATCGCTTGTGGCTAAGTTTGGCTTGTTTGTGCGTGTTTTATAAGCTCTTTTCTGCTCGTTTTGCAGTCAGAAAGCAGCTAGCGCCTGATGCTAACGGCGCTAGCATAGTCATTCTGATCCCAGACTGTCAGGAGAGAATCAGAGATGCTTGTAAGATTTAATTTGTTTTAGATTCCAATATAATTGTAAATAACTTATTTTGAGCACATAAATCAGTCTAGCCATCGTAACAATGCATTGTCATGACTACAGTCTGTGAAGGGGATACAGTATCCTGACATGCTACTGTTAAATATTACTGCAGTTTAGCGTTAGCTTGGTTTAAAGTTATTATTATTATTATTATATTAATATTAAGAAACAAAGCGATCAAGATATGCTTTTATTCCTCCTGAATGTAATAAAATATACTCTGTACCAATAGAACTGTAAGTATTAATTTTTATTATGAAAACAATCTTGCTGAAGAATGTCAAATTAAATGCAATGCTCATAATTATTGGTGTTTTTCTCTATTTCAGCAGACACATCAGATAATGGCTGAAATGAGAAAGCTCAAGCCACTGGAGGAGGCCGTAAAGTTTTCACTTCAGAGGAAAGAATGGTCTGATAGAGCTAAGTTTAAGTGAAAGAGCTACGGCTAACTTATCTTAAAATTTTCCACCCTGTTGATTCCGCCCTGTTAGATCTATAAACCTAACAGGGTGGACATTCTAATAGAATAAATCGTATTTAGTGTATATTGCAAATTCTATAAACACATATATGCATATATAAATATTATAAAACCATGTTATAGGTGCAGTGCCACACATTACTGATGGCAAATCATGCAGGACAGTGAGGGAAAACTCCTCCACTGTTATGGTCTTCCACCCTGTTAGGCGAGTCATTTTTAAATAATAATTTGACTGCAACGTTAAATGTTTTGCATACTTATGTTTTATTTTGGGAGGTGAGGATCATTAACAGCATATACAATATATGTTTTTGAACACATTTTTTTATTATTTACCATCCTGTTGGCAAAAATGGGTACAAAAAGTACCTGTTCTTAATAATCAAGACATTCTATTCATCAATAATAGTTTTGTTATTGTTTCAAGAATTTAAAAAAAATACCATGATGGCATAAGGGACATATACTATCCAAGAAAAACTTGTTATTGTTTAACATTAACATTTTGTGATAACTATGTATATGTCCCTAAAAGGGTGGAACATCTTCACGGCCCGTGTCTGAACAATGAATCTACCCATAATTATTATTTTTTTAGTTCCTGAGCTTGACCAATATGTATTCCGACTAGTTAAACATGTCACCATTTTGGTAGAATGCTAAAAACATGAAAATCATGTACTTTTTTTTCAAACATTTATGAAGCCAAAATGTTACCGCATACCAGGAATGACCCAGCTATAGTTTCTAACTGTGTTGCTATTTGATTAGAAAAAAGAAAGACAAAAGTGAACATTGGCCTGCATGGTAGCCTAATGAGGTGCCGTCAATGGTCTTCCTTTGTAAATAAACCCTTATTGTAACAAATGATATAGTTAAACAATTACAAGAACTATATGTTAGATCTAAGGCTGAGAACAAGTTAGAAAGAGCTTTAAAATACGGACCTTCTTGAATTATTGAATAAACAATCCCCCCATAACCACGCCCCCAACAAAGCCCCGCCCCCTCTGGTGAGTACCGGCACTTTATTTTTTCCACTACAAGCACTGGCGTTGGTAATGGTACTCCTGGTTTACTGGAATGGGGTTCAATTCCCTACTGTGTCCTTGTTATTTTGTACCAACTACATAGAATGTAATAGTTTAATTACATTTAAACTAACTACACATTATATATACAAGTGTTCCCACAAATAAAGTATAAATCATGTAAATTACTACATGTAATATATGGTATTCTGAACTCATTATGATTTGACCTTTGACATCATCTGACATGAAATTAATTTAAATGTAATTGATCTCATAGATGTGGTCCTATATGTGATCCTATGACATTACAATTCATCTATATTTAAATTACATCATGGGTGTGGCTTATGGTCATAATTGCACCAGCTGCTGCAGTAAATGTGGCATATTCGAGTGATTTTTAAAATATTCTCCTGTTTAAATGCATATTGCCTGCCATGCACAGTTAAGCTGATGCCACCGGCGTGGCGGTGCCACCGGCTTGAGCCCGTCATCGCTGCTCGCAGCTTTAATTAGGGCCCAAGCCCTGAAAGGGCGCAGAGCCCTATTGTTCTTCCTCAGATTATTCTTTGTTTTTTTTTTTTTTTTTTTTTTTTTTTTTTTTTTCGACTTCTCGGGTACTTTTGGGGCACTTAACATGCTCGAAAACTCTTGAAACTTCGCACAGGCATCGGAATGCGCGGCCATCAGAGCCGGGCTGAAGCTGGTACCCGGGCGTGGCAGGGGGGCTCGACAGCGCCCCCTTAAGTGGGGTCTGAAAACTTGGTCCATATATCAAACACACTTGCACGTACATGTATGAAACTCGGTACACATATAGACCTCATCGGGCCAAACAACTTTCGTGCTCATAGTTATGCGTCAGCCCAACAGGAAGTGAGCTATAATCGGTTGTTCGGAAAACCCATGCTCTGGAATTTAATATACTCCTCCGAGGCCATTGTTTCGATCATCGCCAAACTCGGTCAGCATGAGGAGAACATATCCAGGATGCTAAATTGCGAGCGGATTTTTGATATCTCAAACGGTTTGGCCGTGGCGAAGCAACGAATTTATGGCGAGAAAAGGGAAACAGGAAGTGTGTAATAACTTGTGCAAACATTGACTGATTTGGATGAAACTTCAGCTGTGTGTTCGTTGTAAGAGGCCGATCACATGGATATGACTTTTGTGAGTCAAAGTTATAGCGCCACCAACTGGCAGCAGGAAGTGTGTCACTTTCAAAAATGCTTTGAATCACCATCTTATTTTCACACGATTGACTTCAAACTTCATCAGTATAATGTGAAAACATGACAGATAGAGACATCTGAATGAATTCCTGATATTTCAAATAATGCTGCCATGGCAACATGTCAAAGTTTAATAATGTTTTTGACTGTTTGTGTGCCCTCCCCTCTATCACCAAAAGGGGGCAGTGTTGTATTATTTTTGAAACTCCCTTTCTCTCTCTCTCTCTCTCTCTCTGTGCTTGCTTATGTGATTTATGAGGACACAAATGTGTATGATGACATGGCTATTGGTATTACAACGTAGTGGTTAATGTGGACATGAACTATGACACTATATCACTACAGAACTCATTTTCTAAATCACATTTGAGTTACAATTCTTATCATCTGACAGCCGTGATTTCATGTACTCAATCAGACAGAACTCTTTTTTTAAAACAGAGGAGTGTGAGTGTGTTTTCTATACATGTGCTTTACAGAAGGTCATGTGCTGTGTTTGCAAAGATCACTTTTGACACATTTGTCTTTAAATTCATTATTTACTGACATAGTTCAAATTTATTTTTTAAAAAAATTCACATTATTTTCTACAAGTGTCTGTTTATAAGTGTCTTTTTTTCACAGAAAGTTTTTGTTTGAACGTGAATATTTGTATAATTCAGGGTCTGAGTTTTTACGTTCTCCTCGTAGGTGATTTATTCAATCTCCACCAAACTCGGTCAACGTGAAACGGAAGCTTAACGCATTAAAAATATTTAACGCAAATAACACAGCGTCCGTTTTTATATCCATTTTTGCTTAGCGTTACATGATCACGCTCCTATTCATGTACATGCTTCCAAGCGCGACAAGACACAAGAGAGCGCGCTGTATGCCAGTGTCCTGTCTGTGTGTGTGTTAGTGTCCTGTCTGTGTGTGTGTGTGTGTGTGTGTGTCCTGTCTGTGTGTGTGTGTATGTGTATGTGTGTGTGTCCTGTCTGTGTGTGTGTTAGTGTCCTGTCTGTGTGTGTGTGTGTGTGTGTGTGTCCTGTCTGTGTGTGTGTGTATGTGTATGTGTGTGTGTCAGTGTCCTATCTGTGTGGATGCGTCTCATGTCAGCTATTCAAGGGACACTGACACACACACACACACACACACACACACACACACACACACACACACACACACACACACACACACTCGATGCATAGATAGACTCGCGTCAGTTTCCTGCTCACATCGAGTTCTCTTTTGCCTAGGGTTGCCAACTCTCACGCATTTGGCGTGACACTCACGCTTTCAGGCTCTGTCTCACGCTCTCACGCTGCCCAACTTAATCTCATTAAACTTAATCTCTTAAACTTTGTCTCATATCTTGTAAAATCATATTTTGATTTCAATTAAATTAAGATTGTATGTTTGGCAATTGAACTTAGATTAATTTTAAATGACTATACTATTTTTCAGATGAATATATATATATATTTTATAAATATTTATTTGTATAATGTATTGCGCCTGTGTGTGCCCTCCCCTCAATGAACACAAGATGGCAGCATTGTGTTAGTTTTGAAACAGGATAAAAAAAAAAACATTCCATCTCTTCAGGGATTTGTCTGTGTGTGTGTGTGTGTGTGTGTGTGTGTGTGTGTGTGTGTGTGTGTGTGTGTGTGTGTGTGTGTGTGTGTGTGTGTGTGTGTGTGTGTGTGTGTGTGTGTGTGTGTGTGTGTGTGTGTGTGTGTGTGTGTGTGTGTGTGTGTGTGTGTGTGTGTGGACTGGTAATCCCTGATGTTGGGTGCTGCCCCTTTAAGGACGTTGTTCCGGTGAGCGCAAGTGATGTGATCGTGCAGGAAGAAGTGCAGGGAAAAACAAACTGAACTTAGAGAACTGAGTGAGAAAGCCATGTTGATCTCAAATGAAGATTTGAACATTTAATAATTCAAGCTAAAACTATTATCTTACATTATATTCCCAGCGTGGTGAGTAGTGTTATGTTGTTTAAGTGTTGTGATGGTTTGTGTATCACTATGAAGATCGCTATTTGCGATTAGCACCTAAACGCCTATATGTTATATATTTGTTTTGTTTTAGACATTTACAGTTTGTATTGCCTGTAAAATATGTTGAATTTAGTTAAACAAAGTTTAATGCTTAGTACACAAAGCTGATGTTACAATGTTTTAGAAACGTATTTGGTGATGTGAACATTACTAGATAATAATTGTGAATTGTTTTGTGTTTGCAGTTTGACCACACACGCACACACATAAATGTGCACAAATACTCAACTAAAGTACCACCAAACTCGGTCAACATGAAACGGAATGACTATACTATACTTTTTTAAGACCTTCTCAAAATATTTAAAGACCTCATCGGCGATGAGAACTACTGTTGAGCAATAAAATAAAAATATATAATCATAAGCTATAACAAAAATATATATTAAATTAGGTGAGTGGATAGTTAAAAAAATTTGCAATTACAAAAAGTAATTCTTGAAAAAACATCTCTGGACTAATTTTATAAAATCTAAAAATGTTAATGAAAAGGTACAAATTACTTTGTGTTCTTATTAAATACATTTATAAAAAAAACTATTTATATTTAATTTATATATGAATGTAAATAATTATATGGGCCTACACAAATAATATAACATTTCAAGATTTATAGTTTATTGTAAACGTAATGTGCAGCTCTGTAAAGGGGCAACAAATATATGATAGATACGTGAGAACAAGATTTTTTTTAATCATCTTTAAGTGCACAAAACTATGAAAATATATGAAGGCGTGGCACAATGCGCTTATGCGCATCCCGGGTGCAGAATGATGCGCTTAAAGCAACATGGAGTCAGAGGGCGCAGTGCAGCGCGAGTGCACATTAAAAAGTTCACGGCATAAAGAGACGATGAGCGTTGAGCGCACAAATCCTAGTCTACTATGTATATCGGTCGGTTTCTTCACAGTTTTAAATTCCGGTTATTGTGCGTGTGATGCCTTGTGTTGTCACCCGGGTAGGGAGCACAACATCGTTCAGAAACCGCTAGATAAACTCCAGGAAGATAAATTATTTTATCTGCATATCAAGTATTATAACGGGAATATATCATCTTGGAGTGAGCTTTACTGAGCAGCTGACTGACTGTAACCAAACACGACGCGCAGTTTGAATGCTGAACGGAGAATGATGGACAGCTACAGCGGAGGAAAGACATTCAGCTATGGAATGGCTTTAGATGACTTTGTACTAGCAAATCATAAAATACTAATAATGATTGCTGAAAGATCATGTGACAATATATATTTCTGATGATTATTTAATTACCACGACATGCCTAATCTGAGCAAGTGACTGCCTGTCTTGAGTTTTGTCGACAGACGGAGGTGGCACGAAATGTGACGGAGGCGGCCGCTATGCAGGAAAAACCATAGAAAAACCCTGCGGTCATTGTTTAAACTCATCCTACTCCAACCCGGAGTCCACAAATTTACATTTCCCCATTTCGGAGTCTGTTTCGCAACGTGTGGAGGGCGACACATCACCTAACTGCGCATTTCGCAAAATACGTGACATCACCCATAGACGGTATGCGCGCCCGAGCTGATCTCACTGACATATCACTATTCAGACAGGACTAGTTTTTGTAAATTATATTTGAGTTACAATTCTCATCACCCAACATCTGTGATTTCAAATATATTCAAAATAATGTTTTCAGAGATTGAAGTAAAAAAAAACTTTCTCCCACCATTTAGATTTTATTTCTTTTTGTTGTTAAAATCTTGTGAATCTTGTTCAATGTGCAGATTGCCTCTCTCTCAGTCCTTCCCCTCCCCCCTCACTCTCAGGCTCACCCTGGGTGTGTGTGTGTGTGGGGTCTCTCTCTCACCCTGTGAGTTTGTGTGTGTGCCTTTCTCTCTTGATGATGATAATTTACCCCTTTCATATCATAGACTATCACAAATAACTATCACTTGTGAATAAGTAAAAAAAGAACTATACAAATACCTTGAATTAAATACTGGCCTTCTGGACTTATAACATTTTGAGCAGGAAAAGATAACTTTTCACATATTTGAAAGAGATCTATTTCATCCCATGACATTAAAAATCATCTACATTTAAATGACATCATGGGTGTGGCTTGTGGTGATAGTGGCACCAGCTGCTGCAGTAAATGTGACATATTCGAGCGATTTAAAAAAATTATCCTGTTTAAATGCATATTGCCTGCAGTGCACAGTTAAGCTGATGCCACCGGCGTGGCGGTGCCACCGGCTTGGGCCCGTCATCGCTGCTCGCAGCTTTAATATTATTATTATTTTTCTTATCGACTATTTGGGCACTTTTGGGGCCCTTACCATGCTCGAAAACTCTTGAAACTTTGCAGATACATCGGAATCTGCGGCCATCAGAGCCGGGCTGAAGCTGGTACCCGGGCGTGGTAGGGGAGCTCAACAGCGCCCCCTACAAAAAAATTGGTCCATATATTAAAACACACTTGCACGTACATGTATGAAACTCGGTACACATATAGATCTCATCAGGCTGAACAACTTTCGTGCTCTAAGTTATGCGTCAGCCCAACAGGAAGTGAGCTATTATGGGTTGTTCGGAAAACGCATGCTCTGGAATTTAATATACTCCTCCGAGGCCATTGTTTCGATCGGCACCAAACTCGGTCAGCATTAAGACAAGATATTCAGGATGCTAAATTGCGAGCGGATTTTTGATATCTCAATCGGTTTGGCCGTGGCGAAGCAACGAATTTATGGCGAGAAAAGGTAAACAGGAAGTGTGTAATAACTTGTGCAAACATTGACTGATTTGGATGAAACTTCAGCTGTGTGTTTGTTGTAGGAAGCCGATCGCAAGGATATGACGTTTGTGAGTCAAAGTTATAGCGCCACCAACTGGCAGCAGGAAGTGTGTCACTTTTTAAAAAAAATGCTTTAAATCACTGTCTTATTTTGACTCGATTGACTTCAAACTTCATCAGTATAATGTGAAAACATGGCAGATATAGACATATGAATGGATTTCTGAAATTTCCAATACTGTTGCAATGGCAACGTGTCAAAGTCTATTTGGGCACTTTTGGGGCCCTTACCATGCTCGAAAACTCTTGAAACTTTGCAGATACATCGGAATCTGCGGCCATCAGAGCCGGGCTGAAGCTGGTACCCGGGCGTGGTAGGGGAGCTCAACAGCGCCCCCTACAAAAAAATTGGTCCATATATCAAACACACTTGCACGTACATGTATGAAACTCGGTACACATATAGATCTCATCAGGCTGAACAACTTTCGTGCTCTAAGTTATGCGTCAGCCCAACAGGAAGTGAGCTATTATGGGTTGTTCGGAAAACGCATGCTCTGGAATTTAATATACTCCTCCGAGGCCATTGTTTCGATCGGCACCAAACTCGGTCAGCATTAAGACAAGATATTCAGGATGCTAAATTGCGAGCGGATTTTTGATATCTCAATCGGTTTGGCCGTGGCGAAGCAACGAATTTATGGCGAGAAAAGGTAAACAGGAAGTGTGTAATAACTTGTGCAAACATTGACTGATTTGGATGAAACTTCAGCTGTGTGTTTGTTGTAGGAAGCCGATCGCAAGGATATGACGTTTGTGAGTCAAAGTTATAGCGCCACCAACTGGCAGCAGGAAGTGTGTCACTTTTTAAAAAAAATGCTTTAAATCACTGTCTTATTTTGACTCGATTGACTTCAAACTTCATCAGTATAATGTGAAAACATGGCAGATATAGACATATGAATGGATTTCTGAAATTTCCAATACTGTTGCAATGGCAACGTGTCAAAGTTTAATAATGTTTTTGGCTGTTTGTGTGCCCTCCCCTCTATAACCAAAAGGTGGCAGTGTTGTATTATTTTTGAAACTCCCTTTCTCTCTCTCTCTGTGCTTGTTTTTAGTGGAAATGGGCAAAGCCTCAGAAATGGGTGTGTTGGAGGGGTGTTTATAACAACATAATCATGGTTTATGAAGACATTTCATGTGTCCCCGTAAATCAAAATAGCTTTAACAGCATACTAAACAATTTTTTAATAAAAATGTAAAAATGCAGAATGTTTTCTGTAATGGTAGGTTTAGGGGTAGTGTGTGTGTGTGTGTGTGTGTGTGTGTGTGTGTGTGTGTGTCTGTGTGTGTGTGTGTGTGTGTGTGTGTGTGTGCGATATGTAGGCTTAGGGGTAGTGTAGGGGGATAGAATGTACAGTTTGTACAGTATACAAACCATTAAGTCTATGGAATGCCATCTGCCTGTCTTTCCCCTTCTCTCTATCTGTGTGTGTGTGTGTGTGTGTGGGGGGGGGGGGGGGGGGGGTCTCTCTCTCACCCTGTGAGTTTGTGTGTGTGCCTTTCTCTCAGTCCTTCCCCTCCCCCTCACTCTCACTCTATCATTGTGTGTGTGTGTGTGTGTGTGTGACTTTCTCTCTTGATGATCATAATTTAACCCTTTCATATAGGCTATCACAAATAACTATCACTTGAAATAAAAACGCCATGTGATGTGTTTGCCAAGATCACGTATCATGCACATGTCTTTAAATTAATTATTTACTGATATAATATAAATGTATTAAAACATAAATTTCACATGATTTTATAAAAGTGGCTATTTATAATAAACTTCCATAAAATGTAGACACGCATCTTACTCTTACCTGACACTGATATTAAAATCATCTTTGCAGTTTCTGTGATTTGGCTCCATTTATACATTTTTTATTAAAAAAATTTTATTGGACCACCCATATTGAAATGAAAGCATGTTTTATGGTGCATAAGATTGGTGCACAAACGGTAGCTAAGGTAGCTCAAAAACACATGAAGAGAAGTGCTAGAATAAAACAACATCAGCATTCGAATGGTATTCTGAAATCATTCCAATTTGACCTTTGACATAATCTGACATGAAATTCATATAAATTTAATTGATCTCATAGATGTGGCTGTTGTGGTTTGTGGTCATAGCAGCACCAACTGCTGCAGTTAATGTGGTGAATTCAGATGACTTTGACATAGTCCTTTTATGTTTTCCCATTTTAAATGCCTATTGCCTGCCGTGCACAGTTAAACTGATGCCACCGGGGTGGCGGTGCCACCGGCTTGAGCCCGTCATCGCTGCTCGCAGCTTTAATTTTTATTTTATTTTTCGACTTCTCGGGTACTTTTGGGGCACTTAACATGCTCGAAAACTCTTGTAACTTCGCACGGGCGTCGGAATGCGCGGCCATCAGAGCCGGGCTGAAGCTGGTACCCGGGCGTGGCAGGGGGGCTCGACAGCGCCCCCTAAAGTGGGGACTGAAAACTTGGTCCATATATCAAACACACTTGCACGTACATGTATGAAACTCGGTACACATATAGATCTCATCAGAACGAACAACTTTCGTGCTCTAAGTTATGCGTCAGCCCTACAGGAAGTGAGCTATTATGGGTTGTTCAGAAAACGCATGCTCTGGAATTTAATATACTCCTCCGAGGCCATTGTTTCGATCATTGCCAAACTCGGTCAGCATGAAGAGAACATATCCAGGATGCTAAATTGCGAGCGGATTTTTGATATCTCAAATGGTTTGGCCGTGGCGAAGCAACGAATTTATGGCGAGAAAAGGGAAACAGGAAGTGTGTTATAACTTGTGCAAACATTGACTGGTTTGGATGAAACTTCAGCTGTGTGTTTGTTGTAAGAAGCCGATCACATGGATATGACTTTTGTGAGTCAAAGTTATAGCGCCACCAACTGGCAGCAGGAAGTGTGTCACTTTCAAAAATGCTTTGAATCACCATCTTATTTTGACCCGATTTATTTCAAACTTCATCAGTATAATGTGAAAACATGACAGATAGAGACGTATGAAATGGATTCCTGAAATTTCAAATACTGTTGCCATGGCAACGTGTCAAAGTTTAATAATCTTTTGGCTGTTCTGAGGCTCTTAGCATGCTTGAAATTGCTTGAAACTGCTTGAAACTCAACACACACATCAGAGATGTCAGTCAGTACACATGGACAAAGCCTCAGAAACGGGCGGGGATGAGGGGCTCTCTAGCGCCATCTTTTGACAAAAGTGGGGGGGTTAGTTTTATCTTCAGTCACCAAACTCGGTACATATATTGTTCTCTTCGAGCCGGACAACTTTCTAATTTACAGTCATTAGCTCCGACCAACAGGAAGTCAGATATTTTGGTTTGAAGGTGAATATTTATGTAATTCTGGGTCTGAGTTTTTACGTTCTCCTCGTAGGCGTTTATTCAATCTCCACCAAACTCGGTCAACATGAAACAAAGATACGGAAGATGCTAAAATGCGAACGAATATTGGATATCTCAAACGGTGTTGCCATGGCGAGGGATTAAATAAGGACAAAAAAAGGGGAACAGAAATTGTCTCATATCTTGTAAAATAATATTTTGATTTAAATTAAATTAAGATCGTATGTTTGGTAATTGAACTTAGATTAATTTAAAATGACTGTACTATTTTTCAGATGAATATATATATATTTTATAAATATTTATTTGTATAATGTATTGTGCCCGTGTGTGCTGCCCTTCCCTCAATGAACACAAGATGGCAGCATTGTGTTAGTTTTGAAGCAGGATAAAAAAAAAACTTGTTTCTCTCTCTCTCTCTCTCTCTCTCTCTCTCTCTGTGTGTGTGTGTGTGTGTGTGTGTGTGTGTGTGTGTGTGTGTGTGTGTGTGTGTGTGTGTGTGTGTGTGTGTGTGTGTGTGTGTGTGTGTGTGTGTGCTTCTGTGATTTCTGAGGACATACATTTGTAGACATTTCATGTGTCCCCGTACATATATTGTTCTCTTCGAGCCGGACAACTTTCTAATTTAACTAATCTAATTTAACTAATTTAAAACTTTCTAATTTTAAATAAAAATGTCATGTGCTGTGTTTGCCAAGATCACGTATGATGCATATGCAGGGTATATGCAGGAATCCTGAAGTATATTTTAATACCTTTTTAAGACTTTTTTAAGACCTTCTCAAAATATTTAAAGACCTCATCGGCGATGAGAACTACTGTTGAGCAATAAAATAAAAATATATAATCATAAGCTATAACAAAAATATATATTAAATTAGGTGAGTGGATAGTTAAAAAAATTGCAATTACAAAAAGTAATTCTTGAAAAAACATCTCTGGACTAATTATCTTATCACCTGACAGCCGTGATTCCATGTACTCATTCAGACAGAACTCTTTTTTAAAACAGAGGAGTGTGAGTGTGTTTTCTATACATGTGCTTTAAGGTCATGTGCTGTGTTTGCAAAGATCACTTTTGACACATTTGTCTTTAAATTCATTATTTACTGGCATAGTTCAAATTTATTTTAAAACAAAATTCACATTGTTTTCTACAAGTGTCTGTTTATAAGTGTCTTTTTTTCACAGAAAGTTTTTGTTTGAACGTGAATATTTGTATAATTCAGGGTCTGAGTTTTTACGTTCTCCTCGTAGGCGATTTATTCAATCTCCACCAAACTCGGTCAACGTGAAACGGAAGCTTAACGCATTAAAAATATTTAATGATGTTTTATTAAACAAAGTTCGGGAGGAGCACGTTCAGATAATTGACACAGGTGGAGGAGCATGTTCAGATAATTGACACAGGTGGAGAGTACTCAGCTAATCAACAAAGAGGTGTATATATATACGCAGCCGTCTCACCTCCATTTTGTTGACAGTTCATCAGCATCCCTCCACCACCCCTTCTCCACGTTTCTGCTTTTAGTTCTAACCACTTACACACGGGGGTACTCTGGGTTCGGGCCAAAGACCGAGCTCGAAGCCCTCCCCCCGGACAGCACGCCAAATACGCATTAAATTTACTCTATGAATTATATGTAAGTGTGAACTCGTGAAACGCAAATAACGCAGCGTCCGTTTTTATATCCATTTTTGCTTAGCGTTACATGATCACGCTCCTATTCATGTAAATGCTTCCAAGCGCGACAAGACACAAGAGAGCGCGCTGTATGCCAATGTCCTGTCTGTGTGTGTGTGTGTGTGTGTGTGTGTGTGTCAGTGTCCTGTCTGTGTGTGTGTGTGTGTGTGTGTGTGCCAGTGTCCTGTCTGTGTGTGTGTCAGTGTCCTGTCTGTGTGTGTGTGTGTGTGTGTGTGTGTGTGTGTGTGTGTGTGTGTGTGTGTGTGTGTGTGTGTGTGTGTGTGTGTGTGTGTGTGTGTGTGTGTGTGTGTGTGTGTGTGTGTGTGTGTGTCAGTGTCCTGTCTGTGTGGATGCGTCTCATGTCAGCTAATCAAGGGACACTGACACACACACACACACACACACACACACACACTCGACGCATAGATAGACACGCGTTAGTTTCCTGCTCACATCGAGTTCTCTTTTGCTCTTGAACAACCAATAACACAGAGGATTTTGAGTATTCTCATATTAGAGTCTTAAATTAGTTAAATAACGTCTTAAATGAACTGAACCGCGGCTGTTCTTAAAGTGACAGTAGCACTGATGATGCCTGTCATTAATGTTCATCAAAGAACAACGGGAACAGAGAAAATTGTAGCTTTAATGATGATTCATCTATATTTGATTTATTATTTATGCAGTTAAGGAAGGTTTGATAACTATTACATTTCTGTATAACAGGTAAGGCCATGGGTAAATATAACATTTATTATTTTGGGTTTATGTAAAGATTGTTTTAAGTTCACTTAAATTAAAAGTTGTTTTTTAAAGCCTAATAAATGTTGAAATTGGGAGCTTTCAGTTATACTGTAATGTAACGTCATTAATGTTTCATAGAGACTTTAGTATCAGTGATACTGGCCTTCATTCATAAAAAATGACAACACAACACATATTTACAATATGCTGTCTTTAAATTGTTTCTAAATTAATTTGGAGAGTAACTGAAATTATTACAATATCAAAATATTAAAAACTTAAAATATTAAAAACTTGCGATTAATCGCGATTAATTACAGAAAAAAATGTGATTAATTAGTTAATTTTTTTGTTAACGATGCCCAGCACTAATATATATATTATAAATATTTCTTTGAATAATCTATTGTGCCTGTGTGTGCTGCCCTTCTCTCAATGATCAAAAGATGGCAGCATTGTGTTAGTTTTGAAACAGGATATAAAAAACATTCCATGTCTTTCTTTCTGCCACTCTCTCTTAGGCTTTCACAAATAACTATCACTTGAAATAAAAACGTCATGTGCTGTGTTTGCCAAGATCACATATGATGCAGATGTCTTTTAATGAATAATTTACTGATATAATTTAAATGTATTAAAAGTAAATTTCACATGGTTTTCTAAAAGTGGCTGTTTATAATAAACTTCCATAAAATGTAGACACGTATCTTACTCTTACCTGACACTGATATTAAAATCATCTTTGCATTTTACTGTGATTTGGCTCAATTTATAAATTTTTTTATAAAAAAAAAAATATTGGACCACCCATATTGAAATGAAAGCACGCTTTATGGTGCATAAGATTGGTGCACAAACGGTAGCTAAGGTAGGTCAAAAACACATGAAGAGAAATGTTAGGATAATACAACATCAGCATTTGAATGGTATTGTGAACTCATTCCAATTTGACCTTTGACATCATCTGACATGAAATTAATTTAAATTTAATTGATCTCATAGATGTGGCTGTTGTGGTTCGTTGTCATAGCAGCACCAACTGCTGCAGTTAATGTGGTGAATTCAGATGACTTTGACATAGTCCTTTTAGTTTTTCCAATTTTAAATGCCTATTGCCTGCTGTGCACAGTTAAGCTGATGCCACCAGCGTGGCGGTGCCACCGGCTTGGGCCCGTCATCGCTGCTCGCAGCTTTAATTCTTTTTCTTTTTAGGGCCCAAGCCCTGAAAGTGCGCAGAGCCCTATTGTTCTTCCTCAGATTATTAGGTCTCAAGCCTGAAAGGGCGCAGAGCCCTATTGTTTTCCTTAGGATTATTATTAGGGCTCAAGCCTGAAAGGGCGCAGAGCCCTATTGTTTTCCTTAGGATTATTATTATTAGGGCCCAAGCCCTGAAAGGGCGC
This sequence comes from Gobio gobio, assembly GCF_949357685.1. NCBI lineage: Eukaryota > Metazoa > Chordata > Actinopteri > Cypriniformes > Gobionidae > Gobio > Gobio gobio. The sequence continues at coordinate 31,829,062 of NC_137102.1, read as the reverse complement.
AGAGCCCTATTGTTCTTCCTCAGATTATTAGGGCCCAAGCCCAAAGGGCGCAGAGCCCTATTGTTCCCCTAAGGATTATTCTTTGTTTTTTTTTTTTGTTTTTTTTCGACTTCTCGGGTACTTTTGGGGCACTTAACATGCTCGAAAACTCTTGAAACTTTGCACACACGTCGGAATCCGCGGCCATCAGAGCCGGGCTGAAGCTGGTACCCGGGCGTGGCAGGGGGGCTCGACAGCGCCCCCTAAAGTGGGGTCTGAAAACTTGGTCTATATATCAAACACACTTGCACGTACATGTATGAAACTCGGTACACATATAGACCTCATCGGGCCGAACAACTTTCATGCTCATAGTTATGCGTCAGCCCAACAGGAAGTGAGCTATTATGGGTTGTTCGGAAAACGCATGCTCTGGAATTTAATATACTCCTCCGAGGCCATTGTTTCAATCATTGCCAAACTCGGTCAGCATGAAGAGAACATATCCAGGGTGCTAAATTGCGAACGGATTTTTGATATCTCAAATGGTTTGGCCGTGGCGAAGCAACGAATTTATGGCGAGAAAAGGGAAACAGGAAGTGTGTAATAACTTGTGCAAACATTGACTGATTTGGATGAAACTTCAGCTGTGTGTTCGTTGTAAGAAGCCGATCGCATGGATATGACTTTTGTGAGTCAAAGTTATAGCGCCACCAACTGGCAGCAGGAAGTGTGTCACTTTCAAAAATGCTTTGAATCACCATCTTATTTTCACACAATTGACTTCAAACTTCATCAGTATAATGTGAAAACATGACAGATAGAGACATATGAATGAATTCCTGATATTTCAAATAATGTTGCCATGGCCACATGTCAAAGTTTAATAATGTTTTTGGCTGTGTGTGTGCCCTCCCCTCTATCACCAAAAGGGGGCAGTGTTGTATTATTTTTGAAACTCCCTTTCTCTGTATGTGTGCTTGTTAATGTGATTCATGAGGACACAAATGTGTATGATGACATGGGTATTACACTGGTATTACAACGTAGTGGTTAATGTGGACATGAACTATGACACTATATCACTACTCATACAGGACTAATTTTCTAAATGACATTTGAGTTACAATTCTTTTCACCTGACAGCCGTGATTTCATATACACATTCAGACAGAACTCTTTTTTTAAAACAGAGGAGAGAGAGTGTGTTTTCTATACATGTGCTTTACAGAAGGTCATGTGCTGTGTTTGCAAAGATCACTTTTGACACATTTGTCTTTAAATTCATTATTTACTGACATAGTTCAAATTTATATAAAAAAAAAATTCACATTATTTTCTACAAGTGTCTGTTTATAAGTGTCTTTTTTCACAGAAAGTTTGTTTGAACGTGAATTTTTGTATAATTCAGGGTCTGAGTTTTTACGTTCTCCTCGTAGGCGATTTATTCAATCTCCACCAAACTCGGTCAACGTGAAACGGAAGCTTAACGCATTAAAAATATTTAACGCAAATAACGCAGCGTCCGTTTTTATATCCATTTTTGCTTAGCGTTACATGATCACGCTCCTATTCATGTAAATGCTTCCAAGCGCGACAAGACACAAGAGAACACGCTGTATGCCAATGTCCTATGTGTGTGCAGGGGCGCAGATAGGAGTTTTTAACTGGGGGGGACCAAGCTGTCAGCAAATGATATAAACTCAATTTGTTATTTGGCGTAATTTGGGCTTTAACTAGTGCTCAAGTAGTTACTTTGCGTAATTTGGGCTAATGATTTGCCCTTAAAAGCCATTGGGGGATTCTTATTTGAAATCATGGATAAACAACAATGAACAAAGGTAAACAAAGACCTACCTGAGCACTAGCAATGCATGATCAGACTGTTATTTGTCTAGTATGCCAATCACCCACCAAAACTTAATTTGTCTTCAGCAAAGTATGTTTTATTTAAACATTTGCTTATCTCAGCATACAAAGTCTATCATTATGAACAAAAAAGCAAAGAACCTACAGTATGTTCAAAAAAATAATAATAATAATAATAAAATAACAACAACATATTTACATAAATAAAAATAAGTATGTATACGGAGTATGAGAAGTCTGTCTAGTGCAGCCAAACAAATTTACTTAATGAAGGACCCAAAAACATCTCTCCTCCTTTCATTACCCTGAACATACTGCTGGGCAATTTCTTGTCTGTCCAGTCTGTCAAGCCTCTCTTGGTGAATATGGCACACAGCAATGCCATTGAGTCTTTTTTGTGTCATGGTTGATCGCAACCAAGTTTTCAACCTGCGTAACCCACTAAAACTGCGTTCTGCCTCAGCAGATGATATGGGCACCACCATCAACAATCTTACTAATGTCTCTACCTGATCAAATAGGCCCCTGACTTCAGGGGGCATTTCTCTCAAAGCATGCACAGCATCTGCAGTTGTGCTGACCTTGTACTTGTTTTTAAACATGGCTAATTGGACTTTCAAGTTTTCCTCGTTCAGTTCAGGATATTTCCAAACTGCTGCATTATTTGTAATGGGAGTCAGGAGTGAGTTTTCCAGTTCTTTTAAAGTTTGAATGCCTGGTTGCATAAACTTTTCAGTAGTTTGTGCATCTACTGTGTCAAGGACACGGTAGAACTCTAGTCTGTAAAAATCCACAGCTGATCCAGGTGTGTATGCAGGAGCCTGCCCAGAATATCTCTTAGGGGGCCTATGTGTGCGTGGTGGAACAATGGTCTCTAGAGACAGATTGCCACACATGTCTCCTGCCTCCTTAAAGACTGCCTCAAAGTGTTCAGTGTTTCTTTTGGATTTCAAGCTTTCTTGGACAAGAGAGACTGCAGAGAGCATGCCCTCCACTGTCTGAGTGTTTTTCTGGAGAGATGCATTTAGAACCTCTAGTTCACTGATCACATCTAAAGCAAGCAGAAGTCCCAGTACAACATTACCCTGTTGCAGTCGAACACGTAAGCCCTCTGCCCGGCTTGCAGATCCAGAATTACTTGCAGCCATCTCATCCAGTGCATTTAGTACCATCCCATATTGGCTGAGAACAGCACGGATAGCAGGTGAGCGTACAGTCCACCTAGTTGGACATAAAGGCCTGATGGACAGGGCTGGCCCTTCCCCTTCAGCTGCAACAATGGCTTTAAACTTGTCTTTCAGCTTACCAGACTGCCCAAAAAATGTGCCAAGTTCATGTATCCAGTCAAGTGCATTTCGCACGACACTGGAGGCTGAGCAAGCTTGTTGTGTAATTAAATTAACACAGTGTGCTCCACAATGTATATATGGCGCTAGAGGCTGTGCTCGCTGAATAACAGCCTGGGCACCCGAGTACTTTCCAGACATATTTGAAGCCCCATCATATGCTTGACCTCTGAGGCCAGATATTGGCAAATTCAGTCTCAACAGAACGTCCAAAATGATTCTGGCAAGGTTTTCACCTGTTGTAGAAGTTGTTTCATACAACCCTATAAAGTCTTCGTGCACCAGCAAATCAGTGTCAACATAACGTAAGCACAAAGCCTCCTGCTCAACACCAGAGATATCCCTTGTCCCATCCATAATTATCGAATACTGCAACACTGGAAGGGACCGGATCTCATCTGCAATTGTCCTGATAATTGATGAACTCATCAAATTTATACGCTCATTTTGACAATCCCAAGATGTGTGCACCCCCCTCTTTGCAGATAACCACCTAGTGAAAGATTGATCATCTTCAGCTTTGTATTTTAAAAGCTGGTCAAGGTTACCTTGATGATGTTCATGCCCCCTAAAGGCCAATCCCTGCCTCGCCAGAAACATCTCACCCCCTATTATTTTTAACAGGCTAGCTCTGTTTTCTGCCTGCTGTGTACTGACTCCACTGCTCAATTGTGTAGTAACTGGCCTGTTTTCATAGGCAGCAGTTGTAACAGCAATGTTGTGACCCTCTGATTTCTCATGCATGGAAAATTTTTCAAGTGCTTTTTTCCAGTTTTTAAATCCAGTACTGACAAAAGCTGGGTCTATACTCTTGGCTTGTGCTGGTTTCCCTGTCTTGAAGTACTTAGAGCAATGAAAACACAGAACACTATCTGTACCCATACTAACATGCAGCCAAGGATACTTCTCATACCATGATTTTTGGAATGTCAGTGTCCGGTCTTTCATCACTTGTTTTTGCAAAACTTTAGGGTCAGGTTGATTTGGCTTTGTATATGTCATTTTCATGTCAACATCCTCTCCCTCTGTGTTGCCTCCTGTCCCTCCTTGTTGTTCTGTCCCTGCTTCTTCTGTCTGTAATTCTACTGTCTCTCCTTCCTCATGCTGTCTTTTTCTACTGTGGCTGCCCTCCAGCAGATCCTCACTTGACTGACTAGGGCCTGCTTTAGTGTCATCAGAAATTGCCTGCAGGCCAGGAGGACAACATTTTAAATCTTATCATTTCAGTTATAATTTCATAATTCTCTATACCTCTATAGAATTTCACAACAATGTGAAATACAACATATTCCTGAGAATTAATGGCTAAAACTACTATTTCAAATGTCTAAGAATAATAACAAATTTGAAATTTAAATGTTAATTACAAGTTTGTTGCAATTTACAGATCAGAAATATCTTTCAATGATGTAGGACATATTAAGAATTTTTGTTCATCCAAGCCCATAATTTAAGAATATATATCCTCCGTTGCTCCGTACAATAAAAAAATTGATTTCCTGCTATACGAGGATGTCAAAAGTTTATGTAGGCCTTTATTTGTTGTTTGCATAAACCTTGCACCACACAAATTTACTTATTATAATTATTTTTATAGTGGCTTACATGACAGTGAACTCAATTTAAATACAGTACAATGGGTTAAATGATAAGATAAAACATTATTTCCTGACCACGATAAATTGTTTGATTTATCCAAGCATTCTTTTTGTGTTCATTCATTATTTGCCTCTGTCCACTCACCTAAATGCATAGTTATGGTCTCCACATTTTGCTGTGTTTGCTAAGTGCAAAAGCCTTCTTGCCGTTATTGTCAGACTACCTATTCCCCTTAAAAAATCTAACCTGCCACATCTGGGAAAGTCAAAAGGCACAGGATACTTACATTGTTTGGTTTTTGAAAAAACGAGGTGATTGTTTTTTGTCTCTTCATTTTCTTTATGTGGCATTTATACAGTCGATTTTTTCACAGACTCAGCTCAGTCATAGATGGTATATGATCACTATGGTTACCGCAGGCACGATTGAGGCAGCTACCAGCTCCTCATAGGACCCCGGCGTCACTCAGGAGAGCGAGAGCGAGAGAGAGAGAGAGAGAGCGAGAGAGAGAGAGAGAGAGAGAGCGAGCGAGCGAGAGCGAGAGCGAGAGAGTGAGTGAGTGAGTGAGTGTGTAAACATCGGTCGATCGTGTGTTTATTGACAACAGAACAGCGTGTAGTGAGAACGCGGGTACAAAGTAATAGTGACCAGTGTAGATTATTATTGTGTGTCACCCTGCGTCTGCCCCGTTTGTAGGGATAGTGAGGGCGGGGGACGGATCGGGTCACTATGAATCTGGGGGGGACATGTCCCCCCCGTCCCTAGTGCCATCTGCGCGCCTGTGTGTGTGTGTGTGTGTGTGTGTGTGTGTGTGTGTGTGTGTGTGTGTGTCAGTGTCCTGTCTGTGTGTGTGTGTGTGTGTGTGTGTGTGTGTGTGTGTGTGTGTGTGTGTGTGTGTGTGTGTGTGTGTGTGTGTGTGTGTGTGTGTGTGCGGGCCCGTCGCGACAAGGCAGGCAAACCAAGCAATTGCTTGGGGCATCAAGCTGGCCTGGGGCCCCAAGACAGCGACAGGTTAAGAATAAAATGAAACGACAAACTGTGTGAGCGCCCCATTGATAGTCAATGCAGTAAAGTGCAATGACACTGTTATCGGGATCCCCCTTAAGGGGCCCCTCTCAGTAGTCGCTGACAGCAGCCAGCCAACCACGCGATCTCTGCTGTCGGCAAAATACAAAATCTTCGGATTTGAAGCGGAATTTTATGCTTCAGGAAGCCAGAAAAGAAAAAAGAGAAAGGAAGAGGAGGATAAGAAAAAACAAGATAGTGGTATGTGATAAATTACACTGGATAAAATAGCTCTACTTGTCTTGTACGAAAAAAGTGTAAGTTTGCAGCAGGTAGGCTAGCAAAAATATGTTTATCTTAGCTATCGTTACCTGCCTGACGGCAAATGCTGCTTGTAATGAACAGTTAGTGCAACTTTTTTTCCGAACAGACGGAATGACATGAGATTGCTATAGCTTTGTAATATGTTTTGATGAAAGTGGCATAGCATGCTATACTAACTATTATTTATGCTATGCATAAATAACCTGGAATAGTTAATATAGCATGCTATATTAACAATTATTATAAACATTATTTAACCAGAAAGAGGCAGAGGAACATGATTTTTTTCATAGCTTATCTTAATGTGCTAGTGTCGGGATATATACGGTAGTGACAGTTTATGCAAATATGACATTATTTTTATGAGTTACCAATAGATCTTGAACAATTACTTTATTCTGTGGCAATTTTTACACTATTACATTTTGAAGTACAGTATCAGGACAACCCACATGTTTGACTGGTACTGTTTACATGTTTTACTGGTACTGCCCACGTTTTACTGGTACTGTTTATTAAACTATTTAACAAGGTATTATAGTCATCGGTTGCAACTTTACAATAACCATCCAGATAATGTTTATAGACAGTTTACAAAACAACTAGTAACCCTTAAGTATTCCCAAAGTGTTAGGAATATCTGGTCCGTCTATCTATGTAAATGTAATGTTTATAGATGTTTAAAAAATGGTTACTTAAAGGTTTAAAAAAAAAAATTATGATACAGTGGTGTTTTTTGCAAATGTTTTCAAATTTTATGCACAGTATATGCAACAACAGTATTTGCACTGTAAACCTTTTTATTAATATAAAGTGTGGGTGAACTTAAACTGTATGGCTATGCTGCGGTATGCTGTGTGTGTGTGTGTGTGTGTGTGTGTGTGTGTGTGTGTGGGCATGTTTTCGTGAAATATCAGGACACAAATGTGTATAATGACATGGGTATGACACAGGTATTACAAAAAGAGGGTGAAATATGAGGACGTTCCCCATGTCCTCACTTTTCAAAATGCTTATAAATCACACAGAATGAGTTTTTTTTCACAGAAAGTGAACTGCACAGTCTCCTGTGAGGGCTAGGTTTAGGGGCAGGGGCAGTGTAAGGGGATAGAAAATACGGTTTGTACGGTATAAAAACCATTACGCCTATGGAATGTCCTCACATTTCACAAAAACAAACATGTGTGTGTGTGTGTGTGTGTCTGTCAGTGTCCTATCTGTGTGGATGCGTCTCATGTCAGCTAATCAAGGGACACTGACACACACACACACACACACACACTCGACGCATAGATAGACTCGCGTCAGTTTCCTGCTCACATCGAGTTCTCTTTTGCTCTTGAACAAACAATAACACAGAGGATTTTGAGTATTCTCATATTAGAGTCTTAAATTAGTTAAATAACGTCTTAAATGAACTTTAAAGAGTTGTGAGGAAATGAGATGCGCGGGACCGCGCGTGAGATCCGCGGTTGTTCTTAAAGTGACAGGAGCACTGATGATGCCTGTCATTAATGTTCATCAAAGAACAACGGGAACAGAGAAAATTGTAGCTTTAATGATGATTCATCTATATTTCATTTATTATTTATGCAGTTAAGGAAGGTTTGATAACTATTACATTTCTGTATAACAGGGAAGGCCATGGGTAAATATAACATTTATTATTTTGGGTTTATGTAAAGATTTTTTTAAAGCTACACTGTGTAACTTTTTTAGTCTATTCTTAGCTAAAAACACTTAGTTCTTTCAAAAATATATGTGCTCATTAATGTATATTTACTTCTTTCAAGTAATAAAGTATTCTCGTAAGTTTATAATATGCCATTGAAAATACATAAGGTAATGGGATCTAACAATGGTCGCCATGTTGCCCCTCCATCTCGAAAGTACATTAGCCAAAGAGGGACATACCCGTAAATTCAAGCTTCGCCTTTCGCGTTTTAACCGGTTTTAACACTGTGCGTGTCAACTTGTTCAGACTTGTCTGGTGCATGCGCAGAGAGTTTTCATCTCAGCAGCTCCAGTAACAGAGTTATACGGAGTTTTCCTGGCTTGTTTATTCCTCAAAAGTCTGTTTTTCCTTGTGTGGTATTTCTGTGCGTTAATAACTCCGTAAGTAATAATAGTTATTGTCATTGTGGATGTGTTTCAGAGTGTCATCGCGTAATTCAGTTGATGTCACCTCAGAAGTATTTTTGTGTCAACATACAATAGCGTAATGCTCACCTATTTGAATAATCATTCAGTTATTAACAATGTTTATTCGTTTATAGAAAATATTTGCTTGTAATGTATGTTGATGGAAAAATGTATCATGTCTGATCGGCATATTAACAATTGTTATATAGAGCTAAACCTGGGCACACACTTTTGTAACCGGACACCGCTTGTTAGCAGCGGCAGCTCCGCTCCTTTTAATGCAGCTGCATTTAGCGCCTATATATGGTACAATAAGCTCTGGTTTACGGTTACATTATACAAATGTAACTTATAAGTATAGTTATACAGTTCTTAACTGTGTATATTCCGTCATGTCATTATCATGTATATTTAGTGTAGTGTAGGGGGATAGCATGTACAGTTTGTACAGTATAAAAACCATTAAGTCTATGCAATGTCCTCTGCCTTTCCCCCCCCCCCCCCCCCCTCACTCTCACTTTCTCACTGTGTGTGTGTGTGTGTGTGTGTGTGTGTGTGTGTGTGTGTGTGGCCACCAACTGGCAGCAGGAAGTGTGTAACTTTCAAAAATGTTAAATCACTGTCTTGTTTTCCCCCGATTTACTTCAAACTTCATCAGTATAATGACAAAACATGGCAGATATAGACATACGAATGGATTCCTGATATTTTAAATACTTTCTACTTTACAGTCATTAGCTCTGACCAACAGGAAGTCAGATATTTTGGTTTGAACGTGAATATTTGTATAATTCCTCTTAGCATGCTTGAAATTGCTTGAAACTCAACACACACATCAGAGATGTCCGTCAGTGGAAATGGGCAAAGCCTCAGAAATGGGTGTGTTGGAGGGGTGTTTATTACAACATAATCATGGTTTATGAAGACATTTCATGTGTCCCCGTAAATCAAAATAGCTTTAACAGCATACTAAACAATTTTTTAATAAAAATGTAAAAATGCAGAATGTTTTCTGTGATGGTAGGTTTAGGGGTAGTGTGTGTGTGTGTGCGATATGTAGGCTTAGGGGTAGTGTAGGGGGATAGAATGTACAGTTTGTACAGTATACAAACCATTAAGTCTATGGAATGCCATCTGCCTGTCTTTCCCCTTCCCCCTCTCTATCTGTGTGTGTGTGTGGGGGGGTCTCTCTCTCACCCTGTGAGTTTGTGTGTGTGTGTCTTTATCTCAGTCCTTCCCCTCCCCCTCACTCTCACTCTATCATTGTGTGTGTGTGTGTGTGTGTGTGTGTGTGTGTGTGTGTGTGTGTGTGTGTGTGTGTGTGTGTGTGTGTGACTTTCTCTCTTGATGATCATAATTTTAACCCTTTCATATAGGCTATCACAAATAACTATCACTTGAAATAAAAACGTCATGTGATGTGTTTGCCAAGATCACGTATGATGCACATGTCTTTAAATTAATTATTTACTGATATAATATAAATGTATTAAAACATAAATTTCACATGATTTTATAAAAGTGGCTATTTATAATAAACTTCCATAAAATGTAGACACGCATCTTACTCTTACCTGACACTGATATTAAAATCATCTTTGCAGTTTCTGTGATTTGGCTCCATTTATACATTTTTTATTAAAAAAAAATTTATTGGACCACCCATATTGAAATGAAAGCATGTTTTATGGTGCATAAGATTGGTGCACAAACGGTAGCTAAGGTAGCTCAAAAACACATGAAGAGAAGTGTTAGATTAAAACAACATCAGCATTCGAATGGTATTCTGAACTCATTCCAATTTGACCTTTGACATAATCTGACATGAAATTCATATAAATTTAATTGATCTCATAGATGTGGCTGTTGTGGTTTGTGGTCATAGCAGCACCAACTGCTGCAGTTAATGTGGTGAATTCAGATGACTTTGACATAGACCTTTAATGTTTTCCCATTTTAAATGCCTATTGCCTGCCGTGCACAGTTAAACTGATGCCACCGGCGTGGCGGTGCCACCGGCTTGGGCCCGTCATCGCTGCTCGCAGCTTTAATTTTTAATGGAGTCCCGGATAATGTCGGAGGATTATATGTTTGTTCGGAGCATTTGTTTTGTAAAGGAGGCACAGTGTGATGGAGACTCACAAAGAAACATGTGTTTAAAGATGAAGCAGAAACTACTGGATCTGACAGCATCTGCATCACAAACTGTAAGTAAATAATGTCATAACACTTGGTCTGTAAATGATGGTTTTATATGGATACTGTTTTCAAAACACTTACTCTCAATAGCGAAGGGCGTTGATACGGTTTCCTATGCAATGAAGTTAACCAATCATAACAGTGGCCGTTTACTGACAAGACTTAAAGACCCTTAAAAACTGACCATCTTAGACAGAGGGTTGAAAATAATCGCTTTTCCCACATTTATTTGTTTTTAGTGAAAAAAAGTGAACCTCAAGGAACATATTAAAATAAAAAAGTCCATGTCATGAGCCCATTAACATGAAATAACAATGAACAATACTTGTGCACTAGGATTGGGCGACGTCTACAGTGAAACAACGCGACGGCCGTTTGAGCGTTAATCTCGTTAATGTGGCGTCTGGAGAAAGAGAACACACACAGAGCTGAAAGGGCTTGAATGAAGCGTGTTTGGCTTTAGATAAAACTACTAGAGGATATGGCGCTGAAATATCATAACCACAAACGATCCCGAGTGCTTGAGGTGTGATCCGCACCGCTGTTCTGACGCTCTGCTCACTTCAACTAGAAACAGGAAAATGGTGCAATCGCTCTGTCTCGCGGTCCGGATGAAACATGCCGGGGTCTGGATGCGCAGTCGGCCATTTGAATATCATTGGTTTAGTTTGTGTAAAATATCTAGTAGCCTATAATAGCCATAATATAATTTGCTCAAAGTCTTTAGTGTTTCAATTGTGTTCATTGAACTGTTTTGAATGTAATTAGGGCCCAAGCCCAAAGGGCGCAGAGCCCTATTGTTCTTCCTCAGATTATTAGGGCTCAAGCCTGAAAGGGCGCAGAGCCCTATTGTTTTCCTTAGGATTATTAGGGCCCAAGCCCTGAAAGGGCGCAGAGCCCTATTGTTCTTCCTCAGATTATTCTTTGTTTTTTTTTTTTTTTTTTTTTTCGACTTCTCGGGTACTTTTGGGGCACTTAACATGCTCGAAAACTCTTGAAACTTCGCACGGGCGTCGGAATGCGCGGCCATCAGAGCCGGGCTGAAGCTGGTACCCGGGCGTGGCAGGGGGGCTCGACAGCGCCCCCTAAAGTGGGGTCTGAAAACTTGGTCCATATATCAAACACACTTGCACGTACATGTATGAAACTCGGTACACATGTAGACCTCATCGGGCCAAACAACTTTCGTGCTCTAAGTTATGCGTCAGCCCTACAGGAAGTGAGCTATTATGGGTTGTTCGGAAAACCCATGCTCTGGAATTTAACATACTCCTCCGAGGCCATTGTTTCGATCATCGCCAAACTCGGTCAGCATGAAGTGAACATATCCAGGATGCTAAATTGCGAGCGGATTTTTGATATCTCAAATGGTTTGGCCGTGGCGAAGCAACAAATTTATGGCGAGAAAAGGGAAACAGGAAGTGTGTTATAACGTCAGCAAACATTGACTGATTTGGATGAAACTTCAGCTGTGTGTTCGTTGTAAGAGGCCGATCACATGGATATGACTTTTGTGAGTCAAAGTTATAGCGCCACCAACTGGCAGCAGGAAGTGTGTCACTTTCAAAAATGCTTTGAATCACCATCTTATTTTCACCCCATTTACTTCAAACTTCATCAGTATAATGTGAAAACATGACAGATAGAGACGTATGAAATGGATTCCTGAAATTTCAAATACTGTTGCCATGGCAACGTGTCAAAGTTTAATAATCTTTTGGCTGTTTTGAGGCTCTTAGCATGCTTGAAATTGCTTGAAACTGCTTGAAACTCAACACACACATCAGAGATGTCAGTCAGTACACATGGACAAAGCCTCAGAAACGGGCGGGGATGAGGGGCTCTCTAGCGCCACCTTTTGACAAAAGTGGGGGGGTTAGTTTTATCTTCAGTCACCAAACTCGGTACATATATTGTTCTCTTCGAGCCGGACAACTTTCTAATTTACAGTCATTAGCTCCGACCAACAGGAAGTCTGTTATTTTGGTTTGAAGGTGAATATTTATGTAATTCAGGGTCTGAGTTTTTACGTTCTCCTCGTAGGCGATTTATTCAATCTCCACCAAACTCGGTCAACATGAAACAAAGATACGGAAGATGCTAAAATGCGAACGAATATTGGATATCTCAAACGGTGTTGCCATGGCGAGGGATTAAATAAGGACAAAAAAAGGGGAACAGAAATTGTCTCATATCTTGTAAAATAATATTTTGATTTAAATTAAATTAAGATTGTATGTTTGGTAATTGAACTTAGATTAATTTAAAATGACTGTACTATTTTTCAGATGAATATATATATATTTTATAAATATTTATTTGTATAATGTATTGTGCCCGTGTGTGCTGCCCTTCCCTCAATGAACACAAGATGGCAGCATTGTGTTAGTTTTGAAGCAGGATAAAAAAAAAACTTGTTTCTCTCTCTCTGTGTGTGTGTGTGTGTGTGTGTGTGTGTGTGTGTGTGTGTGTGTGTGTGTGTGTGTGTGTGTGTGTGTGTGTGTGTGTTGTGTGTGTGTGTGTGTGTGTGTGTGTGTGTGTGTGTGTGTGTGTGTGTGTGTGTGTGTGTGTGTGTGTGTGTGTCTGTGATTTCTGAGGACATACATTTGTAGACATTTCATGTGTCCCCGTACATATATTGTTCTCTTCGAGCCGGACAACTTTCTAATTTAACTAATCTAATTTAACTAATTTAAAACTTTCTAATTTTAAATAAAAACGTCATGTGCTGTGTTTGCCAAGATCACGTATGATGCATATGCAGGGTATATGCAGGAATCCTGTAGTAAATTTTAATACCTTTTTAAGACTTTTTTAAGACCTTCTCAAAATATTTAAAGACCTCATCGGCGATGAGAAGTACTGTTGAGCAATAAAATAAAAATATATAATCATAAGCTATAACAAAAATATATATTAAATTAGGTGAGTGGATAGTTAAAAAAAATTTGCAATTACAAAAAGTAATTCTTGAAAAAACATCTCTGGACTAATTATCTTATCACCTGACAGCCGTGATTCCATGTACTCATTCAGACAGAACTCTTTTTTAAAAGAGTGTGAGTGTGTTTTCTATACATGTGCTTTAAGGTCATGTGCTGTGTTTGCAAAGATCACTTTTGACACATTTGTCTTTAAATTCATTATTTACTGGCATAGTTCAAATTTATTTTAAAACAAAATTCACATTGTTTTCTACAAGTGTCTGTTTATAAGTGTCTTTTTTTCACAGAAAGTTTTTGTTTGAACGTGAATATTTTTATAATTCAGGGTCTGAGTTTTTACGTTCTCCTCGTAGGCGATTTATTCAATCTCCACCAAACTTGGTCAACGTGAAACGGAAGCTTAACGCATTAAAAATATTTAACGCAAATAACGCAGCGTCCGTTTTTATATCCATTTTTGCTTAGCGTTACATGATCACCACGCTCCTATTCATGTAAATGCTTCCAAGCGCGACAAGACACAAGAGAGCGCGCTGTATGCCAGTGTCCTGTGTGTGTGTGTGTGTGTGTGTGTGTCAGTGTCCTGTCTGTGTGTGTGTGTGTGTGTGTGTGTGTGTGTGTGTGTGTGTGCCAGTGTCCTGTCTGTGTGTGTGTCAGTGTCCTGTCTGTGTGTGTGTGTGTGTGTGTGTGTGTGTGTGTGTGTGTGTGTGTGTGTGTGTGTGTGTGTGTGTGTGTGTGTGTGTGTGTGTGTGTGTGTGTGTGTGTGTGTCCTGTCTGTGTGGATGCGTCTCATGTCAGCTAATCAAGGGACACTGACACACACACACACACACACACACACACACACACACACTCGACGCATAGATAGACTCGCGTCAGTTTCCTGCTCACATCGAGTTCTCTTTTGCTCTTGAACAACCAATAACACAGAGGATTTTGAGTATTCTCATATTAGAGTCTTAAATTAGTTAAATAACGTCTTAAATTAACTTTAAAGAGTTGTGAGGAAATGAGATGCGCGGGACAGCGCGTGAGACCCGCGGCTGTTCTTAAAGTGACAGTAGCACTGATGATGCCTGTCATTAATGTTCATCAAAGAACAACGGGAACAGAGAAAATTGTAGCTTTAATGATGATTCATCTATATTTGATTTATTATTTATGCAGTTAAGGAAGGTTTGATAACTATTACATTTCTGTATAACAGGTAAGGCCATGGGTAAATATAACATTTATTATTTTGGGTTTATGTAAAGATTGTTTTAAGTTCACTTAAATTAAAAGTTGTTTTTTAAAGCCTAATAAATGTTGAAATTGGGAGCTTTCAGTTATACTGTAATGTAACGTCATTAATGTTTCATAGAGACTTTAGTATCAGTGATACTGGCCTTCATTCATAAAAAATGACAACACAACACATATTTACAATATGCTGTCTTTAAATTGTTTCTAAATTAATTTGGAGAGTAACTGAAATTATTACAATATCAAAATATTAAAAACTTAAAATATTAAAAACTTGCGATTAATCGCGATTAATTACAGAAAAAAATGTGATTAATTAGTTAATTTTTTTGTTAACGATGCCCAGCACTAATATATATATTATAAATATTTCTTTGAATAATCTATTGTGCCTGTGTGTGCTGCCCTTCTCTCAATGAACAAAAGATGGCAGCATTGTGTTAGTTTTGAAACAGGATATAAAAAACATTCCATGTCTTTCTTTCTGCCACTCTCTCTTAGGCTTTCACAAATAACTATCATTTGAAATAAAAACGTCATGTGCTGTGTTTGCCAAGATCACATATGATGCAGATGTCTTTTAATGAATAATTTACTGATATAATTTAAATGTATTAAAAGTAAATTTCACATGGTTTTCTAAAAGTGGCTGTTTATAATAAACTTCCATAAAATGTAGACACGTATCTTACTCTTACCTGACACTGATATTAAAATCATCTTTGCATTTTACTGTGATTTGGCTCAATTTATAAATTTTTTTATAAAAAAAAATGTTTTGGACCACCCATATTGAAATGAAAGCACGCTTTATGGTGCATAAGATTGGTGCACAAACGGTAGCTAAGGTAGGTCAAAAACACATGAAGAGAAATGTTAGGATAATACAACATCAGCATTTGAATGGTATTGTGAACTCATTCCAATTTGACCTTTGACATCATCTGACATGAAATTAATTTAAATTTAATTGATCTCATAGATGTGGCTGTTGTGGTTTGTGGTCATAGCAGCACCAACTGCTGCAGTTAATGTGGTGAATTCAGATGACTTTGACATAGTCCTTTTAGTTTTTCCAATTTTAAATGCCTATTGCCTGCTGTGCACAGTTAAGCTGATGCCACCGGCGTGGCGGTGCCACCGGCTTGGGCCCGTCATCGCTGCTCGCAGCTTTAATTCTTTGTTTTTTTTTTTTTTTTTTTTTGTTTTTTTTTCGACTTCTCGGGTACTTTTGGGGCACTTAACATGCTCGAAAACTCTTGAAACTTCGCACAGGCGTCGGAATGCGCGGCCATCAGAGCCGGGCTGAAGCTGGTACCCAGGCGTGGCAGGGGGGCTCGACAGCGCCCCCTAAAGTGGGGTCTGAAAACTTGGTCCATATATCAAACACACTTGCACGTACATGTATGAAACTTGGTACACATTTAGATCTCATCGGGCCGAACAACTTTCGTGCTCATAGTTATGTGTCAGCCCAACAGGAAGTGAGCTATTATGGGTTGTTCGGAAAACGCATGCTCTGGAATTTAATATACTCCTCCGAGGCCATTGTTTCGATCATTGCCAAACTCGGTCAGCATTACGTGAACATATCCAGGATGCTAAATTGCGAGCGGATTTTTGATATCTCAAAAAGTCTGGCCGTGGCGATGCAACGAATTTATGGCGAGAAAAGGGAAACAGGAAGTGTGTTATAACTTGTGCAAACATTGACTGGTTTGGATGAAACTTCAGCTGTGTGTTTGTTATAAGAAGCCGATCACATGGATATGACTTTTGTGAGTCAAAGTTATAGCGCCACCAACTGGCAGCAGGAAGTGTGTCACTTTCAAAAATGCTTTGAATCACCATCTTATTTTCACCAGATTTATTTCAAACTTCATCAGTATAATGTGAAAACATGACAGATAGAGACGTATGAAATGGATTCCTGAAATTTCAAATACTGTTGCCATGGCAACGTGTCAAAGTTTAATAATCTTTTGGCTGTTCTGAGGCTCTTAGCATGCTTGAAATTGCTTGAAACTGCTTGAAACTCAACACACACATCAGAGATGTCAGTCAGTACACATGGGCAAAGCCTCAGAAACGGGCGGGGATGAGGGGCTCTCTAGCGCCACCTTTTGACAAAAGTGAAGGGCTTCGTTTCATCTACAATCACCAAACTCAGTATATATATTGACCTCATCGAGCCGGACAACTTTCTAATTTACAGTCATTAGCTCCGACCAACAGGAAGTCAGATATTTTGGTTTGAAGGTAAATTTTTGGTTAAATCGGGGTCTGAGTTTTTACGTTCTCCTCGTAGGCGTTTTATTCAATCTCCACCAAACTCGGTCAACATGAAACAAAGATACTGAAGATGCTAAAATGTGAACGGATATTGGATATCTCAAACGGTGTTTCCATGGCAAGGGATTAAATAAGGACAAAAAAGGGGAACAGAAATTCTCTGTGTCTGCTGCTCTCCCCTCAATGAACACAAGATGGCAGCATTGTATTAGTTTTGAAGCAGGATAAAAAAAAAACTTGTTTCTCTCTCTCTCTCTCTCTCTCTCTCTCTCTCTCTTGTTTGTGATTTATGAGGACACAAATTTGTATAATGACATGGGTATTACACTGGTATTACAACGTGTATGTGTGTGTGTTTAAAAACATACTAAAACAATGTTTTATTAAAATGTAACCAAATAGCTTTAAAATAATCATACTATTTTTCAGATCAATATATTTATTTTATTTAATATATTTCTTCTGAATATTTATTCTCTGTCTGCCCTCCCCTCACTAAAAGGTAGCAGTGTTGTTCTGAGGCTCTTAGCATGCTTGAAATTGCTTGAAACTGCTTGAAACTCAACACACACATAAGAGATGTCAGTCAGTACACATGGACAAAGCCTCAGAAACGGGCGGGGATGAGGGGCTCTCTAGCGCCACCTTTTGACAAAAGTGGGGGGGTTAGTTTTATCTTGAGTCACCAAACTCGGTACATATATTGTTCTCTTCGAGCCGGACAACTTTCTAATTTACAGTCATTAGCTCCGACCAACAGGAAGTCAGATATTTTGGTTTGAAGGTGAATATTTATGTAATTCAGGGTCTGAGTTTTTACGTTCTCCTCGTAGGCGATTTATTCAATCTCCACCAAACTCGGTCAACATGAAACAAAGATACGGAAGATGCTTAAATGCGAACGAATATTGGATATCTCAAACGGTGTTGCCATGGCGAGGGATTAAATAAGGACAAAAAAAGGGGAACAGTAATTGTCTCATATCTTGTAAAATAATATTTTGATTTAAATTAAATTAAGATTGTATGTTTGGTAATTGAACTTAGATTAATTTAAAATGACTGTACTATTTTTCAGATGAATATATATATATTTTATAAATATTTCTTTGTATAATGTATTGTGCCCGTGTGTGCTGCCCTTCCCTCAATGAACACAAGATGGCAGCATTGTGTTAGTTTTGAAGCAGGATAAAAAAAAAACTTGTTTCACTCTCTCTCTCTCTCTCTCTCTCTCTCTCTCTCTCTCTGTGTGTGTGTGTGTGTGTGTGTGTGTGTGTGTGTGTGTGTGTGTGTGTGTGTGTGTGTGTGTGTGTGTGTGTGTGTGTGTGTGTGTGTGTGTGTGGCATGTTTTTGTGAAATATCAGGACACAAATGGACACCCAACACCCAACACCCAACCTTTTTTCAGTCATTTTATCATACGTTACGCTAGGGGTGTAACGGTACAGATTGCTCACGGTTCGGTTTGTATTACGGTTTAAGGTTCACCGTTTCGGTACGGTTCAGTATTTGTTATGTTCAGGGAAAAAAGGACTACTGTCAAATAAAAAAAAAGAAAATAATAAGAACAAATCATTTAAATACAAGCAGCAGCACAAATAAATACTATTGAGCAAAGATAATAATAAAATAAACTATGCTTTTCAGGTTTTTCAGGTACGTCTAACATTAGTTTTCAGGTACAGAAATTGATCAAATGTAAAATAA
This sequence comes from Gobio gobio, assembly GCF_949357685.1. Taxonomy (NCBI): domain Eukaryota; kingdom Metazoa; phylum Chordata; class Actinopteri; order Cypriniformes; family Gobionidae; genus Gobio; species Gobio gobio. Next base: position 31,810,407 of record NC_137102.1, on the reverse strand, counting down.
CATTGCATATATGACTGTATAAATTAAAGATTAATCCTATTAAACTTACAAAAGTTATTCAATCAAGAGCAGTGAGTGATGCCCTTGTCTTTTGTTTGACATTAAACAGACAGCAGTAAAGGCTACTGCCCCTTTAAGACCTCGGATATGCGTCGTCTTTTCTGGACTGTATAAAGCTTACTTAAGCCATATACAGACTATGTCTGCTAGAATACTCATCAATATGTTGACATACTTTTTGCGTGAGTTTGTCCGTTCAAGAGCAAGACTTGAAAGAGAACTCAATATTTGCGCGCTGAGAGACGTGTGCGCGCTCTTGGATGAGTGCACGGAAAATTTTCTCACAGTGCGCGACTTCTCATTCGCGTCTTCTGGCACTAAACCAGATAGTTGCGTGTTCTGAGTTAACACAATCAGAACTTAAAAATACGGGATATTTTACGGGAAAATACTAAAACGAGAAGACAGCGGGAAAAGAGCTAAAATACGTGAGAAACCCGGAAAAAACGGGAGGGTTGACAGCTATGGTGTGTGTGTGTGTGTGTGTGCGATATGTGGGCTTAGGGGTAGTGTAGGGGGATAGAATGTACAGTTTGTACAGTATACAAACCATTAAGTCTATGGAATGCCATCTGCCTGTCTTTCCCCTTCCCCCTCTCTATCTGTGTGTGTGTGTGTTTGTGTGTGGGGGGGGGGTCTCTCTCTCACCCTGTGAGTTTGTGTGTGTGCCTTTCTCTCAGTCCTTCCCCTCCCCCTCACTCTCACTCTATCATTGTGTGTGTGTGTGTGTGTGTGTGTGTGTGTGTGTGTGTGTGTGTGTGTGTGTGTGTGTGTGTGTGTGTGTGTGTGTGTGTGTGTGTGTGTGTGTGTGTGTGACTTTCTCTCTTGATCATTATTTAACCCTTTCATATAGGCTATCACAAATAACTATCACTTGAAATAAAAACGTCATGTGATGTGTTTGCCAAGATCACGTATGATGCACATGTCTTTAAATTAATTATTTACTGATATAATATAAATGTATTAAAACATAAATTTCACATGATTTTATAAAAGTGGCTATTTATAATAAACTTCCATAAAATGTAGACACGCATCTTACTCTTACCTGACACTGATATTAAAATCATCTTTGCAGTTTCTGTGATTTGGCTCCATTTATACATTTTTTATTAAAAAAAATTTATTGGACCACCCATATTGAAATGAAAGCATGTTTTATGGTGCATAAGATTGGTGCACAAACGGTAGCTAAGGTAGCTCAAAAACACATGAAGAGAAGTGTTAGAATAAAACAACATCAGCATTCGAATGGTATTCTGAACTCATTCCAATTTGACCTTTGACATAATCTGACATGAAATTCATATAAATTTAATTGATCTCATAGATGTGGCTGCTGTGGTTTGTGGTCATAGCAGCACCAACTGCTGCAGTTAATGTGGTGAATTCAGATGACTTTGACATAGTCCTTTTATGTTTTCCCATTTTAAATGCCTATTGCCTGCCGTGCACAGTTAAACTGATGCCACCGGGGTGGCGGTGCCACCGGCTTGGGCCCGTCATCGCTGCTCGCAGCTTTAATTATTATTATTAGGGCTCAAGCCTGAAAGGGCGCAGAGCCCTATTGTTTTCCTTAGGATTCTTATTATTATTTTTCTTATCGACTATTCGGGCACTTTTGGGGCCCTTACCATGCTCGAAAACTCTTGAAACTTTGCAGATACATCGGAATCTGCGGCCATCAGAGCCGGGCTGAAGCTGATACCCGGGCGTGGTAGGGGAGCTCAACAGCGCCCCCTATTAAAATTTGGTCTATATATCAAACACACTTGCACGTATATGTATGAAACTCGGTACACATATAGATCTCATCGGGGCGAACAACTTCCGCACTCATAGTCATAAACTTCGCCCAACAGGAAGTGAGCTATTTTGGGTTGTTCGGAAAACGCATGCTCTGGAATTTAATATACTCCTCCGAGGCAATTGTTTCGATCATTGCCAAACTCGGTCAGCATTAAGACAAGATATTCAGGATGCTAAATTGCGAGCGGATTTTTGATATCTCAATCGGTTTGGCCGTGGCGAAGCAACGAATTTATGGCGAGAAAAGGGAAACAGGAAGTGTGTTATAATTAGTGCAAACATTGACTGATTTGGATGAAACTTCAGCTGTGTGTTTGTTGTAGGAAGCCGATCGCAAGGATATGACGTTTGTGAGTCAAAGTTATAGCACCACCAACTGGCAGCAGGAAGTGTGTCACTTTTTAAAAAAAATGCTTTAAATCACAGTCTTATTTTGACCCGATTGACTTCAAACTTCATCAGTATAATGTGAAAACATGGCAGATATAGACATATGAATGGATTTCTGAAATTTCCAATACTGTTGCCATGGCAACGTGTCAAAGTTTAATAATGTCTTTGGCTGTTTTTGAGACTCTTAGCATGCTTGAAATTGCATGAAACTTAACACACACATCAGAGATGTTAGTCAGTACACATGGGCAAAGCCTCAGAAACGGGTGGGGATGAGGGGCTCTATAGCGCCACCTTTTGACAAAAGTGGGGGGGTTAGTTTTATCTTCAGTCACCAAACTCGGTAGATATATTGTTCTCTTCGAGCCGGACAACTTTCTAATTTACAGTCATTAGCTCCGACCAACAGGAAGTCAGATATTTTGGTTTGAAGGTGAAAATTTATATAATTCAGGGTCTGAGTTTTTACGTTCTCCTCGTAGGCGATTTATTCAATCTCCACCAAACTTGGTCAACATGAAACAAAGATATGGAAGATGCTAAAATGCGAACGAATATTGGATATCTCAAACGGTGTTGCCATGGTGAGGGATTAAATAAGGACAAAATAAGGGGAACAGAAATTGTCTCATATCTTGTAAAATCATATTTTGATTTCAATTAAATTAAGATTGTATGTTTGGTAATTGAACTTAGATTAATTTAAAATGACTGTACTATTTTTCAGATGAATATATACATATTTTATAAATATTTCTTTGAATCTATTGTGCCTGTCTGTGCTGCCCTTCCCTCAATGAACACAAGATGGCAGCATTGTGTTAGTTTTGAAGCAGGATTAAAAAAAAACTTGTTTCTCTCTCTCTCTCTCTCTCTCTCTCTCTCTCTCTCTCTCTCTCTCTCTGTGTGTGCTTCTGTGATTTCTGAGAACCTACATTTGTAGACATTTCATGTGTACCCGTACATATATTGTTCTCTTCGAGCCGGACAACTTTATAATTTACAGTCATTAGCTCCGACCAACAGGAAGTCAGATATTTTGGTTTGAAGATGAATATTTGTATAATTCAGGGTCTGAGTTTTTACGTTCTCCTCGTAGGCGATTTATTCAATCTCCACCAAACTCGGTCAACATGAAACGGAATGACTATACTATTTTTCAGATGAATATATATATATATATATATATATATATATATATATATATATATATATATATATATATATATATATATATATATATATATATATGAACTCAATGTACACAAGATGGCAGCATTGTGTTAGTTTTGAAACAGGATAAAAAAATCCCATCTCTCTTTCTCTCTAAGGGGTTTGTCTGTGTGAGTGTGAGTGTGAGTGTGAGTGTGTGTGTGTGTGTGTGTGTGTGTGTGTGTGTGTGTGTGTGTGTGTGTGTGTGTGTGTGTGTGTGTGTGTGTGTGTGTGTGTGTGTGGCCACCAACTGGCAGCAGGAAGTGTGTCACTTTCAAAAATGCTTTAATTCACTGTCTAGCTTTCTAAACAATGTTTTATTCAAAATGTAAAAATGCAGAATGTTTTCTGTGATGGTAGGTTTAGGAGTAGGGGTAGTGTAGGGGGATAGAATGTACAGTTTGTACAGTATAAAAACCATTAAGTCTATGCAATGTCCTCTGCCTTTCCTTCCCCTCCCCCCCTCACTCTCACTTTCTCACTGTGTGTGTTTGAAGGGGGGTGGGGGTTGGCCGCTTAAGCATGCATCTCTGCCTGTGTGTGTGTGTGTGTGTGTGTGTGTGTGTGTGTGTGTGTGTGTGTGTGTGTGTGTGTGTGTGTGTGTGTGTGTGTGTGTGCTTGTTTATGTGATTTAAGAGGACACAAATTTGTATGACATGGGTATTACACTGGTATTACATGGTTTATGACATTTCATGTGTCCAAAAAAAACCCAGACTAAACAATGTTTTATTAAAAATGTAAATGCAGAATCTATTTTGAAGATAAAACTTATTCCTATATTAAATAAAGTTTCAGACAATGAAATACCAACTCTCTCCCACTGTTTAGATTTTTTTTTTAAATGTTTTTATTCAATCAGAATCTCACTCTCTCTGTCCTTCCCCTCTCCTCCCCTCCCCCTCACTCTCTCTCTCACTCTCTCTCTCTCTCTCTCTCTCTCTCTGTGTGTGTGTGTGTGACTTTCTCTCTTCATGATGATAATTTAACCCTTTCATATAGGCTTTCACAAATAACTATCACTTTAAATAAAAATGTCATGTGCTGTGTTTGCCAAGATCACGTATGATGCATATGCAGGGTATATGCAGGAATCCTGAAGTAAATTTTAATACCTTTTTAAGACTTTTTTAAGACCTTCTCAAAATATGTAAAGACCTCATCGGCGATGAGAACTACTGTTGAGCAATAAAATAAAAATATATAATCATAAGCTATGACAAAAATATATATTAAATTAGGTGAGTGGATAGTTAAAAGAAATTGCAATTACAAAAAGTAATTCTTGAAAAAACATCTCTGGACTAATTTTTATAAAATCTAATGTTCTAATGTTAATGAAAAGGTACAAATTACTTTGTGTTCTTATTAAATACATTTATAAAAAAACTATTTATATTTAATTTATATATGAATGTAAATAATTATATGGGCCTACACAAATAATATAACATTTCAAGATTTATAGTTTATTGTAAACATAATGTGCAGCTCTGTAAAGGGACAACAAATATATGATAGATACGTGAGAACAAGAATCAAAACTATGAAAATATATTAAAGCGCGGCACAATGTGCTTATGCGCATCCCGGGTGCAAAATGATGCGCTTAAAGCAACATGGAGTCAGAGGGTGCAGTGCAGCGCGAGTGCACATTGAAAAGTTCACGGCATAAAGAGACGATGAGCGTTGAGCGCACAAATCCTAGTCTACTATGTATATCGGTCGGTTTCTTCACAGTTTTAAATTCCGGTTATTGTGCGTGTGATGCCTTGTGTTGTCACCCGGGTGGCGAGCACAACATCGTTCAGAAACCGCTAGATAAACTCCAGGAAGATAAATTATTTTATCTACATATCAAGTATTATAACGGGAATATATCATCTTGGAGTGAGCTTTACCGAACAGCTGACTGACTGTAACCAAACACGACGCGCAGTTTGAATGCTGAACGGAGAATGATGGACAGCTACAGCGGAGGAAAGACATTCAGCTATGGAATGGCTTTAGATGACTTTGTACTAGCAAATCATAAAATAATAATAATGATTGCTGAAAGATCATGTGACAATATATATTTCTGATGATTATTTAATTACCACGACATGCCTAATCTGAGCAAGGGACTGCCTGTCTTGAGTTTTGTCGACAGACAGCGGTGGCACGAAATTTGACGGAGGCGGCCGCTATGCAGGAAAAACCATAGAAAAACCCTGCGGTCATTGTTTAAACTCATCCTACTCCAACCAGGAGTCCGCAAATTTACATTTCCCCATTTCGGAGTCTGTTTCGCAATGTGTGGAGGGCGACACATCACCTAACCGCGCATTTCGCAAAATATGTGACGTCACCCGTAGACGGTGCGCGCGCCCCGAGCTGATCTCACTGACCGAGCAAACCGGTTTTTTTTATTATATAGTTATGGGGATGAAAATAAATATATTCATGAATACTTTTTGGAGTCAAACTCTTTTGACAAAGCTTGAACAAAATGTAATACCTCATAAAATCGTGATTAAGACTTTTTAATACCTTTTAAGGGCCTTCATTTTCCAAAAATGAATTTATCAACTTTTAATACTTTTTAAGACCCCGCGGACACCCTGATATGCATATGAAGAGAAGTGTTACAATAATACAACATCAGCATTTGAATGGTATTGTGAACTCATTCCAATTTGACCTTTGACATCATCTGACATGAAATTAATTTAAATTTATTTGATCTCATAGATGTGGCTGTTGTGGTCATAGCAGCACCAACTGCTGCAGTTAATGTGGTGAATTCAGATGACTTTGACATAGTCCTTTTATGTTTTCCCATTTTAAATGCCTATTGCCTGCAGTGCACAGTTAAGCTGATGCCACCGGCGTGGCGGTGCCACCGGCTTGAGCCCGTCATCGCTGCTCGCAGCTTTAATTATTATTATTATTTTTTTTTTTATCGACTAAATGGGCACTTTTGGGGCCCTTACCATGCTCAAAAACTCTTGAAACTTTGCAGATACGTCAGAATCTGCGGCCATCAGGGCCGGGCTGAAGCTGATACCCGGGCGTGGCAGGGGGGCTCAACAGCGCCCCCTATTAAAATTTGGTCTATATATCAAACACACTTGCACGTATATGTATGAAACTCGGTACACATATAGATCTCATCGGGGCGAACAACTTCCGCACTCATAGTCATAAACTTCGCCCAACAGGAAGTGAGCTATTTTGGGTTGTTCGGAAAACGCATGCTCTGGAATTTAATATACTCCTCCGAGGCAATTGTTTCGATCATTGCCAAACTCGGTCAGCATTAAGACAAGATATTCAGGATGCTAAATTGCGAGCGGATTTTTGATATCTCAATCGGTTTGGCCGTGGCGAAGCAACGAATTTATGGCGAGAAAAGGGAAACAGGAAGTGTGTTATAACTTGTGCAAACATTGACTGATTTGGATGAAACTTCAGCTGTGTGTTTGATGTAGGAAGCCGATCGCAAGGATATGACGTTTGTGAGTCAAAGTTATAGCGCCACCAACTGGCAGCAGGAAGTGTGTCACTTTTTTTTAAAAATGCTTTAAATCACTGTCTTATTTTGACCCGATTGACTTCAAACTTCATCAGTATAATGTGAAAACATGGCAGATATAGACATATGAATGGATTTCTGAAATTTCCAATACTGTTGCCATGGCAACGTGTCAAAGTTTAATAATGTCTTTGGCTGTTTTTGAGACTCTTAGCATGCTTGAAATTGCATGAAACTTAACACACACATCAGAGATGTTAGTCAGTACACATGGGCAAAGCCTCAGAAACAGGTGGGGATGAGGGGCTCTATAGCGCCACCTTTTGACAAAAGTGAAGGGCTTCGTTTCATCTACAATCACCAAACTCAGTATATATATTGACCTCATCGAGCCGGACAACTTTCTAATTTACAGTCATTAGCTCCGACCAACAGGAAGTCAGATATTTTGGTTTGAACGTGAATATTGGTATAATTCAGGCTCTGAGTTTTTACGTTCTCCTCGTAGGCGATTTATTCAATCTCCACCAAACTCGGTCAACATGAAACAAAGATACGGAAGATGCTAAAATGCGAACGGATTTTGTATATCTCAAACGGTGTTGCCATGCCGAGGGATTAAATAAGGACAAAAAAGGGGAATGTGTGCTGCCCTTCCCTCAATGAACACACGATGGCAGCATTGTCTTAGCTTTGAAGCAGGATAAAAAAAAACCTTGTTTCTCTCTCTCTCTCTCTCTCTCTCTCTGTGTGTGTGTGTGTGTGTGTGTGTGTGTGTGTGTGTGTGTGTGTGTGTGTGTGTGTGTGTGTGTGTGTGTGTGTGTGTGTGTGTGTGTGTGTGTGTGTGTGTGTGTGTGTGTGTGTGCTTCTGTGATTTCTAAGGACATACATTTTTAGACATTTCATGTGTCCCCGTACATATATTTGTCTCTTCGAGCCGGACAACTTTTTAATTTAACTAATCTAATTTAACTAATTTAAAACTTTCTAATTTTAAATAAAAATGTCATGTGCTGTGTTTGCCAAGATCACGTATGATGCATATGCAGGGTATATGCAGGAATCCTGAAGTAAATTTTAATACCTTTTTAAGACTTTTTTAAGACCTTCTCAAAATATTTAAAGACCTCATCGGCGATGAGAACTACTGTTGAGCAATAAAATAAAAATATATAATCATAAGCTATAACAAAAATATATATTAAATTAGGTGAGTGGATAGTTAAAAAAAATTGCAATTACAAAAAGTAATTCTTGAAAAAACATCTCTGGACTAATTTTATAAAATCTAAAAATGTTAATGAAAAGGTACAAATTACTTTGTGTTCTTATTAAATACATTTATAAAAAAACAATTTATATTTAATTTATATATTAATGTAAATAATTATATGGGCCTATACAAATAATATAACATTTCAAGATTTATAGTTTATTGTAAACGTAATGTGCAGGTCTGTAAAGGGGCAACAAATATATGATAGATACGTGAGAACAAGATTTTTTAAAATCATCTTTAAGTGCACAAAACTATGAAAATATATGAAAGCGTGGCACAATGCGCTTATGCGCATCCCGGGTGCAGAATGATGCGCTTAAAGCAACATGGAGTCAGAGGGCGCAGTGCAGCGCGAGTGCACATTAAAAAGTTCACAACATAAAGAGATGATGAGCGTTGAGCGCACAAATCCTAGTCTACTATGTATATCGGTCGGTTTCTTCACAGTTTTAAATTCCGGTTATTGTGCGTGTGATGCCTTGTGTTGTCACCCGGGTAGGGAGCACAACATCGTTCAGAAACCGCTAGATAAACTCCAGGAAGATAAATTATTTTATCTGTATATCAAGTATTATAACGGGAATATATCATCTTGGAGTGAGCTTTACTGAGCAGCTGACTGACTGTAACCAAACACGACGCGCAGTTTGAATGCTGAACGGAGAATGATGGACAGCTACAGCGGAGGAAAGACATTCAGCTATGGAATGGCTTTAGATGACTTTGTACTAGCAAATCATAAAATACTAATAAAGATTGCTGAAAGATCATGTGACAATATATATTTCTGATGATTATTTAATTACCACGACATGCCTAATCTGAGCAAGGGACTGCCTGTCTTGAGTTTTGTCGACAGACGGAGGTGGCACGAAATGTGACGGATGCGGCCGCTATGCAGGAAAAACCATAGAAAAACCCTGCGGTCATTGTTTAAACTCATCCTACTCCAACCAGGAGTCCGCAAATTTACATTTCCCATTTCGGAGTCTGTTTCGCAACGTGTGGAGGGCGACACATCACCTAACTGCGCATTTCGCAAAATACGTGACATCACCCATAGACGGTGTGCGCGCCCGAGCTGATCTCACTGACATATCACTATTCAGACAGGACTAGTTTTCTAAATTATATTTGAGTTACAATTCTCATCACCCAACATCTGTGATTTCAAATATATTCAAAATAATGTTTTCAGAGATTGAAGTAAAAAAAACTTTCTCCCACCATTTAGATTTTATTTCTTTTTGTTGTTAAAATCTTGTGAATCTTGTTCAATGTGCAGATTGCCTCTCTCTCAGTCCTTCCCCTCCCCCCTCACTCTCAGGCTCACCCTGGGTGTGTGTGTGTGTGGGGTCTCTCTCTCACCCTGTGAGTGAGTTTGTGTGTGTGCCTTTCTCTCTTGATGTTGATAATTTACCCCTTTCATATCATAGACTATCACAAATAACTATCACTTGTGAATAAGTAAAAAAAGAACTATACAAATACCTTGAATTAAATACTGGCCTTCTGGACTTATAACATTTTGAGCAGGAAAAGATAACTTTTCACATATTTGAAAGAGATCTATTTCATCCCATGACATTAAAAATCATCTACATTTAAATGACATCATGGGTGTGGCTTGTGGTGATATTGGCACCAGCTGCTGCGGTAAATGTGACATATTCGAGCGATTTAAAAAAATTATCCTGTTTAAATGCATATTGCCTGCCGTGCACAGTTAAGCTGATGCCACCGGGGTGGCGGTGCCACCGGCTTGAGCCCGTCATCGCTGCTCGCAGCTTTAATTAGGGCCCAAGCCCTGAAAGGGCGCAGAGCCCTATTGTTCTTCCTCAGATTATTCTTTGTTTTTTTTTTTTTTTTTTCGACTTCTCGGGTACTTTTGGGGCACTTAACATGCTCGAAAACTCTTGAAACTTCGCACAGGCGTCGGAATGCGCGGCCATCAGAGCCGGGCTGAAGCTGGTACCCGGGCGTGGCAGGGGGGCTCGACAGCGCCCCCTAAAGTGGGGTCTGAAAACTTGGTCCATATATCAAACACACTTGCACGTACATGTATGAAACTTGGTACACATTTAGATCTCATCGGGCCGAACAACTTTCGTGCTCTAAGTTATGCGTCAGCCCTACAGGAAGTGAGCTATTATGGGTTGTTCGGAAAACGCATGCTCTGGAATTTAATATACTCCTCCGAGGCCATTGTTTCGATCATTGCCAAACTCGGTCAGCATGAAGTGAACATATCCAGGATGCTAAATTGCGAGCGGATTTTTGATATCTCGAAAAGTCTGGCCGTGGCGATGCAACGAATTTATGGCGAGAAAAGGGAAACAGGAAGTGTGTTTTAACTTGTGCAAACATTGACTGGTTTGGATGAAACTTCAGCTGTGTGTTCGTTGTAAGAGGCCGATCACATGGATATGACTTTTGTGAGTCAAAGTTATAGCGCCACCAACTGGCAGCAGGAAGTGTGTCACTTTCAAAAATGCTTTGAATCACCATCTTATTTTCACCAGATTTATTTCAAACTTCATCAGTATAATGTGAAAACATGACAGATAGAGACGTATGAAATGGATTCCTGAAATTTCAAATACTGTTGCCATGGCAACGTGTCAAAGTTTAATAATCTTTTGGCTGTTCTGAGGCTCTTAGCATGCTTGAAATTGCTTGAAACTGCTTGAAACTCAACACACACATCAGAGATGTTAGTCAGTACACATGGGCAAAGCCTCAGAAACGGGCGGGGATGAGGGGCTCTCTAGCGCCACCTTTTGACAAAAGTGAAGGGCTTCGTTTCATCTACAATCACCAAACTCAGTATATATATTGACCTCATCGAGCCGGACAACTTTCTAATTTACAGTCATTAGCTCCGACCAACAGGAAGTCAGATATTTTGGTTTGAAGGTGAATTTTTGGTTAAATCGGGGTCTGAGTTTTTACGTTCTCCTCGTAGGCGATTTATTCAATCTCCACCAAACTCGGTCAACATGAAACAAAGATACTGAAGATGCTAAAATGTGAACGGATATTGGATATCTCAAACGGTGTTTCCATGGCAAGGAATTAAATAAGGACAAAAAAGGGGAACAGAAATTCTCTGTGTCTGCTGCTCTCCCCTCAATGAACACAAGATGGCAGCATTGTATTAGTTTTGAAGCAGGATAAAAAAAAACTTGTTTCTCTCTCTCTCTTGTTTGTGATTTATGAGGACACAAATTTGTATAATGACATGGGTATTACACTGGTATTACAACGTGTATGTGTGTGTGTTTAAAAACATACTAAAACAATGTTTTATTAAAATGTAACCAAATAGCTTTAAAATAATCATACTATTTTTCAGATCAATATATTTATTTTATTTAATATATTTCTTCTGAATATTTATTCTCTGTCTGCCCTCCCCTCACTAAAAGGTAGCAGTGTTGTTATTTTTGAAACTCTCTCTCTCCGTGTGTGTGTGTGTGTATGTGTGTGTGTGTGTGTGTGTGTGTGTGTGTGTGTGTGTGTGTGTGTGTGTGTGTGTGTGCTTGTTTATGTGATTTATTAGGGACACAAATTTGTATAATGACATGGGTATTACACTGTTATTACAACGTAGTGGTTAATGAGGACATTTCATGTGTCCACATAATAAAAATATCTTTAAAAACATACTAAATAATGTATTATTAAAATGTAACCAAGTAGCTTTAAAAATATACTACAAATTACAATGAAAACATGGTTTATGAGAATATTTCCTGTGTCCCATAAATGAAATAGCTTTAAGGGGTTTTGTGTGTCTGTGTGTGTGTGTGTGTGTGTGTGTGTGTGTGTGTGTGTGTGTGTGTGTGTGTGTGTGTGTGTGTGTGTGTGTGTGTGTGTGTGTGTGTGTGTTTGTGTGTGTGTGTGTGTGTGTGTGTGTGTGTGTGTGTGTGTGTGTGGGCATGTTTTTGTGAAATATCAGGACACAAATGTGTATAATGACATGGGTATGACATAGGTATTACAAAAAGAGGGTGAAATATGAGGACGTTCCCCATGTCCTCACTTTTCAAAATGCTTATAAATCACACAGAACAAGGTTTTTTTCACAGAAAGTGAACTGCACAGTCTCCTGTGATGGGCAGGTTTAGGGGCAGTGTAAGGGGATAGAAAATACGGTTTGTACGGTATAAAAACCATTACGCCTATGGAATGTCCTCACATTTCACAAAAACAAACATGTGTGTGTGTGTGTGTGTGTGTGTGTGTGTGTGTGTGTGTGTGTGTGTGTGTGTGTGTGTGTGTGTGTGTGTGTGTGTGTGTGTGTGTGTCCACCAACTGGCAGCAGGAAGTGTGTCACTTTCAAAAATGCTAAATCACTGTCTTGTTTTCACCCGATTTACTTCAAACTTCATCAGTATAATGACAAAACATGGCAGATGTAGACATACGAATGGATTCCTGATATTTTACATACTGTTGCCATGGCAGTGTGTCAAAGTTTAATCATCTTTTGGCTGTTTTTGAGGCTCTTAGCATGCTTGAAATTGCTTGAAACTCAACACACACATCAGAGATGTCAGTCAGTGGAAATGGGCAAAGCCTCAGAAATGGGTGTGTTGGAGGGGTGTTTATTACAACATAATCATGGTTTATGAAGACATTTCATGTGTCCCCGTAAATCAAAATAGCTTTAAAAGCATACTAAACAATGTTTTAATAAAAATGTAAAAATGCAGAATGTTTTCTGTGATGGTAGGTTTAGGGGTAGTGTGTGTGTGTGTGTGTGTGTGTGTGTGTGTGTGTGTGTGTGTGTGTGTGTGTGTGTGTGTGTGTGTGTGTGTGTGTGTGTGTGTGTGTGTGTGTGTGTGTGTGTGTGTGTGTGCGATATGTAGGCTTAGGGGTAGTGTAGGGGGATAGAATTTACAGTTTGTACAGTATAAAAACCATTAAGTCTATGGAATGCCCTCCGCCTGTCTTTCCCCTTCCCCCTCTCTATCACTCTCTCTCTGTGTGTGTGTGTGTGTGTGTGTGTGTGTGTGGAGGGGGGGGGGGCTCTCTCTCTCACCCTGTGAGTATGTGTGTGTGCCTTTCTCTCAGTCCTTCCCCTCCCCCTCACTCTCCCTCTATCATTGTGTGTGTGTGTGTGTGTGTGTGTGTGTGTGTGTGTGTGTGTGTGTGTGTGTGTGTGTGTGTGTGTGTGTGTGTGTGTGTGTGTGTGTGTGTGTGTGTGTGTGTGTGTGTGTGTGTGTGTGTGTGTGTGTGTGTGTGACTTTCTCACACATTGATTTCAAATATATTCAACATATTTTTTTCAGAGAGTGAAATAAAAAAAACTTTCTCCCACCATTTAGATTTTATTTCTTTTTGTTGTTAAAATCTTGTGAACCTGGTTCAATGTGCAGATTGCCTCTCTCTCAGTCCTTCCCCTCCCCCCTCACTCTCAGGCTCACCCTGGGTGTGTGTGTGTTTGATTGTGTGCGCGCACGTGTGTGTGTGGTGTGTGTGTGTGTGTGTGTGTGTGGGGGGGGGGGGGTGTCTCTCTCACCCTGTGAGTTTGTGTGTGTGCCTTTCTCTCTCGGAATGATAATTTACCCCTTTCGTATCATAGACTATCACAAAAAACTATCACTTTAGTGTGAATAAGTAAAAAAGAACTACAAACACCTTGAATTAAATACTGGCCTTCTGGACTTACAAAATTTTGAGCAGGAAAATATAACTTTTATTTATTTTATCCTATAACATTAAAATTAATCTAGATTTAAATTACATCATGGGTGTGGCTTGTGGTGATAGTGGCACCAGTTGCTGCAGTAAATGTGGCATATTCGAGCGATTCTAAAATATTCTCCTGTTTAAATGCATATTGCCTGCCGTGCACAGTTAAGCTGATGCCACCGGCGTGGCGGTGCCACCGGCTTGGGCCCGTCATCGCTGCTCGCAGCTTTAATTATTATTATTATTATTTTTTTTTTTTTTATCGACTAAATGGGCACTTTTGGGGCCCTTACCATGCTCAAAAACTCTTGAAACTTTGCAGATACGTCAGAATCTGCGGCCATCAGGGCCGGGCTGAAGCTGATACCCGGGCGTGGCAGGGGGGCTCAACAGCGCCCCCTATTAAAATTTGGTCTATATATCAAACACACTTGCACGTATATGTATGAAACTCGGTACACATATAGATCTCATCGGGGCGAACAACTTCCGCACTCATAGTCATAAACTTCGCCCAACAGGAAGTGAGCTATTTTGGGTTGTTCGGAAAACGCATGCTCTGGAATTTAATATACTCCTCCGAGGCAATTGTTTCGATCATTGCCAAACTCGGTCAGCATTAAGACAAGATATTCAGGATGCTAAATTGCGAACGGATTTTTGATATCTCAATCGGTTTGGCCGTGGCGAAGCAACGAATTTATGGCGAGAAAAGGGAAACAGGAAGTGTGTTATAACTTGTGCAAACATTGACTGATTTGGATGAAACTTCAGCTGTGTGTTTTTTGTAGGAAGCCGATCGCAAGGATATGACGTTTGTGAGTCAAAGTTATAGCGCCACCAACTGGCAGCAGGAAGTGTGTCACTTTTTTTAAAAAATGCTTTAAATCACTGTCTTATTTTGACCCGATTGACTTCAAACTTCATCAGTATAATGTGAAAACATGGCAGATATAGACATATGAATGGATTTCTGAAATTTCCAATACTGTTGCCATGGCAACGTGTCAAAGTTTAATAATGTCTTTGGCTGTTTTTGAGACTCTTAGCATGCTTGAAATTGCATGAAACTTAACACACACATCAGAGATGTTAGTCAGTACACATGGGCAAAGCCTCAGAAACAGGTGGGGATGAGGGGCTCTATAGCGCCACCTTTTGACAAAAGTGAAGGGCTTCGTTTCATCTACAATCACCAAACTCAGTATATATATTGACCTCATCGAGCCGGACAACTTTCTAATTTACAGTCATTAGCTCCGACCAACAGGAAGTCAGATATTTTGGTTTGAACGTGAATATTGGTATAATTCAGGCTCTGAGTTTTTACGTTCTCCTCGTAGGCGATTTATTCAATCTCCACCAAACTCGGTCAACATGAAACAAAGATACGGAAGATGCTAAAATGCGAACGGATTTTGTATATCTCAAACGGTGTTGCCATGCCGAGGGATTAAATAAGGACAAAAAAGGGGAATGTGTGCTGCCCTTCCCTCAATGAACACACGATGGCAGCATTGTCTTAGCTTTGAAGCAGGATAAAAAAAAACCTTGTTTCTCTCTCTCTCTCTCTCTCTCTCTGTGTGTGTGTGTGTGTGTGTGTGTGTGTGTGTGTGTGTGTGTGTGTGTGTGTGTGTGTGTGTGTGTGTGTGTGTGTGTGTGTGTGTGTGTGTGTGTGTGTGTGTGTGTGTGTGTGTGTGTGTGTGTGTGTGTGTGTGTGTGTGCTTCTGTGATTTCTAAGGACATACATTTTTAGACATTTCATGTGTCCCCGTACATATATTTGTCTCTTCGAGCCGGACAACTTTCTAATTTAACTAATCTAATTTAACTAATTTAAAACTTTCTAATTTTAAATAAAAATGTCATGTGCTGTGTTTGCCAAGATCACGTATGATGCATATGCAGGGTATATGCAGGAATCCTGAAGTAAATTTTAATACCTTTTTAAGACTTTTTTAAGACCTTCTCAAAATATTTAAAGACCTCATCGGCGATGAGAACTACTGTTGAGCAATAAAATAAAAATATATAATCATAAGCTATAACAAAAATATATATTAAATTAGGTGAGTGGATAGTTAAAAAAAATTGCAATTACAAAAAGTAATTCTTGAAAAAACATCTCTGGACTAATTTTATAAAATCTAAAAATGTTAATGAAAAGGTACAAATTACTTTGTGTTCTTATTAAATACATTTATAAAAAAACAATTTATATTTAATTTATATATGAATGTAAATAATTATATGGGCCTATACAAATAATATAACATTTCAAGATTTATAGTTTATTGTAAACGTAATGTGCAGGTCTGTAAAGGGGCAACAAATATATGATAGATACGTGAGAACAAGATTTTTTAAAATCATCTTTAAGTGCACAAAACTATGAAAATATATGAAAGCGTGGCACAATGCGCTTATGCGCATCCCGGGTGCAGAATGATGCGCTTAAAGCAACATGGAGTCAGAGGGCGCAGTGCAGCGCGAGTGCACATTAAAAAGTTCACAACATAAAGAGATGATGAGCGTTGAGCGCACAAATCTTAGTCTACTATGTATATCGGTCGGTTTCTTCACAGTTTTAAATTCCGGTTATTGTGCGTGTGATGCCTTGTGTTGTCACCCGGGTAGGGAGCACAACATCGTTCAGAAACCGCTAGATAAACTCCAGGAAGATAAATTATTTTATCTGTATATCAAGTATTATAACGGGAATATATCATCTTGGAGTGAGCTTTACTGAGCAGCTGACTGACTGTAACCAAACACGACGCGCAGTTTGAATGCTGAACGGAGAATGATGGACAGCTACAGCGGAGGAAAGACATTCAGCTATGGAATGGCTTTAGATGACTTTGTACTAGCAAATCATAAAATACTAATAAAGATTGCTGAAAGATCATGTGACAATATATATTTCTGATGATTATTTAATTACCACGACATGCCTAATCTGAGCAAGGGACTGCCTGTCTTGAGTTTTGTCGACAGACGGAGGTGGCACGAAATGTGACGGAGGCGGCCGCTATGCAGGAAAAACCATAGAAAAACCCTGCGGTCATTGTTTAAACTCATCCTACTCCAACCAGGAGTCCGCAAATTTACATTTCCCATTTCGGAGTCTGTTTCGCAACGTGTGGAGGGCGACACATCACCTAACTGCGCATTTCGCAAAATACGTGACATCACCCATAGACGGTGTGCGCGCCCGAGTTGATCTCACTGACATATCACTATTCAGACAGGACTAGTTTTCTAAATTATATTTGAGTTACAATTCTCATCACCCAACATCTGTGATTTCAAATATATTCAAAATAATGTTTTCAGAGATTGAAGTAAAAAAAACTTTCTCCCACCATTTAGATTTTATTTCTTTTTGTTGTTAAAATCTTGTGAATCTTGTTCAATGTGCAGATTGCCTCTCTCTCAGTCCTTCCCCTCCCCCCTCACTCTCAGGCTCACCCTGGGTGTGTGTGTGTGTGGGGTCTCTCTCTCACCCTGTGAGTGAGTTTGTGTGTGTGCCTTTCTCTCTTGATGTTGATAATTTACCCCTTTCATATCATAGACTATCACAAATAACTATCACTTGTGAATAAGTAAAAAAAGAACTATACAAATACCTTGAATTAAATACTGGCC
The DNA here is from genome assembly GCF_949357685.1 of Gobio gobio. NCBI lineage: Eukaryota > Metazoa > Chordata > Actinopteri > Cypriniformes > Gobionidae > Gobio > Gobio gobio. The sequence continues at coordinate 31,792,786 of NC_137102.1, read as the reverse complement.
TTCTGGACTTATAACATTTTGAGCAGGAAAAGATAACTTTTCACATATTTGAAAGAGATCTATTTCATCCCATGACATTAAAAATCATCTACATTTAAATGACATCATGGGTGTGGCTTGTGGTGATATTGGCACCAGCTGCTGCGGTAAATGTGACATATTCGAGCGATTTAAAAAAATTATCCTGTTTAAATGCATATTGCCTGCCGTGCACAGTTAAGCTGATGCCACCGGGGTGGCGGTGCCACCGGCTTGAGCCCGTCATCGCTGCTCGCAGCTTTAATTAGGGCCCAAGCCCTGAAAGGGCGCAGAGCCCTATTGTTCTTCCTCAGATTATTCTTTTTTTTTTTTTTTTTTTTTTTTTTTTTTTTCGACTTCTCGGGTACTTTTGGGGCACTTAACATGCTCGAAAACTCTTGAAACTTCGCACAGGCGTCGGAATGCGCGGCCATCAGAGCCGGGCTGAAGCTGGTACCCGGGCGTGGCAGGGGGGCTCGACAGCGCCCCCTAAAGTGGGGTCTGAAAACTTGGTCCATATATCAAACACACTTGCACGTACATGTATGAAACTTGGTACACATTTAGATCTCATCGGGCCGAACAACTTTCGTGCTCTAAGTTATGCGTCAGCCCTACAGGAAGTGAGCTATTATGGGTTGTTCGGAAAACGCATGCTCTGGAATTTAATATACTCCTCCGAGGCCATTGTTTCGATCATTGCCAAACTCGGTCAGCATGAAGTGAACATATCCAGGATGTTAAATTGCGAGCGGATTTTTGATATCTCGAAAAGTCTGGCCGTGGCGATGCAACGAATTTATGGCGAGAAAAGGGAAACAGGAAGTGTGTTTTAACTTGTGCAAACATTGACTGGTTTGGATGAAACTTCAGCTGTGTGTTCGTTGTAAGAGGCCGATCACATGGATATGACTTTTGTGAGTCAAAGTTATAGCGCCACCAACTGGCAGCAGGAAGTGTGTCACTTTCAAAAATGCTTTGAATCACCATCTTATTTTCACCAGATTTATTTCAAACTTCATCAGTATAATGTGAAAACATGACAGATAGAGACGTATGAAATGGATTCCTGAAATTTCAAATACTGTTGCCATGGCAACGTGTCAAAGTTTAATAATCTTTTGGCTGTTCTGAGGCTCTTAGCATGCTTGAAATTGCTTGAAACTGCTTGAAACTCAACACACACATCAGAGATGTTAGTCAGTACACATGGGCAAAGCCTCAGAAACGGGCGGGGATGAGGGGCTCTCTAGCGCCACCTTTTGACAAAAGTGAAGGGCTTCGTTTCATCTACAATCACCAAACTCAGTATATATATTGACCTCATCGAGCCGGACAACTTTCTAATTTACAGTCATTAGCTCCGACCAACAGGAAGTCAGATATTTTGGTTTGAAGGTGAATTTTTGGTTAAATCGGGGTCTGAGTTTTTACGTTCTCCTCGTAGGCGATTTATTCAATCTCCACCAAACTCTGTCAACATGAAACAAAGATACTGAAGATGCTAAAATGTGAACGGATATTGGATATCTCAAACGGTGTTTCCATGGCAAGGAATTAAATAAGGACAAAAAAGGGGAACAGAAATTCTCTGTGTCTGCTGCTCTCCCCTCAATGAACACAAGATGGCAGCATTGTATTAGTTTTGAAGCAGGATAAAAAAAAACTTGTTTCTCTCTCTCTCTTGTTTGTGATTTATGAGGACACAAATTTGTATAATGACATGGGTATTACACTGGTATTACAACGTGTATGTGTGTGTGTTTAAAAACATACTAAAACAATGTTTTATTAAAATGTAACCAAATAGCTTTAAAATAATCAGATAATCAGATCAATATATTTATTTTATTTAATATATTTCTTCTGAATATTTATTCTCTGTCTGCCCTCCCCTCACTAAAAGGTAGCAGTGTTGTTATTTTTGAAACTCTCTCTCTCCGTGTGTGTGTGTGTGTGTGTATGTGTGTGTGTGTGTGTGTGTGTGTGTGTGTGTGTGTGTGTGCTTGTTTATGTGATTTATTAGGGACACAAATTTGTATAATGACATGGGTATTACACTGTTATTACAACGTAGTGGTTAATGAGGACATTTCATGTGTCCACATAATAAAAATATCTTTAAAAACATACTAAATAATGTATTATTAAAATGTAACCAAGTAGCTTTAAAAATATACTACAAATTACAATGAAAACATGGTTTATGAGAATATTTCCTGTGTCCCATAAATGAAATAGCTTTAAGGGGTTTTGTGTGTCTGTGTGTGTGTGTGTGTGTGTGTGTGTGTGTGTGTGTGTGTGTGTGTGTGTGTGTGTGTGTGTGTGTGTGTGTGTGTGTGTGTGTGTGTGTGTGTGTGTGTGTGTGTGTGTGGGCATGTTTTTGTGAAATATCAGGACACAAATGTGTATAATGACATGGGTATGACATAGGTATTACAAAAAGAGGGTGAAATATGAGGACGTTCCCCATGTCCTCACTTTTCAAAATGCTTATAAATCACACAGAACAAGGTTTTTTTCACAGAAAGTGAACTGCACAGTCTCCTGTGATGGGCAGGTTTAGGGGCAGTGTAAGGGGATAGAAAATACGGTTTGTACGGTATAAAAACCATTACGCCTATGGAATGTCCTCACATTTCACAAAAACAAACATGTGTGTGTGTGTGTGTGTGTGTGTGTGTGTGTGTGGAGGGGGGGGGGCTCTCTCTCTCACCCTGTGAGTATGTGTGTGTGCCTTTCTCTCAGTCCTTCCCCTCCCCCTCACTCTCCCTCTATCATTGTGTGTGTGTGTGTGTGTGTGTGTGTGTGTGTGTGTGTGTGTGTGTGTGTGTGTGTGTGTGTGTGTGTGTGTGTGTGTGTGTGTGTGTGTGTGTGTGTGTGTGTGACTTTCTCTATTTATTTTTTATATTGGACCACACATATTGATTTCAAATATATTCAACATATTTTTTTCAGAGAGTGAAATAAAAAAAACTTTCTCCCACCATTTAGATTTTATTAGGGCCCAAGCCCTGAAAGGGCGCAGAGCCCTATTGTTCTTCCTCAGATTATTAGGGCCCAAGCCCTGAAAGGGCGCAGAGCCCTATTGTTCTTCCTCAGATTATTCTTTGTTTTTTTTTTTTTTTTTTTTTTTATTTTTTTTTTCGACTTCTCGGGTACTTTTGGGGCACTTAACATGCTCGAAAACTCTTGAAACTTCGCACAGGCGTCGGAATGCGCGGCCATCAGAGCCGGGCTGAAGCTGGTACCCGGGCGTGGCAGGGGGACTCGACAGCGCCCCCTAGAACACACTTAGAAACTTGGTCCATGTATCAAACACACTTGCACGTACATGTATGAAACTCGGTACACATATAGACCTCATTGGGCCAAACAACTTTCGTGCTCATAGTTATGCGTCAGCCCAACAGGAAGTGAGCTATAATGGGTTGTTCGGAAAACCCATGCTCTGGAATTTAATATACTCCTCCGAGGCCATTGTTTCGATCATTGCCAAACTCGGTCAGCATGAAGTGAACATATCCAGGATGCTAAATTGCGAGCGGATTTTTGATATCTCAAATGGTTTGGCCGTGGCGAAGCAACGAATTTATGGCGAGAAAAGGGAAACAGGAAGTGTGTTATAACGTCAGCAAACATTGACTGATTTGGATGAAACTTCAGCTGTGTGTTCGTTGTAAGAGGCCGATCACATGGATATGACTTTTGTGAGTCAAAGTTATAGCGCCACCAACTGGCAGCAGGAAGTGTGTCACTTTCAAAAATGCTTTGAATCACCATCTTATTTTCACCCCATTTACTTCAAACTTCATCAGTATAATGTGAAAACATGACAGATAGAGACGTATGAAATGGATTCCTGAAATTTCAAATACTGTTGCCATGGCAACGTGTCAAAGTTTAATAATCTTTTGGCTGTTTTGAGGCTCTTAGCATGCTTGAAATTGCTTGAAACTGCTTGAAACTCAACACACACATCAGAGATGTCAGTCAGTACACATTGGCAAAGCATCAGAAATGGGCGGGGATGAGGGCCTCTCTAGCGCCACCTTTTGACAAAAGTGGGGGGGTTAGTTTTATCTTCAGTCACCAAACTCGGTACATATATTGTTCTCTTCGAGCCGGACAACTTTCTAATTTACAGTCATTAGCTCCGACCAACAGGAAGTCAGATATTTTGGTTTTAAGGTGAATATTTATGTAATTCAGGGTCTGAGTTTTTACGTTCTCCTCGTAGGCGATTTATTCAATCTCCACCAAACTCGGTCAACATGAAACAAAGATACGGAAGATGCTAAAATGCGAACGAATATTGGATATCTCAAACGGTGTTGCCATGGCGAGGGATTAAATAAGGACAAAAAAAGGGGAACAGAAATTGTCTCATATCTTGTAAAATAATATTTTGATTTAAATTAAATTAAGATTGTATGTTTGGTAATTGAACTTAGATTAATTTAAAATGACTATACTATTTTTCAGATGAATATATATATTTATTTTAAATATTTTTTTAAATAATCAATTCTGTATCTGTCTGTGCTGCTCTCCCCTCAATGAACACAAGATGGCAGCATTGTATTAGTTTTGAAGCAGGATAAAAAAAAAACTTGTTTCTCTCTCTCGTTTATGTGATTTATGAGGACACAAATTTGTATAATGACATGGGTATTACACTGGTATTACAACGTGTATGTGTGTGTGTTTAAAAACATACTAAAACAATGTTTTATTAAAATGTAACCAAATAGCTTTAAAATAATCATACTATTTTTCAGATCAATATATTTATTTTATTTAATATATTTCTTCTGAATATTTATTCTCTGTCTGCCCTCCCCTCACTAAAGGGTGGCAGTGTTGTGTTATTTTTTAAACTCTCTTTCTGTGTGTGTGTGTGTGTGTGTGTGTGTGTGTGTGTGTGTGTGTGTGTGTGTGTGTGTGTGTGTGTGTGTGTGTGTGTGTGTGTGTGTGTGTGTGTGTGTGTGTGTGTGTGTGTGTGTGCAGGCCCGTCGCGACAAGGCAGGCAAACCAAGCAATTGCTTGGGGCCCCGAGCTGGCCTGGGGCCCCAAGACAGCGACAGGTTAAGAATAAAATGAAACGACAAACTGTGTGAGCGCCCCATTGATAGTCAATGCAGTAAAGTGCAATGACACTGTTATCGGGATCCCCCTTAAGGGGCCCCTCTCAGAAGTCGCTGACAGCAGCCAGCCAACCACGCGATCTCTGCTGCGGCAAAATACAAAATCTTCGGATTTTAAGCGGAATTTTATGCTTCAGGAAGCCAGAAAAGAAAAAACAGAAAGGAAGAGGAGGATAAGAAAAAACAAGATAGTGGTATGTGATAAATTACACTGGATAAAATAGCTCTACTTGTCTTGTACAAAAAAAGTGTAAGTTTGCAGCAGGTAGGCTAGCAAAAATATGTTTATGTTAGCTATCGTTACCTGCCTGACGGCAAATGCTGCTTGTAACGAACAGTTAGTGCAACTTTTTTTTCGAACAGACGGAATGACATGAGATTGCTATAGCTTTGTAATAGGTTTTGATGAAAGTGGCATAGCATGCTCTACTAACTATTATTTATGCTATGCATAAATAACCTGGAATAGTTAATATAGCTTGCTATATTAACAATTATTATAAACATTATTTAACCAGAAAGAGGCAGAGGAACATGATTTTTTTCATAGCTTATCTTAACGTGCTAGTGTCGGGATATATACGGTAGTGACAGTTTATGCAAATATGACATTATTTTTATGAGTTACCAATAGATCTTGAACAATTACTTTATTCTGTGGCAATTTTTACACTATTACATTTTGAAGTACAGTATCAGGACAACCCACATGTTTGACTGGTACTGTTTACATGTTTTACTGGTACTGCCCACGTTTTACTGGTACTGTTTATTAACTATTTAACAAGGTATTATAGTCATCGGTTGCAACTTTATAATAACCATCCAGATAATGTTTATAGACAGTTTACAAAACAACTAGTTATCCTTAAGTATTCCCAAAGTGTTAGGAATATCTGGTCCGTCTATCTATGTAAAAGTAATGTTTATAGATGTTTAAAAAATGGTTACTTAAAGGTTTAAAAAAAAAATTAATGATACAGTGGTGTTTTTTGCAAATGTTTTCAAATTTTATGCACAGTATATGCAACAACAGTATTTGCACTGTAAACCTTTTTATTAATATAAAGTGTGGGTGAACTTAAACTGTATGGCTATGCTGCGGTATGCTGTGTGTGTGTGTGTGTGTGTGTGTGTGTGTGTGTGTGTGTGTGTGTGTGTGTGTGTGTGTGTGTGTGTGTGTGTGTGTGTCAGTGTCCTATCTGTGTGGATGCGTCTCATGTCAGCTAATCAAGGGACACTGACACACACACACACACACACACACACTCGACGCATAGATAGACTCGCGTCAGTTTCCTGCTCACATCGAGTTCTCTTTTGCTCTTGAACAAACCATAACACAGAGGATTGTGAGTATTCTCATATTCGAGTCTTAAATTAGTTAAATAACGTCTTAAATGAACTTAAAGAGTTGTGAGGAAATGAGATACGCGGGACAGCGCGTGAGATCCGCGGCTGTTCTTAAAGTGACAGGAGCACTGATGATGCCTGTCATTAATGTTCATCAAAGAACAACGGGAACAGAGAAAATTGTAGCTTTAATGATGATTCATCTATATTTCATTTATTATTTATGCAGTTAAGGAAGGTTTGATAACTATTACATTTCTGTATAACAGGGAAGGCCATGGGTAAATATAACATTTATTATTTTGGTGATTTAGGTAAAATGGTTTAAAAAAACACAGCAGAACCACAGCGCATCTGATATGACTGGCATAACGCTGGCGAAGTTAGGGACCGTCTGCAAAGTTACATACAACATTGAAACGTGTATAACGTTACCAAACTTCACTAGCATTTAAAGAGAATGACAGTCATAAAACTGACTGTAAAGTGATCATCTAGGTGTCAGGTATGATGCACACATTTTGATATTTAATAAAATAAACTGTCAAATCATATGGAAATATGGATATGCATTATTTCTCTAGGATACTGTTTGGGCTCTAACACAAAATATGCTTGATTTAAATGCATCATAGCTGAACACTGATGAGAATATTTATTGAGAATATATTTACAGAGATAATATTAGAGATTATATTTACGACAAATTATTATTATTTATGCGTTATGCGTTGCTATTGACGACGGCCATTAAGTAAAGAAATTCCACAGAATCTAGCTTAAAAAAGTGCTTAGAGCTGCTTTAGTTATTTGTTGTTTGTTTAATTTCAAATATAAAACTTGTTGAAATGTTTTAAGTGTGTGCATCTGTTCTTTTTGAACACTTTCATCTTGTTTGAACAAAACCGTGATAATATTGATAACCGTGATAATTTGGGTCACTATAATCGTGATGTTAAATTTCCATACCGTTTCATCCCTACTTTAGTGTGAATAAGTAAAAAAGAACTACAAACACCTTGAATTAAATACTGGCCTTCTGGACTTACAAAATTTTGAGCAGGAAAATATAACTTTTATCTATTTTATCCTATGATATTAAAATTAATCAAAATTTAAATTACATCATGGGTGTGGCTTGTGGTGATAGTGGCACCAGTTGCTGCGGTAAATTTGGCACATTCGAGCGATTCTAAAATATTCTCCTGTTTAAATGCATATTGCCTGCCGTGCACAGTTAAGCTGATGCCACCGGCGTGGCGGTGCCACCGGCTTGGGCCCGTCATCGCTGCTCGCAGCTTTAATTCTTTGTTTTTTTTTTGTTTTTTTTTTTTTTTGTTTTTTTCGACTTCTCGGGTACTTTTGGGGCACTTAACATGCTCGAAAACTCTTGAAACTTCGCACAGGCGTCGGAATGCGCGGCCATCAGAGCCGGGCTGAAGCTGGTACCCGGGCGTGGCAGGGGGACTCGACAGCGCCCCCTAGAACGCACTTAGAAACTTGGTCCATGTATCAAACACACTTGCACGTACATGTATGAAACTCGGTACACATATAGACCTCATCGGGCCAAACAACTTTCGTGCTCATAGTTATGTGTCAGCCCAACAGGAAGTGAGCTATTATGGGTTGTTCGGAAAACGCATGCTCTGGAATTTAATATACTCCTCCGAGGCCATTGTTTCGATCATTGCCAAACTCGGTCAGCATGAAGAGAACATATCCAGGATGCTAAATTGCGAGCGGATTTTTGATATCTCGAAAAGTCTGGCCGTGGCGATGCAACGAATTTATGGCGAGAAAAGGGAAACAGGAAGTGTGTTATAACTTGTGCAAACATTGACTGGTTTGGATGAAACTTCAGCTGTGTGTTCGTTGTAAGAAGCCGATCACATGGATATGACTTTTGTGAGTCAAAGTTATAGCGCCACCAACTGGCAGTAGGAAGTGTGTCACTTTCAAAAATGCTTTGAATCACCATCTTATTTTCACCAGATTTATTTCAAACTTCATCAGTATAATGTGAAAACATGACAGATAGAGACGTATGAAATGGATTCCTGAAATTTCAAATACTGTTGCCATGGCAACGTGTCAAAGTTTAATAATCTTTTGGCTGTTCTGAGGCTCTTAGCATGCTTGAAATTGCTTGAAACTGCTTGAAACTCAACACACACATCAGAGATGTCAGTCAGTACACATGGGCAAAGCCTCAGAAACGGGCGGGGATGAGGGGCTCTCTAGCGCCACCTTTTGACAAAAGTGAAGGGCTTCGTTTCATCTACAATCACCAAACTCAGTATATATATTGACCTCATCGAGCCGGACAACTTTCTAATTTACAGTCATTAGCTCCGACCAACAGGAAGTCAGATATTTTGGTTTGAAGGTAAATTTTTGGTTAAATCGGGGTCTGAGTTTTTACGTTCTCCTCGTAGGCGTTTTATTCAATCTCCACCAAACTCGGTCAACATGAAACAAAGATACTGAAGATGCTAAAATGTGAACGGATATTGGATATCTCAAACGGTGTTTCCATGGCAAGGGATTAAATAAGGACAAAAAAGGGGAACAGAAATTCTCTGTGTCTGCTGCTCTCCCCTCAATGAACACAAGATGGCAGCATTGTATTAGTTTTGAAGCAGGATAAAAAAAAAACTTGTTTCTCTCTCTCTCTCTCTCTCTCTCTCTCTCTCTTGTTTTTGATTTATGAGGACACAAATTTGTATAATGACATGGGTATTACACTGGTATTACAACGTGTATGTGTGTGTGTTTAAAAACATACTAAAACAATGTTTTATTAAAATGTAACCAAATAGCTTTAAAATAATCATACTATTTTTCAGATCAATATATTTATTTTATTTAATATATTTCTTCTGAATATTTATTCTCTGTCTGCCCTCCCCTCACTAAAAGGTAGCAGTGTTGTTCTGAGGCTCTTAGCATGCTTGAAATTGCTTGAAACTGCTTGAAACTCAACACACACATCAGAGATGTCAGTCAGTACACATGGACAAAGCCTCAGAAACGGGCGGGGATGGGGGCTCTCTAGCGCCACCTTTTGACAAAAGTGGGGGGGTTAGTTTTATCTTGAGTCACCAAACTCGGTACATATATTGTTCTCTTCGAGCCGGACAACTTTCTAATTTACAGTCATTAGCTCCGACCAACAGGAAGTCAGATATTTTGGTTTGAAGGTGAATATTTATGTAATTCAGGGTCTGAGTTTTTACGTTCTCCTCGTAGGCGATTTATTCAATCTCCACCAAACTCGGTCAACATGAAACAAAGATACGGAAGATACTTAAATGCGAACGAATATTGGATATCTCAAACGGTGTTGCCATGGCGAGGGATTAAATAAGGACAAAAAAAGGGGAACAGTAATTGTCTCATATCTTGTAAAATAATATTTTGATTTAAATTAAATTAAGATTGTATGTTTGGTAATTGAACTTAGATTAATTTAAAATGACTGTACTATTTTTCAGATGAATATATATATATTTTCTAAATATTTCTTTGTATAATGTATTGTGCCCGTGTGTGCTGCCCTTCCCTCAATGAACACAAGATGGCAGCATTGTGTTAGTTTTGAAGCAGGATAAAAAAAAAACTTGTTTCTCTCTCTCTCTCTCTCTCTCTCTCTCTCTCTGTGTGTGTGTGTGTGTGTGTGTGTGTGTGTGTGTGTGTGTGTGTGTGTGTGTGTGTGTGTGTGTGTATGTGTGTGTGTGTGTGTGTGTGTGTGTGTGTGTGGGCATGTTTTTGTGAAATATCAGGACACAAATGGACACCCAACACCCAACACCCAACCTTTTTTCAGTCATTTTATCATACGTTACGCTAGGGGTGTAACGGTACAGATTGCTCACGGTTCGGTTTGTATTACGGTTTAAGGTTCACCGTTTCGGTACGGTTCAGTATTTGTTATGTTCAGGGAAAAAAGGACTACTGTCAAATAAAACAAAAGAAAATAATAAGAACAAATCATTTAAATACAAGCAGCAGCACAAATAAATACTATTGAGCAAAGATACTAATAAAATAAACTATGCTTTTCAGGTTTTTCAGGTACGTCTAACATTAGTTTTCAGGTACAGAAATTGATCAAATGTAAAATAACATTGCATATATGACTGTATAAATTAAAGATTAATCCTATTAAACTTACAAAAGTTATTCAATCAAGAGCAGTGAGTGATGCCCTTGTCTTTTGTTTGACATTAAACAGACAGCAGTAAAGGCTACTGCCCCTTTAAGACCTCGGATATGCGTCGTCTTTTCTGGACTGTATAAAGCTTACTTAAGCCATATACAGACTATGTCTGCTAGAATACTCATCAATATGTTGACATACTTTTTGCGTGAGTTTGTCCGTTCAAGAGCAAGACTTGAAAGAGAACTCAATATTTGCGCGCTGAGAGACGTGTGCGCGCTCTTGGATGAGTGCACGGAAAATTTTCTCACAGTGCGCGCGACTTCTCATTCGCGTCTTCTGGCACTAAACCAGATAGTTGCGTGTTCTGAGTTAACACAATCAGAACTTAAAAATACGGGATATTTTACGGGAAAATACTAAAACGAGAAGACAGCGGGAAAAGAGCTAAAATACGTGAGAAACCCGGAAAAAACGGGAGGGTTGACAGCTATGGTGTGTGTGTGTGTGTGTGTGCGATATGTAGGCTTAGGGGTAGTGTAGGGGGATAGAATGTACAGTTTGTACAGTATACAAACCATTAAGTCTATGGAATGCCATCTGCCTGTCTTTCCCCTTCCCCCTCTCTGTGTGTGTGTGTGTGTGTGGGGGGGGGGGGGGTCTCTCTCTCACCCTGTGAGTTTGTGTGTGTGCCTTTCTCTCAGTCCTTCCCCTCCCCCTCACTCTCACTCTATCATTGTGTGTGTCTGTGTGTGTGTGTGTGTGTGTGTGTGTGTGTGTGTGTGTGTGTGTGTGTGTGTGTGTGTGTGTGTGTGTGTGTGTGTGTGTGTGTGTGTGTGTGTGTGTGTGTGTGTGTGTGTGTGTGTGTGTGTGTGTGACTTTCTCTCTTGATCATAATTTAACCCTTTCATATAGGCTATCACAAATAACTATCACTTGAAATAAAAACGTCATGTGATGTGTTTGCCAAGATCACGTATGATGCACATGTCTTTAAATTAATTATTTACTGATATAATATAAATGTATTCAAACATAAATTTCACATGATTTTATAAAAGTGGCTATTTATAATAAACTTCCATAAAATGTAGACACGCATCTTACTCTTACCTGACACTGATATTAAAATCATCTTTGCAGTTTCTGTGATTTGGCTCCATTTATACATTTTTTATTAAAAAAATTTTATTGGACCACCCATATTGAAATGAAAGCATGTTTTATGGTGCATAAGATTGGTGCACAAACGGTAGCTAAGGTAGCTCAAAAACACATGAAGAGAAGTGTTAGAATAAAACAACATCAGCATTCGAATGGTATTCTGAACTCATTCCAATTTGACCTTTGACATAATCTGACATGAAATTCATATAAATTTAATTGATCTCATAGATGTGGCTGTTGTGGTTTGTGGTCATAGCAGCACCAACTGCTGCAGTTAATGTGGTGAATTCAGATGACTTTGACATAGTCCTTTTATGTTTTCCCATTTTAAATGCCTATTGCCTGCCGTGCACAGTTAAACTGATGCCACCGGGGTGGCGGTGCCACCGGCTTGGGCCCGTCATCGCTGCTCGCAGCTTTAATTATTATTATTATTATTATTTTATCGACTTCTCGGGCACTTTTGGGGCTCTTACCATGCTCAAAAACTCTTGAAACTTAGCACACACATCGGAATGCGCGGCCATCAGAGCCGGGCTGAAGCTGGTACCCGGGCGTGGCAGGGGGACTCGACAGCGCCCCCTAAAGTGGGGTCTGAAAACTTGGTCTATATATCAAACACACTTGCACGTACATGTATGAAACTCGGTACACATATAGACCTCATTGGGCCAAACAACTTTCGTGCTCTAAGTTACGTGTCAGCCCAACAGGAAGTGAGCTAATATGGGTTGTTCTGAAAACACATGCTCTGGAATTTAATATACTCCTCCGAGGCCATTGTTTCAATCAGTGCCAAACTCGGTCAGCATGAAGTCAAGACACAGAGGATGCTAAATTGCGAGCGGATTTTTGATAACTCAAACGGTTTGGCCGTGGCGAAGCAACGAATTTATGGCGAGAAAAGGGAAACAGGAAGTGTGTAATAACTTGTGCAAACATTGAATGATTTGGATGAAACTTCAGCTGTGTGTTCGTTGTAAGAGGCCGATCACATGGATATGACTTTTGTGAGTCAAAGTTAAAGCGCCACCAACTGGCAGCAGGAAGTGTGTCACTTTCAAAAATGCTTTGAATCCCCATCTTATTTTCACCTGATTGACTTCAAACTTCATCAGTATAATGTGAAAACATGACAGATAGAGACATATGAATGGATTCCTAATATTTCAAAAAATTTTGCCATGGCAACATGTCAAAGTTTAATAATGTTTTTGGCTGTTTGTGTGCCCTCCCCTCTATCACCACAAGGTGGCAGTGTTGTATTATTTTTGAAACTCCCTTTCTCTGTATGTGTGCTTGTTAATGTGATTCATGAGGACACAAATGTGTATGATGACATGGGTATTACACTGATATTACAACGTAGTGGTTAATGTGGACATGAACTATGACACTATATCACTACAGGACTAATTTTCTAAATGACATTTGAGTTACAATTCTTTTCACCTGACAGCCGTGATTTCATGTACTCATTCAGACAGAACTCTTTTTTTAAAACAGAGTGTGAGTGTGTTTTCTATACATGTGCTTTACAGAAGGTCATGTGCTGTGTTTGCAAAGATCACTTTTGACACATTTGTCTTTAAATTCATTATTTACTGACATAGTTCAAATTTATAAAAAAAAAAAAAATTCACATTATTTTCTACAAGTGTCTGTTTATAAGTGTCTTTTTTCACAGAAAGTTTGTTTGAACGTGAATATTTGTATAATTCAGTTTCTGAGTTTTTACGTTCTCCTCGTAGGCGATTTATTCAATCTCCACCAAACTCGGTCAACGTGAAACGGAAGCTTAACGCATTAAAAATATTTAACGCAAATAACGCAGCGTCCGTTTTTATATCCATTTTTGCTTAGCGTTACATGATCACGCTCCTATTCATGTAAATGCTTCCAAGCGCGACAAGACACAAGAGAACACGCTGTATGCCAATGTCCTGTGTGTGTGTGTGTGTGTGTGTGTGTGTGTCAGTGTCCTGTCTGTGTGTGTGTGTGTGTGTGTGTGTGTGTGTGTGTGCAGGCCCGTCGCGACAAGGCAGGCAAACCAAGCAATTGCTTGGGGCCTCGAGCTGGCCTGGGGCACCAAGACCTCGACAGGTTAAGAATAAAATGAAACGACAAACTGTGTGAGCGCCCCATTGATAGTCAATGCAGTAAAGTGCAATGACACTGTTATCGGGATCCCCCTTAAGGGGCCCCTCTCAGAAGTCGCTGACAGCAGCCAGCCAACAACGCGATCTCTGCTGCGGCAAAATACAAAATCTTCGGATTTGAAGCGGAATTTTATGCTTCAGGAAGCCAGAAAAGAAAAAAGAGAAAGGAAGAGGAGGATAAGAAAAAACAAGATAGTGGTATGTGATAAATTACACTGGATAAAATAGCTCTACTTGTCTTGTACAAAAAAAGTGTAAGTTTGCAGCAGGTAGGCTAGCAAAAATATGTTTATGTTAGCTATCGTTACCTGCCTGACGGCAAATGCTGCTTGTAACGAACAGTTAGTGCAACTTTTTTTTCGAACAGACGGAATGACATGAGATTGCTATAGCTTTGTAATATGTTTTTATGAAAGTGGCATAGCATGCTATACTAACTATTATTTATGCTATGCATAAATAACCTGGAATAGTTAATATAGCATGCTATATTAACAATTATTATAAACATTATTTAACCAGAAAGAGGCAGAGGAACATGATTTTTTTCATAGCTTATCTTAATGTGCTAGTGTCGGGATATACGGTAGTGACAGTTTATGCAAATATGACATTATTTTTATGAGTTACCAATAGATCTTGAACAATTACTTTATTCTGTGGCAATTTTTACACTATTACATTTTGAAGTACAGTATCAGGACAACCCACATGTTTGACTGGTACTGTTTACATGTTTTACTGGTACTGCCCACGTTTTACTGGTACTGTTTATTAAACTATTTAACAAGGTATTATAGTCATCTGTTGCAACTTTACAATAACCATCCAGATAATGTTTATAGACAGTTTACAAAACAACTAGTAACCCTAAAGTATTCCCAAAGTGTTAGGAATATCTGGTCCGTCTATCTATGTAAATGTAATGTTTATAGATGTTTAAAAAATGGTTACTTAAAGGTTTAAAAAAAAATGTAATGATACAGTGGTGTTTTTTGCAAATGTTTTCAAATTTTATGCACAGTATTTGCAACAACAGTATTTGCACTGTAAACCTTTTTATTAATATATAGTGTGGGTGAACTTAAACTGTATGGCTATGCTGCGGTGTGTGTGTGTGTGTGTGTGTGTGTGTGTGTGTGTGTGTGTGTGTGTGTGTGTGTGTGTGTGTGTGTGTGTGTGTGTGTGTGTGTGTGTGTGTGTGTGTGTGTGTGTGTGTGTGTGTGTGTCTGTCAGTGTCCTATCTGTGTGGATGCGTCTCATGTCAGCTAATCAAGGGACACTGACACACACACACACACACACACACACACACACACACACACTCGACGCATAGATAGACTCGCGTCAGTTTCCTGCTCACATCGAGTTCTCTTTTGCTCTTGAACAAACAATAACACAGAGGATTTTGAGTATTCTCATATTAGAGTCTTAAATTAGTTAAATAACGTCTTAAATGAACTTTAAAGAGTTGTGAGGAAATGAGATGCGCGGGACCGCGCGTGAGATCCGCGGTTGTTCTTAAAGTGACAGGAGCACTGAAGATGCCTGTCATTAATGTTCATCAAAGAACAACGGGAATAGAGAAAATTGTAGCTTTAATGATGATTCATCTATATTTCATTTATTATTTATGCAGTTAAGGAAGGTTTGATAACTATTACATTTCTGTATAACAGGGAAGGCCATGGGTAAATATAACATTTATTATTTTGGGATATAATCATGGTATATATAACATAATATATATATAACATATATAGGTGGAGGGGTGTTTATTACAACATAATCATGGTTTATGAAGACATTTCATGTGTCCCCGTAAATCAAAATAGCTTTAACAGCATATTAAACAATTTTTTAATAAAAATGTAAAAATGCAGAATGTTTTCTGTGATGGTAGGTTTAGGGGTAGTGTGTGTGTGTGTGTGTGTGTGTATGTGTGTGTGTGTGTGTGCGATATGTAGGCTTAGGGGTAGTGTAGGGGGATAGAATGTACAGTTTGTACAGTATACAAACCATTAAGTCTATGGAATGCCATCTGCCTGTCTTTCCCCTTCCCCCTCTCTATCTGTGTGTGTGTGTGGGGGGGGGGGGGGTCTCTCTCTCACCCTGTGAGTTTGTGTGTGTGCCTTTCTCTCAGTCCTTACCCTCCCCCTCACTCTCACTCTATCATTGTGTGTGTGTGTGTGTGTGTGTGTGTGTGTGTGTGTGTGTGTGTGTGTGTGACTTTCTCTCTTGATCATAATTTAACCCTTTCATATAGGCTATCACAAATAACTATCACTTGAAATAAAAACGTCATGTGATGTGTTTGCCAAGATCACGTATGATGCACATGTCTTTAAATTAATTATTTACTGATATAATATAAATGTATTAAAACATAAATTTCACATGATTTTATAAAAGTGGCTATTTATAATAAACTTCCATAAAATGTAGACACGCATCTTACTCTTACCTGACACTGATATTAAAATCATCTTTGCAGTTTCTGTGATTTGGCTCCATTTATACATTTTTATTAAAATAAATTTATTGGACCACCCATATTGAAATGAAAGCATGTTTTATGGTGCATAAGATTGGTGCACAAACGGTAGCTAAGGTAGCTCAAAAACACATGAAGAGAAGTGTTAGAATAAAACAACATCAGCATTCGAATGGTATTCTGAACTCATTCCAATTTGACCTTTGACATAATCTGACATGAAATTCATATAAATTTAATTGATCTCATAGATGTGGCTGTTGTGGTTTGTGGTCATAGCAGCACCAACTGCTGCAGTTAATGTGGTGAATTCAGATGACTTTGACATAGTCCTTTTATGTTTTCCCATTTTAAATGCCTATTGCCTGCCGTGCACAGTTAAACTGATGCCACCGGGGTGGCGGTGCCACCGGCTTGGGCCCGTCATCGCTGCTCGCAGCTTTAATTATTATTATTATTATTATTTTATCGACTTCTCGGGCACTTTTGGGGCCCTTACCATGCTCAAAAACTCTTGAAACTTTGCACACACATCGGAATGCGCGGCCATCAGAGCCGGGCTGAAGCTGGTACCCGGGCGTGGCAGGGGGGCTCGACAGCGCCCCCTAAAGTGGTGTCTGAAAACTTGGTCTATATATCAAACACACTTGCACGTACATGTATGAAACTCGGTACACATATAGACCTCATCGGGCCAAACAACTTTCGTGCTCTAAGTTACGTGTCAGCCCAACAGGAAGTGAGCTAATATGGGTTGTTCTGAAAACACATGCTCTGGAATTTAATATACTCCTCCGAGGCCATTGTTTCAATCAGTGCCAAACTCGGTCAGCATGAAGTCAAGACACAGAGGATGCTAAATTGCGAACGGATTTTTGATATCTTAAACGGTTTGGCCGTGGCGAAGCAACGAATTTATGGCGAGAAAAGGTAAACAGGAAGTGTGTAATAACTTGTGCAAACATTGACTGATTTGGATGAAACTTCAGCTGTGTGTTCGTTGTAAGAGGCCGATCACATGGATATGACTTTTGTGAGTCAAAGTTATAGCGCCACCAACTGGCAGCAGGAAGTGTGTCACTTTCAAAAATGCTTTGAATCACCATCTTATTTTCACACGATTGACTTCAAACTTCATCAGTATAATGTGAAAACATGACAGATAGAGACATATGAATGAATTCCTGATATTTCAAATAATGCTGCCATGGCAACATGTCAAAGTTTAATAATGTTTTTGGCTGTTTGTGTGCCCTCCCCTCTATCACCAAAAGGGGGCAGTGTTGTATTATTTTTGAAACTCCCTTTCTCTCTCTCTCTCTCTCTGTGCTTGCTTATGTGATTTATGAGGACACAAATGTGTATGATGACATGGGTATTGGTATTACAACGTAGTGGTTAATGTGGACATGAACTATGACACTATATCACTACAGGACTCATTTTCTAAATGACATTTGAGTTACAATTCTTATCACCTGACAGCCGTGATTTCATGTACTCATTCAGACAGAACTCTTTTTTTAAAACAGAGGAGTGTGAGTGTGTTTTCTATACATGTGCTTTACAGAAGGTCATGTGCTGTGTTTGCAAAGATCACTTTTGACACATTTGTCTTTAAATTCATTATTTACTGACATAGTTCAAATTAATTTTTTTTAAAAATTCACATTATTTTCTACAAGTGTCTGTTTATAAGTGTCTTTTTTTCACAGAAAGTTTTTGTTTGAACGTGAATATTTGTATAATTCAGGGTCTGAGTTTTTACGTTCTCCTCGTAGGTGATTTTATTCAATCTCCACCAAACTCGGTCAACGTGAAACGGAAGCTTAACGCATTAAAAATATTTAACGCAAATAACACAGCGTCCGTTTTTATATCCATTTTTGCTTAGCGTTACATGATCACGCTCCTATTCATGTACATGCTTCCAAGCGCGACAAGACACAAGAGAGCGCGCTGTATGCCAGTGTCCTGTCTGTGTGTGTGTTAGTGTCCTGTCTGTGTGTGTGTGTGTGTGTGTGTGTGTGTGTCCTGTCTGTGTGTGTGTGTATGTGTATGTGTATGTGTGTGTGTCAGTGTCCTGTCTGTGGATGCGTCTCATGTCAGCTATTCAAGGGACACTGACACACACACACACACACACACACACACACACACACACACACACACACACTCGATGCATAGATAGACTCGCGTCAGTTTCCTGCTCACATCGAGTTCTCTTTTGCCTAGGGTTGCCAACTCTCACGCATTTGGCGTGACACTCACGCTTTCAGGCTCTGTCTCACGCTCTCACGCTGCCCAACTTAATCTCACGCCAAATTGCCAAACCTGCTTTTGATATTAAACAATGTCTAAGCTTTTACATTTTTTAAAGTTTTAATGCGAAATTCAAACAATAAATAGCGTTTTGGCGCTAATATGGCATAACAGTTAAAGCCAGAGTGTTGAAAAACCATACGGAGTTGCGACATGCTCTATCATCTCCCGGCGGCGCGCGCAGTCGTGCTTCACAGAAATCTCAATACTTCTAGCGCTGTGTCAATACATTTGAATGGCTTGATACACAACAGCTCCACTTTACAGGGGTTTGCAGCAAGTTTTGGTAAACAGTACAGCATAGTGTGCATTGATTATTACATCAACCATACAGGATCGTTTTATAATGGAGAGTAATGCAACAATGTTAACATTAATGTTAATGTTTTTTATTGTACTTAGCCTTCAGGTATTCCATACTAATTGGTCATACTCATACTAATTGATGGTCAAATGTGACCATACACCTTAACTATTTTTCAATTAAATAAATGTTCTATATTTTAGTTCAATAATATTTATTGAATATTTTGAGGAGATCTTTTGGTACTAAATACTAGTTGTGCAATATTTATTGTCAATAATGACCACTTAAAATATTTTTCTTCTAATATTTGTATTATTTATATTACAATTAGTATAGTAATAAGGTTAAATTAGAGAATTATTTTTCAAAGAGGCAAATTAGAGTCATTTTGTGGAGTCAGCCTGTCATTAATGTTCATCAAAGATCAACGGGAACAGAGAAAATTGTAGCTTTAATGATGATTCATCTATATTTCATTTATTATTTATACAGTTAAGGAAGGTTTGATAACTATTACATTTCTGTATAACAGGGAAGGCCATGGGTAAATATAACATTTATTATTTTCATTTATTATTTATTTATTCCATTTATTATCATTTATTATTACTATACTCTCCTTGAAGTTTACTTCCCGCTACTTTTTCCCTCTTCCTCCCAACCGCGGCTGCAACTGTCTTCTTCTTCTTCGATAGTAGCCTAAGCCAGTGTTTCCCAACCTTTTTTCAGTCATTTTATCATACGTTACGCTAGGGGTGTAACGGTACAGATTGCTCACGGTTCGGTTTGTATCACGGTTTAAGGTTCACCGTTTCGGTACGGTTCAGTATTTGCTATGTTCAGGGAAAAAAGGACTACTGTCAAATAAAACAAAAGAAAATAATAAGAACAAATCATTTAAATACAAGCAGCAGCACAAATAAATACTATTGAGCAAAGATACTAATAAAATAAACTATGCTTTTCAGGTTTTTCAGGTACGTCTAACATTAGTTTTCAGGTACAGAAATTGATCAAATGTAAAATAACATTGCATATATGACTGTATAAATTAAAGATTAATCCTATTAAACTTACAAACGTTATTCAATCAAGAGCAGTGAGTGATGCCCTTGTCTTTTGTTTGACATTAAACAGACAGCAGTAAAGGCTACTGCCCCTTTAAGACCTCGGATATGCGTCGTC
This sequence comes from Gobio gobio, assembly GCF_949357685.1. Lineage (NCBI taxonomy): Eukaryota > Metazoa > Chordata > Actinopteri > Cypriniformes > Gobionidae > Gobio > Gobio gobio. The sequence continues at coordinate 31,772,472 of NC_137102.1, read as the reverse complement.
TTTTCTGGACTGTATAAAGCTTACTTAAGCCATATACAGACTATGTCTGCTAGAATACTCATCAATATGTTGACATACTTTTTGCGTGAGTTTGTCCATTCAAGAGCAAGACTTGAAAGAGAACTCAATATTTGCGCGCTGAGAGACGTGTGCGCGCTCTCGGATGAGTGCACGGAAAATTTTCTCACAGTGCGCGCGACTTCTCATTCGCGTCTTCTGGCACTAAACCAGATAGTTGCGTGTTCTGAGTTAACACAATCAGAACGTAAAAATACGGGATATTTTACGGGAAAATACTAAAACGGGAAGACAGCGGGAAAAGAGCTAAAATACGTGAGAAACCCGGAAAAAACGGGAGGGTTGACAGCTATGGTGTGTGTGTGTGTGTGTGTGTGTGTGTGTGCGATATGTAGGCTTAGGGGTAGTGTAGGGGGATAGAATGTACAGTTTGTACAGTATACAAACCATTAAGTCTATGGAATGCCATCTGCCTGTCTTTCCCCTTCCCCCTCTCTATCTGTGTGTGTGTGTGTGTGTGTGTGTGGGGGGGGGGTCTCTCTCTCACCCTGTGAGTTTGTGTGTGTGCCTTTCTCTCAGTCCTTCCCCTCCCCCTCACTCTCACTCTATCATTGTGTGTGTGTGTGTGTGTGTGTGACTTTCTCTCTTGATCATAATTTAACCCTTTCATATAGGCTATCACAAATAACTATCACTTGAAATAAAAACGTCATGTGATGTGTTTGCCAAGATCACGTATGATGCACATGTCTTTAAATTAATTATTTACTGATATAATATAAATGTATTAAAACATAAATTTCACATGATTTTATAAAAGTGGCTATTTATAATAAACTTCCATAAAATGTAGACACGCATCTTACTCTTACCTGACACTGATATTAAAATCATCTTTGCAGTTTCTGTGATTTGGCTCCATTTATACATTTTTTATTAAAAAAAATTTATTGGACCACCCATATTGAAATTAAAGCATGTTTTATGGTGCATAAGATTGGTGCACAAATGGTAGCTAAGGTAGCTCAAAAACACATGAAGAGAAGTGTTAGAATAAAACAACATCAGCATTCGAATGGTATTCTGAACTCATTCCAATTTGACCTTTGACATAATCTGACATGAAATTCATATAAATTTAATTGATCTCATAGATGTGGCTGTTGTGGTTTGTGGTCATAGCAGCACCAACTGCTGCAGTTAATGTGGTGAATTCAGATGACTTTGACATAGTCCTTTTATGTTTTCCCATTTTAAATGCCTATTGCCTGCCGTGCACAGTTAAACTGATGCCACCGGGGTGGCGGTGCCACCGGCTTGGGCCCGTCATCGCTGCTCGCAGCTTTAATTTCTTTTTGTTGTTAAAATCTTGTGAATCTTGTTCAATGTGCAGATTGCCTCTCTCTCAGTCCTTCCCCTCCCCCCTCACTCTCAGGCTCACCCTGGGTGTGTGTGTGTTTGATTGTGTGCGCGCACGTGTGTGTGTGGTGGGGGGGGGGGTGTCTCTCTCACCCTGTGAGTTTGTGTGTGTGCCTTTCTCTCTCGGAATGATAATTTACCCCTTTCGTATCATAGACTATCACAAAAAACTATCACTTTAGTGTGAATAAGTAAAAAAGAACTACAAACACCTTGAATTAAATACTGGCCTTCTGGACTTGCAAAATTTTGAGCAGGAAAATATAACTTTTATTTATTTTATCCTATGACATTAAAATTAATCTACATTTAAATGACATCATGGGTGTGGCTTGTGGTGATAGTGGCACCAGTTGCTGCAGTAAATGTGGCATATTCGAGCGATTCTAAAATATTCTCCTGTGTAAATGCATATTGCCTGTCGTGCACAGTTAAGCTGATGCCACCGGCGTGGCGGTGCCACCGGCTTGGGCCCGTCATCGCTGCTCGCAGCTTTAATTATTATTATTATTTTTTTTTTTTTTTTTTTTATCGACTAAATGGGCACTTTTGGGGCCCTTACCATGCTCAAAAACTCTTGAAACTTTGCAGATACGTCAGAATCTGCGGCCATCAGGGCCGGGCTGAAGCTGATACCCGGGCGTGGCAGGGGGGCTCAACAGCGCCCCCTATTAAAATTTGGTCTATATATCAAACACACTTGCACGTATATGTATGAAACTCGGTACACATATAGATCTCATCGGGGCGAACAACTTCCGCACTCATAGTCATAAACTTCGCCCAACAGGAAGTGAGCTATTTTGGGTTGTTCGGAAAACGCATGCTCTGGAATTTAATATACTCCTCCGAGGCAATTGTTTCGATCATTGCCAAACTCGGTCAGCATTAAGACAAGATATTCAGGATGCTAAATTGCGAGCGGATTTTTGATATCTCAATCGGTTTGGCCGTGGCGAAGCAACGAATTTATGGCGAGAAAAGGGAAACAGGAAGTGTGTTATAACTTGTGCAAACATTGACTGATTTGGATGAAACTTCAGCTGTGTGTTTGTTGTAGGAAGCCGATCGCAAGGATATGACGTTTGTGAGTCAAAGTTATAGCGCCACCAACTGGCAGCAGGAAGTGTGTCACTTTTTTTAAAAAATGCTTTAAATCACTGTCTTATTTTGACCCGATTGACTTCAAACTTCATCAGTATAATGTGAAAACATGGCAGATATAGACATATGAATGGATTTCTGAAATTTCCAATACTGTTGCCATGGCAACGTGTCAAAGTTTAATAATGTCTTTGGCTGTTTTTGAGACTCTTAGCATGCTTGAAATTGCATGAAACTTAACACACACATCAGAGATGTTAGTCAGTACACATGGGCAAAGCCTCAGAAACAGGTGGGGATGAGGGGCTCTATAGCGCCACCTTTTGACAAAAGTGAAGGGCTTCGTTTCATCTACAATCACCAAACTCAGTATATATATTGACCTCATCGAGCCGGACAACTTTCTAATTTACAGTCATTAGCTCCGACCAACAGGAAGTCAGATATTTTGGTTTGAACGTGAATATTGGTATAATTCAGGGTCTGAGTTTTTACGTTCTCCTCGTAGGCGATTTATTCAATCTCCACCAAACTCGGTATGACACGGAAACGGAATGACTATACTATTTTTCAGATGAATATATATATATATATATATATATATATATATATATATATATATATATATATATATATATATATATATATATATATGAACTCAATGTACACAAGATGGCAGCATTGTGTTAGTTAGTGAAACAGGATAAAAAAATCCCATCTCTCTTTCTCTCTAAGGGGTTTGTCTGTGTGAGTGTGAGTGTGAGTGTGAGTGTGAGTGTGAGTGTGAGTGTGTGTGAGTGTGTGTGTGTGTGTGTGTGTGTGTGTCTGTGTGTGTGTCTGTGTGTGTGTACTTTTTAATACCTTTTAAGGGCCTTAATTGTCCAAAAATGAATTTATCAACTTTTAATACTTTTCAAGACCCCGCGGACACCCTGATATGCATATGAAGAGAAGTGTTACAATAATACAACATCAGCATTTGAATGGTATTGTGAACTCATTCCAATTTGACCTTTGACATCATCTGACATGAAATTAATTTAAATTTATTTGATCTCATAGATGTGGCTGTTGTGGTCATAGCAGCACCAACTGCTGCAGTTAATGTGGTGAATTCAGATGAATTTGACATAGTCCTTTTATGTTTTCCCATTTTAAATGCCTATTGCCTGCAGTGCACAGTTAAGCTGATGCCACCGGCGTGGCGGTGCCACCGGCTTGAGCCCGTCATCGCTGCTCGCAGCTTTAATTCTTTGTTTTGTTTTTTGTTTTTTTCGACTTCTCGGGTACTTTTGGGGCACTTAACATGCTCGAAAACTCTTGAAACTTCGCACAGGCGTCGGAATGCGCGGCCATCAGAGCCGGGCTGAAGCTGGTACCCGGGCGTGGCAGGGGGGCTCGACAGCGCCCCCTAAAGTGGGGTCTGAAAACTTGGTCCATATATCAAACACACTTGCACGTACATGTATGAAACTTGGTACACATTTAGATCTCATCGGGCCGAACAACTTTCGTGCTAATAGTTATGTGTCAGCCCAACAGGAAGTGAGCTATTATGGGTTGTTCGGAAAACGCATGCTCTGGAATTTAATATACTCCTCCGAGGCCATTGTTTCGATCATTGCCAAACTCGGTCAGCATTAAGTGAACATATTCAGGATGCTAAATTGCGAGCGGATTTTTGATATCTCAAAAAGTCTGGCCGTGGCGATGCAACGAATTTATGGCGAGAAAAGGGAAACAGGAAGTGTGTTATAACTTGTGCAAACATTGACTGGTTTGGATGAAACTTCAGCTGTGTGTTTGTTGTAAGAAGCCGATCACATGGATATGACTTTTGTGAGTCAAAGTTATAGCGCCACCAACTGGCAGCAGGAAGTGTGTCACTTTCAAAAATGCTTTGAATCACCATCTTATTTTCACCAGATTTATTTCAAACTTCATCAGTATAATGTGAAAACATGACAGATAGAGACGTATGAAATGGATTCCTGAAATTTCAAATACTGTTGCCATGGCAACGTGTCAAAGTTTAATAATCTTTTGGCTGTTCTGAGGCTCTTAGCATGCTTGAAATTGCTTGAAACTGCTTGAAACTCAACACACACATCAGAGATGTCAGTCAGTACACATGGGCAAAGCCTCAGAAACGGGCGGGGATGAGGGGCTCTCTAGCGCCACCTTTTGACAAAAGTGAAGGGCTTCGTTTCATCTACAATCACCAAACTCAGTATATATATTGACCTCATCGAGCCGGACAACTTTCTAATTTACAGTCATTAGCTCCGACCAACAGGAAGTCAGATATTTTGGTTTGAAGGTAAATTTTTGGTTAAATCGGGGTCTGAGTTTTTACGTTCTCCTCGTAGGCGATTTATTCAATCTCCACCAAACTCGGTCAACATGAAACAAAGATACTGAAGATGCTAAAATGTGAACGGATATTGGATATCTCAAACGGTGTTTCCATGGCAAGGGATTAAATAAGGACAAAAAAGGGGAACAGAAATTCTCTGTGTCTGCTGCTCTCCCCTCAATGAACACAAGATGGCAGCATTGTATTAGTTTTGAAGCAGGATAAAAAAAAAACTTGTTTCTCTCTCTCTCTCTCTCTCTCTCTCTCTCTCTCTCTTGTTTGTGATTTATGAGGACACAAATTTGTATAATGACATGGGTATTACACTGGTATTACAACGTGTATGTGTGTGTGTTTAAAAACATACTAAAACAATGTTTTATTAAAATGTAACCAAATAGCTTTAAAATAATCATACTATTTTTCAGATCAATATATTTATTTTATTTAATATATTTCTTCTGAATATTTATTCTCTGTCTGCCCTCCCCTCACTAAAAGGTAGCAGTGTTGTTCTGAGGCTCTTAGCATGCTTGAAATTGCTTGAAACTGCTTGAAACTCAACACACACATCAGAGATGTCAGTCAGTACACATGGACAAAGCCTCAGAAACGGGCGGGGATGAGGGGCTCTCTAGCGCAACCTTTTGACAAAAGTGGGGGGGTTAGTTTTATCTTGAGTCACCAAACTCGGTACATATATTGTTCTCTTCGAGCCGGACAACTTTCTAATTTACAGTCATTAGCTCCGACCAACAAGAAGTCAGATATTTTGGTTTGAAGGTGAATATTTATGTAATTCAGGGTCTGAGTTTTTACGTTCTCCTCGTAGGCGATTTATTCAATCTCCACCAAACTCGGTCAACATGAAAAAAAGATACGGAAGATGCTTAAATGCGAACGAATATTGGATATCTCAAACGGTGTTGCCATGGCGAGGGATTAAATAAGGACAAAAAAAGGGGAACAGTAATTGTCTCATATCTTGTAAAATAATATTTTGATTTAAATTAAATTAAGATTGTATGTTTGGTAATTGAACTTAGATTAATTTAAAATGACTGTACTATTTTTCAGATGAATATATATATATTTTATAAATATTTCTTTGTATAATGTATTGTGCCCGTGTGTGCTGCCCTTCCCTCAATGAACACAAGATGGCAGCATTGTGTTAGTTTTGAAGCAGGATAAAAAAAAAACTTGTTTCTCTCTCTCTCTCTCTCTCTCTCTCTCTCTGTGTGTGTGTGTGTGTGTGTGTGTGTGTGTGTGTGTGTGTGTGTGTGTGTGTGTGTGTGTGTGTGTGTGTGTGTGTGTGTGGGCATGTTTTTGTGAAATATCAGGACACAAATGTGTATAATGACATGGGTATGACATAGGTATTACAAAAAGAGGGTGAAATATGAGGAGGTTCCCCATGTCCTCACTTTTCAAAATGCTTATAAATCATACAGAACAAGTTTTTTTTCACAGAAAGTGAACTGCACAGTCTCCTGTGAGGGCTAGGTTTAGGGGCAGGGGCAGTGTAAGGGGATAGAAAATACGGTTTGTACGGTGTAAAAACCATTACGCCTATGGAATGTCCTCACTTTTCACAAAAACAAACGTGTGTGTGTGTGTGTGTGTGTGTTTGTGTGTGTGTGTGTGTGTGTGTGTGTGTGTGTGTGTGTGTGTGTGCTTCTGTGATTTCTGAGGACATACATTTGTAGACATTTCATGTGTCCCCGTACATATATTGTTCTCTTCGAGCCGGACAACTTTCTAATTTAACTAATCTAATTTAACTAATTTAAAACTTTCTAATTTTAAATAAAAACGTCATGTGCTGTGTTTGCCAAGATCACGTATGATGCATATGCAGGGTATATGCAGGAATCCTGAAGTAAATTTTAATACCTTTTTAAGACTTTTTTAAGACCTTCTCAAAATATTTAAAGACCTCATCGGCGATGAGAACTACTGTTGAGCAATAAAATAAAAATATATAATCATAAGCTATAACAAAAATATATATTAAATTAGGTGAGTGGATAGTTAAAAAAAATTGCAATTACAAAAAGTAATTCTTGAAAAAACATCTCTGGACTAATTATCTTATCACCTGACAGCCGTGATTCCATGTACTCATTCAGACAGAACTCTTTTTTAAAACAGAGGAGTGTGAGTGTGTTTTCTATACATGTGCTTTAAGGTCATGTGCTGTGTTTGCAAAGATCACTTTTGACACATTTGTCTTTAAATTCATTATTTACTGGCATAGTTCAAATTTATTTTAAAACAAAATTCACATTGTTTTCTACAAGTGTCTGTTTATAAGTGTCTTTTTTTCACAGAAAGTTTTAGTTTGAACGTGAATATTTGTATAATTCAGGGTCTGAGTTTTTACGTTCTCCTCGTAGGCGATTTATTCAATCTCCACCAAACTCGGTCAACGTGAAACGGAAGCTTAACGCATTAAAAATATTTAACGCAAATAACACAGCGTCCGTTTTTATATCCATTTTTGCTTAGCGTTACATGATCACGCTCCTATTCATGTAAATGCTTCCAAGCGCGACAAGACACAAGAGAGCGCGCTGTATGCCAATGTCCTGTCTGTGTGTGTGTGTGTGTGTGTGTGTGTGTGTGTCAGTGTCCTGTCTGTGTGGATGCGTCTCATGTCAGCTAATCAAGGGACACTGACACACACACACACACACACACACACACACACACACACACACACTCGACGCATAGATAGACACGCGTTAGTTTCCTGCTCACATCGAGTTCTCTTTTGCTCTTGAACAACCAATAACACAGAGGATTTTGAGTATTCTCATATTAGAGTCTTAAATTAGTTAAATAACGTCTTAAATGAACTTAAAGAGTTGTGAGGAAATGAGATGCGCGGGACAGCGCGTGAGACCCGCGGCTGTTCTTAAAGTGACAGGAGCACTGATGATGCCTGTCATTAATGTTCATCAAAGAACAACGGGAACAGAGAAAATTGTAGCTTTAATGATGATTCATCTATATTTGATTTATTATTTATGCAGTTAAGGAAGGTTTGATAACTATTACATTTCTGTATAACAGGTAAGGCCATGGGTAAATATAACATTTATTATTTTGGGTTTATGTAAAGATTGTTTTAAGTTCACTTAAATTAAAAGTTGTTTTTTAAAGCCTAATAAATGTTGAAATTGGGAGCTTTCAGTTATACTGTAATGTAACGTCATTAATGTTTCATAGAGACTTTAGTATCAGTGATACTGGCCTTCATTCATAAAAAATGACAACACGACACATATTTACAATATGCTGTCTTTAAATTGTTTCTAAATTAATTTGGAGAGTAACTGAAATTATTACAATATCAAAATATTAAAAACTTAAAATATTAAAAACTTGCGATTAATCGCGATTAATTACAGAAAAAAATTTGATTAATTAGTTAATTTTTTTGTTAACAATGCCCAGCACTAATATATATATATTATAAATATTTCTTTGAATAATCTATTGTGCCTGTGTGTGCTGCCCTTCTCTCAATGAACAAAAGATGGCAGCATTGTTAGTTTTGAAACAGGATATAAAAAACATTCCATGTCTTTCTTTCTGCCACTCTCTCTTAGGCTTTCACAAATAACTATCACTTGAAATAAAAACGTCATGTGCTGTGTTTGCCAAGATCACATATGATGCAGATGTCTTTTAATGAATAATTTACTGATATAATTTAAATGTATTAAAAGTAAATTTCACATGGTTTTCTAAAAGTGGCTGTTTATAATAAACTTCCATAAAATGTAGACACGTATCTTACTCTTACCTGACACTGATATTAAAATCATCTTTGCATTTTACTGTGATTTGGCTCAATTTATAAATTTTTTTATAAAAAAAAATGTATTGGACCACCCATATTGAAATGAAAGCACGCTTTATGGTGCATAAGATTGGTGCACAAACGGTAGCTAAGGTAGGTCAAAAACACATGAAGAGAAATGTTAGGATAATACAACATCAGCATTTGAATGGTATTGTGAACTCATTCCAATTTGACCTTTGACATCATCTGACATGAAATTAATTTAAATTTAATTGATCTCATAGATGTGGCTGTTGTGGTTC